>NC_134022.1:22853172-23203172 GCF_040712315.1 Castanea sativa | reverse complement strand
TTTACACTTCCACCGTGGCATGCCAGCATGGAATTTCTATTTTAAAAAATTCACCTAGTACTCGAGTTCTCCAAACTCGAGTACTGTATAATCTGGTACCCGAGTCCACTAAACTCGGTTACCAATCTGGATTGTCCGCCAGCTTGTGATGGGATAATCCAGACTAATACTCGAGCTTCATATACTCGAGTACCTTGAAAAGTACCCGAGTTCTTGAAACTCGAGTACCAATCTGGATATGCAATTTTGTACCAATCTGGATTGTCCGCCAACATGTGATGGGAATCCAGAATTATACTCGAGTTTCATCGACTCGAGTACCTTGAATGGTACCCGAGTTCTTAAAACTCGAGTACTAATCTGGATTGCAATTTTGTACCAATCTGGATTGTCCGCCAACATGTGATGGGAATCCAGATTTATACTCGAGTTTCATCTACTCGAGTACTTTGAATGGTACCCGAGTGCTTGAAACTCGAGTACTAATCTGGATTGCAATTTTGTGTATATGCCCATTATACTCGAGTTTCATGTACTCGGGTACCATTCAAAGTACTCGAGTAGATGAAACTCGAGTATTGCTCACTAAAACCGGTCATTTCTAATCTCTTATCTCTCATTTCTCACTCACTTGTACACTCTCACTCTCACTCTCCAAACCCCAAACCCATTTCATCACTGGCAAACTCGGACTCCCAAACCCGTTTCATCACCGGCGCCGCCATACAAACCCCAAACCCCTTTCATTGCCGGCAACCTCAAACTCCCAAACCCGTTTCATCGCCGGCGCCGCCGTACAAATCCCAAACCCGTTTCATCGCTAGTGACCTCGCACTCAAAGGTTAGCAATTTTGGTAATTTTTTTTGTTCTTTCCATGAGTTTTTAAGTAATTGTGGTAATTTTGATTGTTAATTGTGTTATTTTTTATAATTGTGTTGGATCAAAATTTTTGTTCATTGTTGTGTAAAATGCAGAGGAAACAATGAAAATTGTTGTGAAAGTTTAACAAGAAATGAAATATTGTTGGCTAGTTTTTTGTTTTGTTTATATGTTTTTTGAAAACATTGTGAAACGAAAATGAGAGTAGAGGAGGGTGCATGTTGCATTGTTGTAATTAAAAGGAGTCAAGAAATTGAAGTGAAGCTAATTCTATTAAACTATGATAAGTGTGTCTTAACATAAATAAATAAAAGGTAGCTCTGTAGATCTCAATTATTTGATCTTTTTTGATTTGGGTGTGTCTCTTTGTTCCTTGTTATGAAGTTTTAGAGGGGAATTACTGTGTTGTTTATGTTACGTGGTTCTTTTTATTTTAGTTTTATTCTGAAACTGTTTGATTCATTCTGTTGTTGATATGTAGGAATTTTTTTTTTATTGCAATGAGCTGTGTTGTGTTATGTTTATTGGGAAATTCAAATTGTCATTGCTTGATAGTCTAGAATAATCCAAAATGCAATTTGTTTTGGATCAATGTTGCTAATGGTGGTGAAAGGATTTTTTGAAGGTGATGAGGTTAGACCACTCTAGGCATAACATTTCCATCGTGTATCGAGCACCTCAACGGGTTCTAGACACCCATGTTTTCTACAATTCACTACAGTTATCGAGTGGCGCCCAAGTGAAGATGATGTGGGAAATTGTTGAGCAAATGGTGGTGAAAGGATTTTTTGCTTCGGATTTCTATGTCACTGTTGAGCCCACCATAGTAGAGGCTGGGGAGGGTTCACAACACACTATTTTAGATGGAACTGTAGATGAGCACATTGAGTCAATACCATTACAATCTTATCAAGGGTGTGCAGAAAACATAGGAGATGAGTATGGTACTGAACCGTGGCAAACATTTCCCCATGCTTCACACATTGAGGAGGAGCAAGGGCCCCAGGAAGTGCATGCAGGAGAGCATTTATCTCATGATGAGCTGCATGGGGGCACATCTGAACCCGAAGATGATCACGGACTTGGTGACGATGCAACCCATATTGATGTTACTAGGGATGAGTTTGAGGAGCTTCTAGAAACCATGGGTGAACATGATGATGTTGATCATATCGAGGATGTGGTTGTAGAAGAAAATCGAGACACATGCCTTGGTCCCGATCCTACGCCGGAATGGTTCACCAAAAACACTTGGGATAATATGTTTGATCCATCACCGGTTATGCAAGCAAAAGTATCAAGTTGGACGCCTGGGGAGCAACCAATGAAAGGAATGGTATTCGTGACTAAATTGGCGATGCGACATGCATTGACTTGGTACGCACTGCGAGAGAATTTTAGGTTTAAAACTGAGCATTCAGACTCAGAGAGGCTTATGGTGAGTTGTGAGGATGATTCCTGTCCATGGTCAGTTCGTGCGATCTGTTGCAAGGGAGACAATGTTTGGAAGATCGCAAAATGCAAGGGCCTCCACACGTGCGACAAAATTTAGAATGCTCATGATGGACGGATGATTGATTCGGTGTTCCTAGCATACGTGCTTGAGCGCTATATACGAGAAGACCCCGCGTATAAGATAAAGAACTTACGTCATGTTGCTTTGGCAGACTTAAAACACAAAGTATCTCACTACAAGGTATTCTTTAACTTGCATTCTTTTTTCAATACATGGAAGTATAAGCATGATTGTAATTCCCAAAACCCATGAATACTTGATGTTATGAAAAATGAAATTGAATTGAAACAAAAAAGGAATAAAGAGAAAGAAATATTATCTTCATCTTATAGCCTTACAAGTCTTCATTTGTTTTCTTCAACTATAATTATTTGACTTGTATTCATTTCTAACATAATCATTATGGTTCAAATACAAGGTTTGGGATGCCAAACAAAAGGCCGTTGCAGCTATATACGAGGATTTTAAGGAGTCTTATGCAGAGTTGCCGCGTTTTTTGGCAGGACTTAAGGATGCAAGTCTGGGTACAAAGTATAAGTTAAATGTGGACGATAATTATGAACCGGGAACCTGTACATTCAAGTCCGTATTTTGGGCGTTTCGTCCATGTATTATTGGGTTCAAGAACTGTAGGCTTGTGATTAGCATTGATGCAACCCATCTCTATGGAAAATATAAAGGGAAATTGATGATTGCAATGGCGACAGATGCTAATAATAAGATTTATCCACTAACCTTTGCCGTTGTCGAGAGTGAGAGCACAGAGACTTGGGGTTCGTTCTTGGCTTGTATATGAAGGTATGTTACTGACCGGAGACACTTGTGTGTCATATCTGACAGACAACACCACGGGATACAAGCTATCTTCGAGACACTAATCGAGACTTTTTGCGGCCTCCCATGACGAACATCGTTACGGCCTTCGTCATCTATGCGTGCGTCAACACTAGATGGAACAATGAAATTTTAAAGAATCTAGTATGGAGGGTAGCAAGTGCAACCCGGGAGCGAAAGTTCAATGCCACCTTCGATTTAATTGAGAATGTGAACGAGATGCGCACCAATATACGAAGGATGTGCCCAAAGAGAAATGGGCTCTAACTTTTGACGAGGGTTACCGTTATGGGGCGATGACTACAAACGTCTCGAGTGCTTCAATGGTGTTCTAAAGGGTGCTCGTAGCACGCCCATTACTGACGATGGTGAAATACACATGGTTCAAACTGAATGCTTATTTCGATGATCGTCGCAACAAGAGCATAGAGCAGTTGAATTCAGGAAAAAAATGGTGTAAATATGCCTTGGATATCTTCATAAGAAATAAGGAGAAGGCGGAGCATCACAGGGTGACGAGATTAAGTGCGCAACAACAATCATATCAAGTAGATACACCACATAATCCAGGGACTGCTGGACATGGGGATCACACACATGGAGTTAATTTGTTGCAAAGAACTTGCACATGTCAGAAATGGAAATTATATAAGATACCATGTTCACATGTCATTGCAGTTTGTATTAGGTATCGACATGATGCAGAGCAGTACATTGACCAATGCTATAGCGTGGACGCACTGTTTCGGAGCTATGCTCCCGTTTTCCCTGTCTTGAAATATAGATTATCATGGCCAGATCCTGAAGAAACTTGAAGGGTCCTCCCTAACCCCCAATTGCTTCGAGAGAAAGGTCGCCCTGTCTCAACACGAATCAGGAATGAGATGGACGAGGGCGGGAAACGGCCTAGAACCACACCATGGAAGGAGGGGGGGAGGAAGGTGCAATGCGGGTTGTGTGACCAAGAGGGGCATAACCGAAGAACATGCCCTAAGCGGAACGAGGCCTCGGCGAGTGGTGGTCTCGCAGACTAGGTACGCTAAGTTTGAACTGTGGCATCCTTCTAATTCTTGAACGTGCAGAGTACATACATTTTTTAACTACTCGATGTGTATATGCATCTTTTCTTCAATAGTTGTGTGTTGGAACTACTAGATATCCTGTAATTATATGCTCTTTCTGATAGGGATGATATTGAATGAAATTGGCTAGAGGATTAGAATGACTGCTTGCTTAACCTTATGAGTTGAGAGGCCTTGGAAGGTAATAAAATATTGTTCAATTTTCAAGTATTAGAGTTTCAATAAGTAGCCATTATTCTTTAGCCTTTTTATAAAAGGTGGATAATTTGTGTTCTGAATCCCTCTGTTCATTAGGAGGAAAAATGGCATTTCAGTGAATCATAACATGGGTGGATAATTGGGGCTGTTTGGATATCATAAATTTACAAAGAATCTCATTGGTTCTTAGTCACTCCCTTATTGTGGTCCTGGATCATTTTGGGCTAAAATAATAGTGATCCAGGACTAGGAGTGCTTGTTTCTTCCAACACCTTTTAGAGGTTTTTTGATTTTGCAAATGTAGTAATTTAGTCGGTGCTAGGTTATTTTCCATATCATTGTTTTGTGGCTTCTGTTCTCTTTGTTGAAACCATCCCCAGATTCCCCACAAATTTTGGTTTTAGTATGTTGGGTTTTTTTGGATTTGAATTGTCTAGCTAGTACTTGGTCCTATAGATCCTTTCTTTTGAATGGATCCTCTCAACTTGATGTTGAGGTTGGGCATTCTGAGAAATTGGAGTCTCATTTGGTGCAATACACACAACGAAAGTTAATAATCTTCATTTGCTTCATTATAGGTGTAATTTGATTCGGCCCGTCCTATTTGTGGCAATGATCCTTGTATAATGTTTGACTTGTAGCTGTTTAGAGGATGAGGAGCCTTAAATATGTGTGTTCCAGTTTCTGGTATACATGCTTGGTCAATATTTTTATTTTTTCTTAATTAAATAGGATCAGGTGTTAAAAGTCATAAAAGAACTGTGCATCTTTGAGGAAAAGTCCTCAACTTTTGAACCTTTTAACCTCCTTGTTATGTATCTTATCTTCATTAACTTCCCTTGATGAACTCCTAGAAAACCTAATTTAGACAGTTTTCGTAGGGTTTGGACTAAGTTCTATGCCTTGAGTATGTGGGAAAACCAAATAAACAAATTGAAATTGTTGAAGATACCTTAATGTAGGAGAAACCATTTAACTCTGAAATTCAAGTTTGCTTTTTGGTTTAGTTAAAATTTTGGAATGGTTGCCTTTATCCATCTGGATTTTGGGTAACATAAAGCTATTTGAGACAAACCAAATTATATTTCCAGTTTCTATAGGATGTTTATTCAACTTGGTACAATTAATTTCCTTGAATCTTCAAAGTCTAAGTTTTGCTAGACTTGTATCACTTGGTGGATGTCGGTGTAGATTGTAACAAAATCTTTCAAGACTACTGTGAAAACTCAAACTTTAGTTATCATCGATTCATCATTAATGTGAAAACTAAATTCGGATGTAAACGATCATTTTTGCTGATTTATCACCTTGCTTGACAATTGCAAGAAAGAAAATAAACAAAAGATTTGTTGCGTGTTTTAGCGGCTTATAGTTTAGTCTTTGGATTGTCGAGGTTAGGTTAAAACTTGAAGCATTCTTTGGGAACCCGAGTTGCAATGTGGCATGTCGGAAGCCGAGATAGCCCCAGCTATTCTCCTTGTGGTAGATTTTGGCGGATGGTTCCGGCTTGACTCAAAATCATCCAATAGTAGCACACCAGATATGATTCAACACACCCAAGTTTCACTGCTCAAAGATGTTATTGTTCCATACACCCATCTACTACCTAGGTTGCAATTATCAGAAGACCAAAGACGCCAAACGCTTCTTTATTTTAAAGGGGCTAAACATAGGCACCGGGTCAGTAACATATATCTAAATCTCTATTGCAGTTTGATATGCTATGTTTCTTGCTTTCCTTTGGTCTTGTTTGGTTGGGAGTGGCCTTTTTTTTTATTGGTAAGTTTCACGCACACCCAGTGGGTCTTGAGCCCACAACCGCATCTTCCATCATAATGGGAGGAGCTATAGCTTATTGGTTGGGAGTGACCTTGATTCCTGAATTCTGATTTTATATGATGTTCAGCTCACTTTCTTCTAACTTTATTTATATGTTAATTTTTTAATTTGACTTAGTTTTCAATCCCCCTTATACCTGTTGCGCAGAACACACCACTTGAGAAGTTGGACAAGAAACATTTTGCCAAAGGTTCACATGTTTTTCAACAAAATGGGACTACTGCAGCTCTGCAACAAGACGAGAATTCAAAAGAAATTGCCCTAATGGAAGCCAAAATGCAATAATTGTGACTTACTGGATGAGGTTAGCCTATGTTCCATCCTCATCTAATCTTACCTTATGTTTGTACCCATTGTGCGTAATTGAATTACTCTTTTATGTTTGGGGGCATTTAGATACATGCATACAAAAGTTCTTATATATATTTTAACTATAATGTATAGTTCTAACAACTACATGTGTGATTTTTTTTTTTCTTTTGTGATCTTCCATAGACAATTGCACGAACAAGAGACAATATTGTGAAGAAGCAGGCTTTGACATATGAGGAAATCGAAGCAGAACGTGAGGAGGTGAGTAATTAGACCTTTATTTCAGTCTTTCCAATCATTTAAGGTAGAAGTTCAAATCCTGATTTTGACTAATCCTGTGCCTGTATATATAGGTTTCATCAGTAACAGAGCATGTTGGAACACAAGATACTGGAGCAAAATCAGCAGACTTTGATGATGATGATGGGGGTGGTTTGGTGAGTTAAATTTTGATATCATATATAGGGAGTTTAGCTTTAGCATAAAGATGGGTGATCTATGTGGTTCAATTTATTAGATTATGTTGATACTCATTTACCATAGGTAGAGTGCTGCATAATGCAATTAGGAGTATGGTTAATTTAAGATTATTTCAATCTAGTTAGGCTGTTAGCAGGCTTGTCTCTTGGCAACACTTTTGTGCATAGCCATAGTGATTGATTTTTTTATAAGAGCAGTATAGTTGAAGAATGCAGTATAGTCTGTTCTGTGGCGTCTTGTGTCTATAATGTAACACATTTAATTTACGGCAAGGGTTAAGCATCCAGTATGGTGTGATTAGTTTGGGAGCTGCTGATGGGGTAACCTATCCATGCTGTATACAATATTAATTTTGTTTCAAGCTTTGAACCACCCCCACCCCAAGGTGGTTACGCTCTCATCATGTGTATACCCTTAACTGCTTTGTCTCTTAAATAAAACTTCCTGTATATCTATCAAGATATTGAAATGAGTCCTGACTTGGGTCTAACAAAAACTTGAGGTGGGCATGAAATTCCTTAAAAGCAACATGAAGACTTGAGGTACTTAAAAGCCACATCTTATCCTTGCCTAATGTTTTTGCAGACATGATTCTGAAAATCATTGTGCCACTTTTCATTATTTTTTAATGTTTTTTTTAACATCTTGTGGTACTTGTTAAGTAAAGACATGCTCAATTCAACACTGATTTGAGTCTTACTTTTTCAGGAGGCGGTCGGGGAACGGTTGTGATTAGTAGTCGGAACATAAACGAAAGTGATCATTCTTGTCGTGTATTGCCATTAAGCTTGAAAGGGGAAAATAGTTGGGATGCTGAGAATTAGAGTTGAATGGCTAAAGTGGAGCTCAACATTTTGAGTGTTGTGTAATTATGTTATTATATCGATAAAGCCATACGAAATACAAAATTCCCATTTTTCAATTTAAGAAGCTTGTTTAAAGTTTATTTATTTAGTTTTATGAGGATGCTGAGATGTCAGACGTAAATTAAGTTGATGGTGACAGTTTCGTGAAACTCGGGTATTAATCGGCATGACTCAACAAATTCGGGCAAATCCAGATTGGTACTCGAGTTTCAAGAACTCGGATACTTTTCAAAGTACTCGAGTATATGAAGCTCGAGTATCAGTCTGGATTATCCCATCACAAGCTGGCAGACAATCCAGATTGGTAACCGAGTTTTGTGGACTCGGGTACCAGATTATACAGTACTCGAGTTTGGAGAACTCGAGTACCAGGTGAATTTTTTAAAGTAGAAATTCCATGCTGGCATGCCACGGTGGAAGTGTAAAATTTAGTACTCGAGTTTGGTGAACTCGAGTACTGGAAAAAGTGGTATTTTTCCAATTACTTCTGACACAGTATTTTCTGCTTAAATTTTTTTTAAAATGATGGTATTGGGCCGATTTGGCCTTCGTTTGTGAATAGAAAAACAAGAGAACTGGGCCGATTTCGAATGCGCAAAGCCCAGACTCTTCCTCCTTTTCTCAATGTTTGTAACTTTATTTGTGCACAGAATAGAATAGGATTAGGAACTCACCGCTCTCTCTCTCTCTCTCTGAAACACCTCTCCGAAGAGGAAGAGGGAATGGACAGCGACAATGAAGAATCGCTGAAGAAGAGACAGAGAAAGACTCCATTCCTTGGGGATCCTTCTTCTCGCAAGGTCTGTTTTTCCAATCTTCCATCAAATTTCATATTTATGTCCAAATTTACTGTCGCAATTACTGTTTTTTCAAAACACTATCTACCTCTCTAATTCGCTCGCGATGAAGTTTATTTTTGAGAACACAAAGATTTCACCATGTAAAACAATATTTATTAGTTGATATTCAAGAATTTTGTGTGTGTGTAGGTGTAGCTGTACCATGATTATTGTGGCAACTCTAGTAACGTTGTTTGGAACAATGGTTTTTGGTGCTTATAAGAGTGTCTATATGGAGGATTTTTTTTGTTTTTTGTTTAACTTAATTGTTTGTCTTTGCTTTGATTATTGTTGTTGTTGCCAATTTGAATAGCTGCTAATCTGATTTATTTATGAGCTGAGGATCTGAGCGTGTGAAACTGTGCAGCAATTTGAACAGTTTGCGGCGCGTCCCTACGTAATGGGAGAAGTGGTAATGGTTCTTACTCAATCTGTCCATCTTTGATTAATTGAATAACGTGCACTAATGGGGGATTGCTTTAATTACTTTCTGGAAATCAGTTTTTATTACCTCGTATAAAATCTAGGCTAGTTTATACAACAGGTGATTAGCAAATGTGTGTGTGTGTGAGAGAGAGAGAGAGAGAGATTTCCTGTGGCTGGAGGTTGTCATAGGAAATTCTATAAGTGCTGTGGCTGGAGGTTGTCATAGGAAATACTATAAGTGCTGAAAGTGGCCCCAATTCCAAGATGAATTGGTTGGCTGGGATAAGATAAATGATGTAGTTGTAGGTTTTGGTTAGCTCAAATGGTAAAGTTTCTTGTCAATGAATAAGGGATATGGGTTCGAATCCTGCCTAAACAAAAAAGAAACCTATTGGTGTCTTGGCTTGATGATAAAGAGCAATCATCATGGAGTGGTTGCCATAGGTTTCAAATCCGTGTGTGTGTGTGTGTGTGTAATGTAGTCTTGCAAGTTGTTGAGAGTTGAGACTCATTGCTTGAAATGGAAGGAAATACCAGTAAGAAGTAAGTACATGTGAAAATGAAAAATCTCTATAAATTCATCTAAATATTGGAGGAATAAAACGAGTTAATTACTTAAATGAATTGAATACTTTTACTCAATACCCTTTACCATTCTAAGCATAAAATTGTTAATTTCTCCCCTACTCACTCTTTCTATCTTAAAGAAGAGCAAGGGAATAGAATTTAGAAATATTAGTTTTTTGATTGCCATTATTTTATGTACTTGATATGCTAAGAATAATGGCTAATGGGAGAATTTGAATTATACATAGTTTATGTGATTTATATTATGATTGTTGACTTAGTTGTGATTTTTGATTTGCCTCTAATATGTTGCAATTGATGTAGTAGTATCTTTTAGTAATCATCAAGTCTTAAAGAACTGTAATTTTTGAATTGCCTTTAATCCATCATCTCTCCAAGACTGCTTTTTAATTTTTTAGTGTTTTTGTAATTTGCATTTCTCATTGATTGTATTTTTGAGTGATGATCAATGTTGGTATTTTTTTGTCAATTATCCTTTTCTAGTGAGTTGCTTTGACATTACATGGTTCTCTCCTTCTCAGTACTTTTAACTTTTTCTTTCTAGAAGTAATTATACCTTGCTCTGTAACAGAATTTTATGCAAGAGGAAGATATTCGGTTGGAGGCAACACGAGCTAGATGTACCTTATCTAACTTCTTATTTCTCTCTCTCTCTCTTGGTATCTAAATGCTTATACTTTCAAGAAGAATTTAAGTCTTTTTCCCTGCATGACAGTTTCAAATGTTCTCAAAAGGCATGGAGAGTTGACAGAGCGTCTTTCTAGGTACGGTTTTCTTGGGAACTTTTTAGGTATCATTCATGTAAATATTTGTTATTGTAAGATCACACTTATACCTTTTTGAAAATGTCAGTTAATTTTTAATTTTATGAAGGGAGTTAGCTTTGAGAGTTTATGCTTGAAGTATGACAAGGAAGCTTCCTCCTAAAGATGCTTCTAAAATCTCCTTTATCTTTTTCTTTGCATACATCTTCCCCTTTATCCTTCTAAAATCTCCTCTATTTTTAATTGTATAATATTATAAGAAGGTCTTGTGCTGTGGTTGCCTGGTTGGGCATCGTGTCATTACTTGAAGAAAGGAAAAGAAAAAAGAAAAAAGAAAAATTCCATTCCAAGAAGTTTGGATGTGCTATATATATATATATTTGATAAGTAACGTAAAAATATTATTAATAATAAAAAAAGTGTCAAACCAAGTACATTGGGATGTACTATGGGGGCACAAATTAGGAACCAAAATACAACGATCAAGAAAAACAGGAAGGGAAGAACAAGAAAAATGAGAAAAATTAGTTTTGGACAAAAATTAGTAATTTTGGATACAAAATAGTCCGACTTTTGAAGGGCAGAAGTCCCCTTGAATATTCTGTATTTTTTGGGTTCATTGTATTAGTCATTATTACTTCTTTTTTTTTTGAGAATCAGTCATTATTACTTAAGGAGAATACTTTCGTATGCTGACTTTATACCTAAGTTAGTCCCTATGATTTTTTTGTTAATAAATCTTTGTTCACTTATGAAACAAGGATTATGATATTTGCCTGATTAAAATCCCACCTTTTCAAAGTACAACTTTAAAACCCTATTTGTTTTTTTCCAGGTACAGTTTTTTTCAAACAACCCATTTTCAAATTGCTGCGAAAATAATCTGTGCCAGACTGCTGCTTAGGGAAAATCCTTACAATTTACCATTTTCAAAAATTGGGAATTGGTGTTGCATGTGTAAGCTAGATGGGGAATCTGCTGATTTTTGGGCATTAGCCCTTTGTTTGTTGAGTCCAAATATGATAAGGATGCGGTGCAAAACCCATGGTTACACCATCAAATAAAAGAATGCCACATCAGATTCTTTTATATAGAAAAATAGGAACTACCACAGTCAATTTAAATCCCATTCAAACCAAAAAAATAAAAACCTAAAGAAACCACCTGTGCTGAAGATGCCGGTGACGGACAGGAGCTGCTTGTGACTCTGTCCACCATTGCTGTCAAAGGTTCTCACTCTCTTAATTCCATCTTACCTCTATCTGATCTGATTTTTTATTTTATTTTATTTTATTTTTAAATAAAACCAATATCTGATCTAATGAAAGAAGTGAAGGGTGAGAAAATATGTCAAGTTTGAGTCGCCATAGGAGCAATAGCGTCTTATTGCAACTATTGTGTTGCTTTTCTAACAGACTATAAGACACAATTCCCCCACCTTTTGATTTCAAGAATGACCCACATAGGTAGGAAGAATAAAAATTGCGACTTTCTGTTTCCCTATTTGAAAGGAAATGGTAAAAGATATCAGAACCCATAAAAGGCAAATCAATCTTTAGCACAGCAGTCTTTTTGTCATTTTTCTTTTTTATTCTTCTCGAATGGGGTTTAGTTTTACCATCTTTTTCTTGTCTTTCCCTTCCTGTTTTACTTGATCATTGTAATTTAGTTTCTTGATGTTTTTGCCCCTTTAGTACATTTTCTATGTACTGGGCTGTGTTTTTTTTAATACAATTTTTATGTTACTTGTCAAAAAAAAAAAAAACTTTAGCACAGCAGTGGTGGGTGGAGTAGCATCAACCCAGAAATTCCCAAACTTTTATCAGATACGGGGTAAGATGGAATTAAGAGAGAGTAAGGGAGAGCACCGATATCTTTGACAACAGTGATGGTGAAGTCACTGACTGTACCTCCGGCAGAATCTCTGTCCCTGACATTCTCAGCACAGGGGTGGGTTCTTAGGTTCTTAGTTTTTTTTTTAAAAATAGAATTTTAATTGTGTGGTAGTTCCTTTTGTTCTATTTGAACCCATTTGAATTAATCTGAGGGGGCATCATTTCATTGGAGGGTGTAAAACATGGGGTTTACACCATGTCCATAGAGAATTTAAACTCTTGTTTGTTTTGGGTGCATTGGTTTATACCTAAGAGGGTGGTGGACTTATTGGCTTGTTGGAAGTGGCAATTTGCTAGACATTGAAATGGAGATATTTGGAATGCAATTCCACTTTGTGTGATGTAGATTCTCTGGAAGGAAAGAAATTCTAGGATGTTTGAGGGCATTTAACAATCAACGGTGTTGGTGTTGCAAATATTTCTGCTCACTCTATATGAATGGATGGTTTCTGAGTAGACATTCCTTCTCAAGTCTGTTAGATTTTGTTGACAGCTGTAGTTTTCTTTAGTTTGATGCACTGCTAGTACACTTCCTGTGTACTGTGATGTTATCATTTTATTTTCTTTCTTCATATTAACAAAGCTGACTTACTGATAATAAAAAAGTCCTTGATCTTGTTATGTTCAAATTTTTTTTTTTGATAGGTAATGAAAAATATTATTAATAAAAAAAAAACCAACCCAAGTACATTGGGGATATGCTATGGGGGCACAAATCAGGAACTAAAATTACAACGATCAAGTAAAACAGGAAGGGTAAAACAAGAAGTCATATATGTCATGCTAGGAAGTCTTTTGTGATGACTTAATTCAGAAGGCATGCTCTAATAGAAGAAAAATAAAGAAGAAGAAAGTAGGTGAATTTTGTTGAGGGTTATCTCTATAGTTACGTCTATGACTATATCCACTTCTGACATCTCATATTATGTTATTCATCTAAAAAGTTATGTCTATAGTGTCAGGGATATAACTGCTTTGGCCATCTCCCAAAAAGCAATTCAACAGTTTTTGTACCTTTCTGGCCCAAAAGAGGAAAATTTTATTTAATTTCTTAATGTGGGTATCACCATTTGTTCATAGTGTGCTAATTGTGTTCATGATGATATATTTTATTCTGCATAGAATTTCCTGCTCTTGTCTCTATGTGAATTTTACATGCACGGGAATCCTTTTTAAAAGAAAATTTCATTGCATGTTTTTTACATGCATGGGAATCTTTTCTTTTTCTTTCTTTCTTTTTCTGGCCATAGTTTAAACTTGCATATTGATTGCGATGCATTTATGTAATGCTACGTTTGTTTAACACAGTCGTAGTTTAAATTAGTATATGTTCTAATATTACTATTATTTAGTAATTTTTTTATTTTATCTTTTATTTTTTATAAATACTATGTTTTAGTAATTTATATTTAGAAGTTTTGGTGACATTATTGATTTTGAATAGGGATTCTGACAAGATGATATTTGATCGTCTACAAAAAGAATTTGAAGCTGCTCGTGCTTCTCAAACTGAAGGTAGCTTTAAATATAATGTTTCGCTTTTTTTTTTTGGGGGGGGGGGGGGGGGGGGTGAAATTATAGGTACTATCTAGCTTTGCTCCATGTCTTTTCTTGGTATCATTTTCTTTTATCACATAAAAAATTATGCTTGGATGTTAGTTGTAAGAGCCTTCTTTACTTTGCCTTTTCTGCTTGTACTCCCTTTTTATTGCTCATAGTTTCTCTGAGTTTAACAGTGGTTTAGGAATGCTGGTGACTGAATATTTTTTACTTAGTACTGACTGCAGTTGGAAGTTGGGAATTTGCTCAGCCTGATGTCAGCCTACAGCCATCAACTGTAGCTTTAGGCTTTTGAATGTGTTAAACTTTAGGCTAAATTTTGGTCAGCCTAATACAGAAATCTCTTTGACCCTCTTTGCCCATTCACCTGTTTTTGAATTTTCTTATGAAGTTCTCTTGAAGATTAGGATCTGTCATCTTGAGCTTTCAACCTAAAACTGATGCCTGGGTTTTGGGTGAATGTTTCTTCTGCAATAGTTGGGGGTGGGGGGATTTGAACCCTAGATGTCTCTGTTGGAGACACTAGGAGGAGCCAACCAATTGAGCTACAAGGCTCTTGGTGACCTGTTTGAGTCTTCTATTCTTCTTCTTATTATTGTTACTATTTTTTTTTTTATAAATTTTATGGGGCTTGTACTTCTCTGACAGAAATTATAGTGTTAGGGATGAGATAATACAATTCAAATGCATTTTTTTGTTCATGAATGTTTGTGTCAGTGTCCTATTTCTTCAGTAGTTTTGGTTTATTTCTGCTTCAACTAAGAAGTGAACCTTTCTTTTTGGTAGAGATATGTTTAGATGGTGAAGAATGGAATGATGGGCTATTAGCAACAATAAGGGAGCGGGTATGGCTGTGTCAAATATTTTTAAGTGATTCACTATTATTTACCTATTTTCATATTAGAGCTAGATGATCGAGACTGTGAATCTCTGATCTTTAATTTACACGGTTCCATGTTTTATGCTGGGCATAATTAATATAACTGATCTGTTTTTTAATCAGGTTCACATGGAGGCAGACAGAAAGGCAATGCCAGTGGACTCAAACATAGTGTCAGGTCCTCATTTCCAGGAAAGAATCACTTATAAAGTTGGAAGTAAGGTAATCTTTCAACATATTCTGTTCCCTCGAATTGTTAAGGGGTGAATTCTAAAATAAGAAGATTCAATATTTCTAATCCATAGTGGTGCAGCCGTGCAGCTTACAATGAGCTCAATAGAAAACAAGATCACTTACTAAGATATTCTAGAATTGTGGTCTAGTTTTGATGTGGGGTCTTATTGGCACCCTTCCTGGGTCACTTCAATTAATAGTTTTAGAATTGAGTTCTTTAGGTAAGAAAGCTGCTGGTTTAGTCTTAATTAATTGTTTTACTGAACTCAGGTATTCTGATAATTGTAATATTTTTTGGAATGAGTTGTACCAGAGGCCTTCGAGTCTTGTTTCTGTTTTGTTTTAGTTGTTTCCTACTTGGTGTACTAGTTCTTTTTCGGGGCAAATTACAGTAAACCCACCTGTGGTTGGACTCATTTTCACTTTGTCTACCCGTGGTTTAAAACTTAACACGTTGCCCACTTGTGTTTGGCTTTGTTTGGTCTTTGTTATCCACCTCTGTTAAAAACAGGGGTAAATAAGTCTTTTTGCTTATATTTTATGTCTTTCTCTTCCAAAAGCATAAAAATAACAAAAATATACAACAAAAAAAAAGATCAATTAGGGGATTTTGTAAAGAAACTAAATAGAGCTGGGCAGAAATTTTCACATGCTTCATCCTCTCTCTCAAACTCTCATTGTAAAAGAGTAAAGTAATAGTTTGCACAGATTTTGGCCGAATGAATGTTCCTCTCTTGCTATTGTTAATATATATAATACACTAGAAATACATGACTTGAGTAGATCAGATAAGAGTACAAGTATTTGATCTGAATTGAATTTCTATCCCTATCAAAAAATCTCTCATCGTGGTGTAGCTTATTATCTTGATAAGGCTCCTTTGAATTTTGATCATTATCTTCACCTATTGTTCCAATACAGATGACTACTCTGCCAACAAAATCATTTTGCAACGCACCCATGAACATGATCACTATTCGATTCTGTACATAGTACACTTACTACATGCCCAAACAAAATTACAAGACATCTCAAAACTAATAAGTAAGACGAATTTATGAAACTTAAGTCTAATGCTAATAGTAATATTCTAAGAAAAATGATACCTTCCCATGTTCTTTCTATCCTATTTTGTGGAATCATCCCTTATAATATTTGGCAAATCTTCAAACTGTCAGTCTTCACGCAGTGTCACTATTTCTCATAAGATGAAAACCTAGCAACACCCAGAGTTGAGTCCGCCGATCTTCAACTCCAATCTCCCAATCAGATCTCCGACTTCGATCTCCGCCAATCTCTGTGGTCGTTGATCTGTGGGTTTGAAGTTGGAAGGTTCCTTCCTTTCTTTCATTGGTGGTGTTTGGTTGTGCAGAAAAGGATTGAAAATTAGGAGAGGCACAAGCAACACCCATGCCACCAAACCCATGGTTGATCTACCACAATCCAAACCCACTGCTGGATTTATCTTTACCTCACTCTTCGATTGTTGATTGCTTATCTCTATCTCACTCTTTTTCTTTAATAACATTGCTGGTTGTTTTGAGATTGTTGGCCTTGTTGTAAAATTTGGTTCAAAATTTTGAGTTGTTATGAGGTTGTTGATATTGATATAGAAAAGTGATTTCATTGAGCCCTTTGATTGGTGTGTTGTTCCTCTACTTTGTTCTTATAGAAGTTCTTAAGCAATCAAAAACCCTAACTTTTTGACTCTTGTTATGTTTGTTTTTCCTTAAATTTTTTTTTTCCCTAATGACAAAGGGAGGGGTGGGTAATGGAGACCAAACGGAGCTAAACACAAGTAGGCAAAGTGTTAAGTCTTAAACCACGGGTAGACAAAATGAAAACGGGCCTATCCACAGATGGGTTTATTGTAATTTGCCTTTCTTTTTCTTTTTTATTTAGTAATTATAATGGTTGTACACTTTGCCCACTTGTGTTTAGCTTTGTTTCATTCGGAGACCAAATGATTGGGAAATGGGTGATGTGGATGCTTTTCTTTGTACTTTGGGCTCTAATTTACCTCCAACTGAGAATGGAGACCGTATGCGATGGAAGTTGATGAAGAATGGAGATTTTGATATCTGCTCGTTTTATAATAAGTTAAGAGGACCCGTGCCCATTATATTTCCTTGGAAAAGTGTTTGGAAGGTTAAGGCCTCTCGACGTGTTTCTTTCTTTGTGTGGACTGCAATATGGGATAAAATCCTTACAGGTGACAATTTGAGGGGTAGAGGGATAGACTTTGTTGACTGGTGCATTATGTGTCGTTGTAATGGGGAAACGGTGGATCATTTGCTACTGCATTGTGGTAAGACTTACCGGTTGTGGAGTTTGGTGTTTAGATCTTTTGGGATTTCTTGGGTCTTGCCAAGATCAGTTGCGGATACTCTCTTTGGTAGGGGTGTGCATGGGTCGGGTTGAGGGAATTTTTTGACCCAATCTACCATGGTGGGTCAAAAAAAATTTGACCCAACCCAACCCATCACATATGTCCAATCCAACCCACATGGGTCGGGTTGGGTCGGGTTGAACCCATGGGTTGGACATTTTTTTTATTATTATTATTATTAAATTGAACCCATATTTTTTTTATTAATTATATAATATATTTAAATATATATTAAAGAAAGTAGGATTTTATATTATATATGTTTGTAGGAATTGATGAAGTGCTCGGGTTATAACTTTAAAAAAAAAAAATTTATTAAATATATAATATATTTTAAATATATATTAAAATATGGGTGGGTCGGGTCGGGTTTGGCGGTTTTGTAATTTTATGACCTAAACCCAACCCGACCCGCCACAAAAGAAATTTTATAACCCAACCCAACCCACCAAGCTCTAAAAATCGACCCAATCCGGCAGGATGGGTTGGGTCGGGTTTGGCGGGTTGGTGGGTTTTTTGCACACTCTTACTCTTTGGTTGGTGGGATTGGCTTGGGAAGCATTCGTCTAGTATTTGGAATTTAGCTCCGCTATGGTCAATGTGGTGTTTGTGGAGGGAGAGAAATTAGAAGACGTTTGAGGACATAGAAAGTTCCGATGATCAATTATTGGCTTCTTTTAGTGGCTTTCTTTTTGATTGGTCTAGGGCTTGGGGACTCACCTCTAGTGATTCTCACCCTATGTTCCTTAGCTTCCTTCTTTGTAATTAGTATCTTTTCTTTTTGTTTTTTATCATCTTTTTCTGTACTTGTTACCTTTGTCTTATGATTTTATGATTTTCTACATGAGGTAGTATTTTTGAAGATACATCTTTTTTATTTATCAAAAAAAAAAAAAAATTATAATGGTTGTAGGAAAAGGACTGGGAATAGCATATATAAAGGCTTTTTTTGTATTCTGCTAAAACATAAATATATGGAGTCCACTAAATCCCATCATCTTTCTTAAAGTTTTGAGGTTGTGATCGCCTCCTTCGTTCAGTGGTTGCCTAGTCCCCCTCCCTCCCGCCCCCTCAAAAAAAAACCCGCCCACTTTGATTCACTGTTATACCAAAAAATGCACATTCAGCAGCAGAATTCTTGGCTAAACAGCGGAAAGTTAATGCATATCAATAATTATATCTCCTAATTGATTGTGTCATGTTTCCTTGATAGTCTCCTAGTTGACATAGGATCCCTTATTGATTTTGTTCTCCTAATTTGTTTCTATCTTCATTACTTTCCTATTTTGATTAGGAGTTTTTACTTTGCGAAGATGCTAGTATAAGTAAGGGTGTAGGAGGACTTGGAAGATCGTTGATTGTTAAATTTTATTATTTATAATACTTCTCTCCCAGCTCGTGTTTGGGATGCCTGGAAGAGAGACTGTGGTTCTGTTTTTGTTGCTGTTTGAATGTAAATTTTAGTTGTTTATAAAAAAAATATATTTATAATGAAACCTTTGGGTGTTTCTTGAGAGTTGTTCTAGCTCTCTTTTTATCATCTTCTCCTCATCATGATCATTGCTTGACAACGCATATATCCAAGTTGAGTTATATCTTACATTGCTGATTTTGTTTCACAATTCTTTTTCTAGCATCATTTAGCAATAGTTGCGGGCATTACTTGTCTTGTGTCACACAAGGTAGCCAAGTTCTTTGTCTTGGATTTTTTTATAAAAATTTTGAAATTGTCACAAAAATCAAATTTTGAAACAAACATGAAAAATACAAGAAAAAAGTATTGCCTTTTAGAAGATCATGGGTGAGATGTAAATCTTGGCAGGTGTGTATACGGAAAGTGAGAGATTATTGTCAGATTAGGTTGGAGAAACTTGGGCCACCCATGAAAAAGCATCAAAAGTGGTGGCTTCAAAAGTTGGGATCACCAAACCTGGAAAGAAAATGTATCACATGCCTTCAAGCCACTTAAATACTCCTTTTGAGACAATATTATCCTTACAGAAACTTTAATTTATGATGTTATTCGATATCGTTGTTACATAGAGTTTTTTCTTGAATATCACAGTTCTATTTTCATATGAGCAGGTGATTTGTTGTTTGGAAGGGACAAGAATTGGCATACAATATGAGACATCTTTTGCAGGTACTTTGAAGTGATCTAGTCATAATTTTCTATCACATGTCATTTGTGACAACAATTTTTATTCCAAGTGCACATTTGAGTTGCTTGCCTTTTTATTCAAGATGGGTTGATAGCTGGAGCATCTCTGTCCCTTGGTGTTTTCTCTCTGTAATTAATTGCAGATATTTGTCTTCTCTGTTAAATTTGTTTTCTTTTGTTCTATATTCGGTTGTGCAAATAGCTGATAGCTTAATAGACACTACTATTGCATGGAACACATTCAGTTTGAACGGTAGGGTGAAAGCATCTATCAAGGGCTTTTTTATTTTATTTTAATAAGTAATAAAGATTTATTGATATAAAAAAAAAGACACCCAAGTACACAGAGAGTATACAAGGGTCTACAGATCAAATACAAAAATTACATAAATCAAGTAAATTAAAAATCGAAGATAAGGATTGGTTTCTCCATGCTGACAACCAGTCCAACAGGGTTCTAAAAAAGAACTTGAGATCAGGCAGGGAACTCTCATTATCTTCAAAACGCCTGCTATTTCTTTCCCTCTAAATACACCACATTAAGCAATGTGGAACAACGATCCATATATGGCCACTATGATGGCGACCAACATCTATCAAGGGTTTATTTGATCCATTCTTTTGTTTTTGCATGCTTGGTAATAAGGTCTGTCTGTTTCAATAAAACAAATTCACAATATGAAACAGTCCAACAGGGTTCTAAAAAAGAACTTGAGATCAGGCAGGGAACTCTCATTATCTTCAAAACGCCTGCTATTTCTTTCCCTCTAAATACACCACATTAAGCAATGTGGAACAACGATCCATATATGGCCACTATGATGGCGACCAACATCTATCAAGGGTTTATTTGATCCATTCTTTTGTTTTTGCATGCTTGGTAATAAGGTCTGTCTGTTTCAATAAAACAAATTCACAATATGAAATTGAAAATAATAATAATAAGAATAATATAAAGAAAAGCGTTTTTGTGGATTACTTTGTTGAAGCAGGCACGAGCTGGATTGAAGATCTGTTTTGGAAGATAATAACTCTTTTCACTGGCTGCGTGTTGATTTAGAAATAATTGCTTTTTTTAAAGAAATCGTTGGAAGTTGCTTCAACCTTATGTTTTCATTATGAATAAAAACTAATGTGTTATAGTTATTCTTGTTTTATAATGACCCTTTCCAAGAAATATAAACAATAAAAATGTCATCGAGGTAAGTATGTATTGCCACCATTATAGTCAAAAGTTTTGATTATGAAACTTAGATTTGTCTTCTTTATATATCAGAAATCATTCTATAAGATGAAACCATGGAATTGCTGATTCATGTGAAGAATGTTATGGTCAATTCTTTAGGGCTAGCATTTATATGCTTTTGCTGCCTATGGAGATTGCTGTTAGCTTAATTACTCGTAAAATCAACTCATTTGTTTCCATAATTTTGTAGGAGAACCTTGTGAGTTATACCATTGTGTCCTAGAAAGCAAATCATTTCTTGAAAAGATGACTGTCCTTGAACACACAATTCCCTTTTTTCTACCAATACGAGAAGCAGAAAATGATCTTCTTTCTTCTAATGCGATGGTAAGGTTGGTTGCCTACTTTGGCTTTACTGTCTTTATACTTCGATGATAATATAATTTGTTCTAACTATGTTCTTATTGATTTGTTCTCAGAAATTTATAGATTACATTGGAGAACTTTTGCAGGCTTATGTGGATAGGCGCGAACAGGTAGACTCTTGTTATAGATAAACTTTAAAAAAGATAGTTTGTCATTTTCACATCTTGTGTCAGAAAATTAGGGCCTGTCTGAGTTTTCTTCTAGATTATAAGGTTGCACTATGACTTATTTGAACCAAAAGAGGAGCATATGAAATGAATGAAGAATTCGGTTGATATGTTGATCATTGGATAGGCAAGGTTTTTCTGTATTTATGCTCTAGCTCAAGTGGCATCTAATTCCCTTGTAAGAGCAAGGTGGAGGGTGAGATCATCGGTTTAAGACCCACCAAAATGCCAGTTTAACTTACTAGTAGAAATAATGTATATAAATTAAAGCAGAAACTAGTTTTGACAGCTAAGGTGAACTTTGTAAACATCAGCTACAGATATGATATACTTGGTATAAAATGCATTGTCATAGCATGATACGTTATGCTGCCACTAACAACAATGATATAGTGGAAATTTATTTCTTTAATTATTTTGTGTCCATGGTGCTTATCCTGTAATAATTGCACCGCATCGACACTCCATGTTTTCCCCCCTTTCATACTTCAAACATTATTCTGCCAATAACAAGGATTAAGTCACTAACTCTCCTGCTTTCCAAATCTGATGCAGGTTCGGCTTATCAAAGAGTTATATGGAAATCAAATTAAAGAATTGTATCATAGCCTTCCATACCACATGGTTGAATTTGTGCTAGATGATTCTGATTGGTTAGTACATTTTATTGTGTTTTCTCCCACATTCTGTTGTTTTGTTCAAATCCCTCTATTGAGTTTTTTTATTTCTTATTTTACCCTGCTTGTAGTTCACTTGCTCTCATAATCTTCAAAAAGAAAATCCTATATGGTCTTTACATTTATTCTACTTCTTCATATGCATGTTTCAAG
The DNA here is from genome assembly GCF_040712315.1 of Castanea sativa. Classification (NCBI taxonomy): domain Eukaryota; kingdom Viridiplantae; phylum Streptophyta; class Magnoliopsida; order Fagales; family Fagaceae; genus Castanea; species Castanea sativa. The sequence continues at coordinate 23,180,820 of NC_134022.1, read as the reverse complement.
TATGTTATTAAGTTGATCATTTGATGGGCAAGGTTCTTAGCATGAGATCAAATGGAAGAATATGAAGCGTAGCTCATAGTGGCTCATACATGATTATAAAATTGCTATTTCAAGATTGCTGCATTTTGGATAATTTTAGTGTTCTTGCTCTTTTAATTTGTGTGCAATATGATACAAGTGATCATAGTAGTTGGATTCACTGTTAGTATCTTAAACTGAGCTGATCTCAAAAATACTTTTTTATTTATTCTAACACTTATTTCTGTACTTATTATTTTCCTTTCGTTCTAGTTAATAGGTAAAGGTTTGTGCCCCATAGGGCCAAGGCATTTGTTTGGTGTCTAATTCAGGAACATAAATAAGGACTAGGGTGGAGTACATATCCAATGTTTTCCAATAAAAAATGATTTTGTAATCTATGCCTATGGAGCTAAGCAAACAACAGCACAGATGTTTGTATATTGGTTGAAATTTGAGATGAATTGCAGCTTCCTAAACAGATGTTTTTTTCTTTCTTGTTCTCCCGAAAACATGCTGGATTAATGGTTGATCTAATTATACTGTAGCTAACCAAATTTTTATATTCCTTTCAATAGGCAAAGCTATTTCACTGTATGTTTTTGGCTTTATTTGTCTGTTATTACATAATTAGATAATAATTCTTGTTAGAATTGAAAATCTAAGATATTTTATAAACAACTTTCTTTGAAATTGGGTCTTTATGCAATTTTGATTGGGTGATCATTGCTATGGTTCTGGGAAACACAGACCTTTTCATTATAGAAGATGCATGCCCTAAAGATATAACTATTATTTCTTTTTTAACACCAGTGGACATTTCTCCTTGTCCTTCAAGATAACTCTTTAGAAATTCCACGTCGGGGAATTCTTTTGCATTGAGCCTTCTTTGGAGGCCCGGCTACCTCGAATTAGCTAGAAATCCTGTTTTAGTTTACATTTCCTAGGATCAGTACGGGTGGATTTTGAAGTTTTTTTATTGAATCTAAGCTGTTTTAGTTGGTGGTTGAGGAAGTAGAGAATTTTTTCTCCCTTGAAATTTTTGAATGGGGAAAATACTACATGCAATTGGTTTTTATGGGCAAGAGTGCGGCTCTTTGGATAATGCGGAATCTGGAACACACCGTGATTGGGGTTAATCCTAAGCAATTTTTCATGTTCAGGGAAGGTGATACCGCTTACACTTTGCAACGGGGGTCCAACTCGTTTGGGCAGTACTTATTAGTGACAAAGCTTAAGGTAGGTGGGCTGCGGCGAACTATCATTATCCTTGCCGGAAAATTACAACAAGGATGGAGAACTTTTGGGATTGAATTAAGAAGAATATTGGAACCTTCCCAATATGCGTTGAGTGGATTGAAGCTTGTACCGTACAGGTCTAAGGATTTCCCAAAATATCGTGTTGCCAGGTCCTATGTGGAAGCTGCCAAAGCTCCAGTGCAGGCAAGGTTGAAGCCTGTTCAGCAGCCCTTCATCAAAGAAAAGGTTAAGGATGGTATCGTGAAGAGTATTGTGGAGCTTCTGAGTGGTTTCTGAAACTCAGGCTGGAAGTTTTCCCTAGTCAGCCGTGGGTGGTGGTGAGGGTGGAGAAGGTGGTATTAAAGGTAAGAATAAAATTGAAGAGAAAATCCCGGAAGGAAAGAATCTCAATATTCCTTTGAAAATTGTTGAGTTTGGAAAGTTGCATGATAGTAGGAAGGCACGTTGGTTAGGGAGAGGGTTGATTGTGGATGTGAATGAGTTTGGAAAGAGGCGGGTATCTTGGGATGGTGTTAAGGGTGGTAAGCAAGTTGGCAAATGGGTAGCAAGTAATAATGCCCATAATACAATAGTGGGATTGGGCCCATCCAAGCAGAAAGCCCAAGCTCCGTTGGGAAATAAAAAACCCACTTTGGGTTTGGGTCTGTCAAGCCCACTTAACTTTGAGGCTGGTGAGAGTTCCTTTAGTGGACCAAATGCTTTGTAGCCTTCTTACCAAAATGGTATCTCTATTCCGAGTTCAGGTAGGAGTGAACTCATTGCCACGAAGGAACTTGAGAGCTCAATGGTCTCGCCTACCACATCGGAGCAGCTTGCGATGTCACTGAAGGTAACCTTGGACACGATCTCTTCCTTAGCAGCGATAGAAGTGGCAGGTGAGGGTGGTCAGCACAGCCCGACTTGACTCGCATAGCTACCCACTATGCCGATAGGACTAGCAGTGGTGGCTCAAGCCTCCCACGAACCGCTATCCGCGATCAGTGCTCCAAGTGGGTCGAGGTTGGTGCCGATGGTGTCCTCAGCCACGATGTCCTCCATTACGATATTTGAAGCGATGGGTGTCGATGGTTTTGGTGGTCAGAGAAGCCAGACTTAGCTCTCCTCCATGCCAGTCAAGCCAGTGGGGGTGATCCAAGCATCCAGTGAACCGGTGATGACCTTTACTAACCTGATAGTGTCGGCGTTGGTGTCGTTGTCTTCTCAAGTGGCATCGGATGATGGGGATGAGGATTTTGTGGGTTTGGAAGGATTGGCTACTACAAATAATTATTGCGATTTTGAGGGAGCACATTTACTTGGCCCAATTATTAGGGAATTGGTTGGAGATTTGGATAAGTCTTGGGGTTATTCCAAAGACTGGATACTACAATTGCGTGATGGAAGGCAATTAGTGCTTCCATTGTCACTGTACCGATCTCCTGATTGTATGTCAATCTACTCAAGCTTGGAGGGAGAGTGTGTACTAGGTAATGCTTCTACTACTAATGAAGGGCAGAGCATTAGTTGGATAGATGAGGGTGAGGGGCTAGTAGAGTCTTTGTCTGTGGTTCCTGGGTTAGAGAATGAGATGTGGGAATTTGATGAAAGGTTGAGGTCTTGTGAGAGAGGTGATGAGCCATTAGTTGTGGTACCTTTGGCCACTGAAGGTCCTTTGGAGTTGGTGTCTAGTCATGTGAAGGAGATTGGGTGTAAGGAGAGTGTGGATGATTGTCAGCTATCACAATGGGTAACCAATAGGATAAAGGCTTTTAAGAAATCTGTGGGCACTTCATTGGGAGCAAATTACAAGATTGTTATCAGCTATAGAGGCCAAAAAAATAAAATAAACAAAAGCTTGTGGTGGGTGATCAGACGAAGTTGGTCAAGTCAAACCAGAAAGGTCAATGGGAGTTGACAAATTTGTTGTCATCCTTGAATGTTGAGTATGATCCAAATAAAGCAAGGAGTGCAAGTATGGAGCGGGCTGTCGTGCCTTATCAATAAGTGTGAAGATTATTTCTTGGAACGTTAGAGGGTTGAATGAGCAAGATAAGAGGCTCAGGGTTAGAAATTTGATTAGGAAATGGGGGCCAGATGTGGTTTGTCTTCAAGAAACCAAAATGGGGCTGATTAATAGAGCGGTGATTTGTAGCTTGTGGGGTGGCCAATATGTTGACTGCTCTTATTTAGGTTCTTGTGGAGCTTTTGGAGGGGTGTTAGTGATGTGGGACACTCGGGTAGTGAATAAAATGGAGGAAGCAGTGGGGAGATTTTCGGTTCCTTGTAAGTTTACAAGCGTGTCAGATCAGTTTGTTTGGCTGTTTACTGGTGTTTATGATCCTAATTTACACCGAGATAGGAGGTTTTTATGGGAGGAACTTTGTGGTTTGAATAGTTGGTGGAGTGTTCCATGGTGTGTGGGTTGTGACTTTAATGTGGTTAGGTTTCCTTCCGAACGATTGGGGTCTAATTCTTTCACTGCTGCTATGCAGGAGTTTTCCAATTTTATTTCAAAACAAGGTCTCATTGATCTGCCATTACAAGGGGGTACTTTTACTTAGTCAAATTCTCGAGAAGTTGCTTCGAAGGCTAGGCTGGACAGATTCTTGTTTTCTGCAGATTGGGAGGATAAGTTTCCAACAGTTTCTCAAAGATAGATGTCTAGGTTGTGCTCGGATCATTTTCCAATTGTCCTTGAGGGTGCATCTTTTTAGAGAGGGAGTAGGCTGTTTAGATTTGAGAATATGTGGCTTAAGGATGAGGGTTTTGTGGATAGGGTTCGGTCTTGGTGGGAATCCTATCAGTTTCAAGGTGCATTGAGTTTGTTTTAGCCAATAAATTAAAGCTCTTAAAAAATGATTTGAAAAGATGGAATGTGGAGGTATTTGGTCATGTTAAAGATTGGATTAAAAGTTTGTGGAAGGACCTGAGTGTTCTTGAGAATATGGAGGATAGTGGAGGTTCATCAGCGCAGGAAACGATAGAAGTGGGAAGAATTCGTGATGAGTTAGAAAAAGTTACTCTGTTGGAAGAAATATGTTGGAGGCAGAAATTTAGAGTTCTCTGTGTTAGGGAAGGAGACAAGAATACTAAAATTTTCTATCGTATAGCTAACTCTCACAGGATGGTTAATTCTATTGATAGACTTATGGTGGATGGGGAGTTGTCTTCAGACCCGGTAGCTATAGCAAATATTATCTCTCAGTTTTATAGGCAGCTTTATTTTGAGGATGTGACTCAGACCTATCTTAGATGATGTGGACTTTTCTAGTATCTCGGTGGAAGATGCCAGTTGGCTAGATAAGCCTTTTGAGGAGGAAGAGGTGTTTAGGGTGATCAATAATTTTAATGGTGATAAGGCACCTGGCCCGGATGGCTTTTCCATGGCATTCTTCCAGTCTTGCTGGTGTGTTTTGAAAACAGAAATTATGGCTGTATTCCACAATTTTCATACTCAGGCAGTGTTTGAGAAGAGTCTTAATGCTTCATTCCTTGCCCTTATTCCCAAGAAAGTGGATGCTGTGGAGGTAAAAGACTTTCGGCCTATTAGCTTAGTTGGTGGGATTTATAAGATTATTTCTAAGGTGTTGGCTAATCGGCTTTGTGGGGTGGTGCATGGGCTTATTTTGGATTCACAAAATGCCTTTATGAAGGGTAGACAAATTTTGGACTCCGTCTTGATTGCTTCTGAATGTATTGATAGTAGATTGAAGTTAGGAGTTCTCGGTATGTTGTGTAAATTGGATGTGGAGAAGGCGTATGATCATATGAGTTGAGATTTTTTAATGTATATGCTTCAGCGTTGTGGTTTCTCAGAGAAATGGAGAAAATGGATAAGTATTGCATTTCAACTGTAAAATTTTCCATTCTGATCAATGGTAGTCCATCTGATTTCTTTGGAAGTTTTAGGGGGCTTCTGCAAGGGGACCAATTATCTCCATTTTGTTTGATATTGTGATGGAGGAATTAAGTTGTATGTTGGATGTGGCTGCCTCCGCTGGGCAATTCTCAGGCTTTTTTGTGGGTAGTACGGTTGGTCCATTAGTGATGGTGTCTCACCTTTTATTTGCAGATGACACTCTAATTTTTTGTGATGCTGAATCTTCTCAGATTGCTAATTTGAGGGCGATTCTTGCTAGATTTGAGGAGGTGTCAGGGCTTCATATTAATTTGGGAAAATTTGAGTTGGTACCTGTTGGTGGGGTGCACAATTTGGAGGCTTTGGTGGGTTTGTTGGGGTGTGGGCAGCCTTCTCTGCTCTTGAAATATTTGGGCCTTCCATTAGGTGCTAAGTTTAAGGATTTATCTGTTTGGAATCCTATCCTAGAGAGAATGGAGAGGAGATTAGCAGGTTGGAAGAGACAGTATTTATCTAAAGGGGTAAGGTGACACTCATTAAAAGCTCACTCTCATCTTTACCTAGATACTTCCTTTCCCTTCTTCCTTTACTGGGTAAGGTGGCAAAGCATATGGAGAAATTACAAAGAGATTTTATGTGGAAAGGGATTGGTGGTGAACCTAAAATACATTTAGTTAAATGGGGCAAGGTCTGTAAGCCTTTGCAGGTTGGGGGGGTTGGGTATAAGACGTTTGGAAAGCTTTAATTTTGCCTTGCTAGGAAAATGGTTGTAGAGGTATGGCATGGGGACTAATGCTTTATGGAGGAAGGTTATAAAGGCAAAATATGCGAATATTTGGGGTGGTTCGTGTATGAAAAAGGTGACAAGTCCTTATGGGGTCAGCCTGTGGAAATACATTAGAAGTGGTTGGCTGAACTTCTCTAAACTCCTCATATATGATGTGGGGGATGGTACTAGAGTGAAATTTTGGAAGCATGTGTGGTGCGGGGATTGTACTTTCCAAGAGGCCTTTCCGGAGTTTTATTGTCTTAGTAGGTCAAAGGATTCCTCGGTGGCTAAAGTTATGGGTTGGTCTGTTGGGAGGTTTCACTAGAATGTGCAAATTCGTTGTCCACCACAAGATTGGGAAGAAGAAGCCTTTGATCGGTTTATGGGGTTAGTCTATTCTTTGACAGTGTAGGAGTTTGGCCCAGATAAGGTTTGTTGGAAGCTTGCAAGGAATAGAGGTTTTGAGGTTAGAGGATATTATAGCTCCTTACCCTCCTACTCTTGTTTCCTTCCCATGGAGAATGATATGGCAATCGAAGGTTGCTCCAATGGTGGCTTTCTTTTTTTGGTCTGCTTCCTTAGGTAAGATCTTAACAACAGACAACCTTCGTAAAAGACGTGTGATAGTGCTTAACTGGTGCTATATGTGTAAGAGATGTGGAGAGTCGGTGGATCATCTTCTACTTCATTGCCCTCTAGCTTGGGAGTTGTGGTCTTTGGTTTTTTGCTTGTTTGGTATTCAATGGGTTATGCCTCATAATGTTCTTGAGTTGTTTGAGGCTTGGCAAGGAAAGTTTGTGCGACGTCGTCACATTGATGTTTGGAGATTAGTGCCTCATTGCTTGATTTGGTGCATTTGGCGTGAAAGGAATGCTATAAACTTTGAGAGTTGTGAACGTTCTTTGCTAGAGATTAAGTCTTTTTTCTTGCACACTCTCTTTGAATGGAGTGTGGTCTTTTCTGATTTTTCTTGTTCTTCTTTTCCTATTTTTCTTGATCGTTATACTATTGTTTCCTGATTTGTGCCCTCATAGTACATCCCAATGTACTCGGCTTGACATTTTTTCTGTTATTAATAATATTCTTACGTTACTTAACAAAAAAAAAATGAAGAAGATATAATTATTATTTAAAATTTTTTACTATGCTGAAAATTTTGATTTTCATGATGCAGTAAGGTGACAGTAAGTCTCAGATACGCAGATCTTGTTTCTGTACTTCCAACTCGAATTAGAGTGCTTGCTTGGCCATCCAAGAAAAGTAGTATTAATGCAGCAGCTATGAACAGGAAAGAAAATGGAGTAATGGGAAGTCACCAAAATCCTGCTCGCTTATCATATGCTGAGGATGCCTTACGAACCATGAGCTTACCTGAAGGTGCCTACTGTTTCCAAATCATAAACATATTTTATAATCTGGGTCTAATTCTACTGATACGTACATGAGGCCTACTTGCTCTCATCTCCTTTCATGGCAAACCACACTAGATCTACAGCGTGCTCTCAGAGGAGGGGGGGAGGGGCGGTGATTCCTATTTTATCAACGACACTATATATGTGTTTTATCTTCGACTTAATTTAGGCTGGTTTGGTTCTGCATTGGGGTTAACCATGCGATTCCAATAATTTAAAATGCTACCTTGCTTACCAAAAATGGTAGATTCGTATGTTTCTAATAATTGATTTCTGAATGTGCATTTTCTGTCATCAGGAATTTTTTTTTCCCCGGTTTAAAGCCATCTTATATACTACTCAAATTTGTAATCAATTTTATTTTTCTTTTCAGTTTTAGATAAGCATGCTTTCTTATTTAAAAGAATGATCTTTTCCTTCTTCGTTTTTTTCCGTTTTCTTTAATGGTCCGTTTGGATTGAGGGAGAGGGAGAGGGAGAGGGAGGGAGAGTAGGGTAAAATAGAGTAGATTTAGCACAAAATTAACTTATTTTTAGTCAACTATATTCTACTTCCCTCCACTCCCCCTCCTTTCCCCCTCCATTCAAATAGGCCATAAGGTTTTGAAGGCATTCTATTGGGCTTCCTTGTTATATATGCAATTGCCTTCATTTATATCCGTTTATCTGCTGACAATTTTTTTTCCTGCTGCCCTATCTCAGCATATGCGGAGATTGTGTTGAATCTGCCACGAGCACTTCAGCAAATATTTCAACAGAGGAGCCCCACTTTGTGATTCATGTATTCAGATCTGTACAAAGCTATAGAAGAAATAGTGCTGGCCTGCTGCGTAGCTCAAACTGTTGTTTTAGCAAAAATGGGAACCTGGTCATCTTCTTTCTCTTTGCTTAACAGGAAACCTGAAGTCATAACCAAGTCAATATTGAAACAGTAGATTTGGTCTCATCAGTTTGTATGTGGGCAAAATTTGGGTAAAGTTCCTTAGTTACTGTACCTTATTTTCCCAATTAAATTTAATTACATGGTTTACTGGTCAATGTAGTAGCCTAAGGGAAACCTAATGTACCTAATCATGTGGTTTTCACCCTTCGTATATATGTATCTCTCTATGAAAATTTTGTTCTTTTTGTCGGTAACTAATTCATATCATTTAATTTAGACATCAATTCATTTGATGGAAGTGAAATCAATACATTTTGTGGGAAGATATCTTGTGCACTTGAGGTACGAGACATCGTTCACTGACATGTGGGCCCATCAATGTATGGGACATCTCTCTCATTGATATGTGGGCCCCAAGAATGGAATTATGAAACCCAAATGTCAATGAGAGAATTGTCTCATATGCCGAGAGCATATGAAAATTATGAAAATTCATCGTCTTTGGGAGGGTCCATTCTTGGTGATACATTGTATATAGTTAATATGGTGACGAAACTTTATGTTCCCAGCACGTGCACCATTTCCCTTCCAGTAATAAAGGTGATTGGATTCAATAATAAGGGGTTGGGAATGGATTGCTAGGTAGAAATTAAGAATTAAGATGGTTAAATTATTTATGACCTTTTATCTTATTAGTACTTTTTTTAATTTTTATTTATCATTTTAACTTTTACCTCTCACAACAAGCGATAATTGTATGGTACAATAGATCTAAATCCTAAAATACATAATCTGCTCCACTATTTTGAGAAAGCCTATCTCCTGTTGGTTTTATTTTTTTAATATATTTTAATTTTAATTTCAATATTAGCAAATTTGCCCATTCTTCAGTACTGCTAAATTCAACTTTTCTTCAATTTCTGTTCTAAATAGTTTTTATTATTATTTATTTATGGCACAAGTGCTAGAGATGATGCTAAGGATGCTATAAATTTTATTATATAGAGTCTATGAACTCACTAATCACAAAGAAACATTTCAAACATTCATTGATCTTACCAATCACAACATTAATTTTTTAACTTTATGTGGTAAAATTTGTAGTGTATTATTTAGGCAAAATTTACTGAAAAGTATTTCTAAGGAAAATTGTAGGAGAATAGCATGTGATTGAAGTTATTTTGTTATGTAGACTTTTTTTGGAACTCGAGTTTGACAAACTCGAGTTTCAACCCAAAATAGAGTTTAGCAAACTCGAGTTCTAATTTGTTATACCTGCCATGCAACCTAAACTAATTGAAAATAGAGTTTGATAAACTCAATTTTAAGTTGAAACTCGAGTTTGACAAACTTGAGTTTTAGAAAGAGTTTACTTAACTAAATAACTTGACTCTCGTCCTATACACCTAAAATTTTCTTTTAAAAGTACTGTTCAACCAATTTTGCTATATTATTTACCATTATTCAAAGTAGTCAAAGAGAAAAGAAGAAAATAGGAGAAAAAGAAAGATATAAAAGGAAGAGAAAGCGAAAAAGAAGACGGAGTGGGACACCAGTCAGCTTCATTTTGGATATACAATTTTCCCCCTTTTTCATCGTTCACGTGATCGATGTTGATGTTGTGGATCGTTGATGCTTTGCTTTCTATGCCAATTCACTCTTTCACTGTATTGTTGTTTGTGTTCTAGATCATTGATGTTTCTATTATCTATGCCAATTTGCAATTTTTTATGAAATATGGTAGGAGCATAAAAAATTTTATAACTTTTACTACAACTACGCGTGAGTTACCAATTTGCAATTTTTATGAAAAATACTAGCAACTTTTACTACAATTTATTACATAATGAGTTATGAATGATAGAGGTCAAATAATCGGTCTACACCTTCACCACTTTTAACTCATCACGTCACAAATTATAATAAAATTTATAAAAAAATTTTTATGTGCATAGCATTGCTAAATTTTTATTCTAAATTGTTTCCCACTTTATTAGGGAAAGTTACTAGAGCCCTTTTTGTCAAATTTAGGTTCAAAAAAGAATACAAATTAGGGGGTAGGGTATGCTTTTTCCCCAGACTTTTTCACTGTCTTGTTGTTGTCAATGTCATGGATCATTGATGGTTCTATCTTTCTATGTCCACTCACTTCTTTTCAAGAAATTGTTTTTGATGCTCTATATCATGAGAGCTTCTGGTGCCACATACTAGTGCACAACTCGCCCATGTGGCGAGTTGTGGTTGGTGGAGGTGTGACTGCGTGTACTAGTTTGTGGCACCAGAATTTTTCCTATATCACTGGCCAATTTGCAAGTATGACCTTCCATTTCTGCCATTATCTTCATTGTATTAATCAATTTTAACGTGGAATGATGTGATGCTCAATACGACATTTAATGAATCAGGTTCGGTGGTTAAGTTCATGGTAACCACTAATCATTAGCGCTCTTACTCATGGAACGGGTGCTCTTACTTATGGTAACATTTTAGAGGATATTAGGATGCAATTAAGTTTCTGTTTTGCAGTTTGTAGTTTTCTCTCCTGTTAGTCGAGTTGTAATTCTGTTGCTGATGCGCTAGCTATTAGCTAAGAAAGCAAACTCAATCGTTGGGGCTCAGGTACGGTTGGATGATCTGCCAGCTGATAAAGCCCCGCTCGTGTTTCGTGATGTTCAGTAATTTTTTGTTCTGGAATAAAGTCCCAGGCTTTTTGGTCTGGTTTCTCAAAAAACAAAAAAACCCAAGTGAGTTGTGACTATGTGAGGTAGCCAGGTAGGGACAGAACGAGTATGAATGAACTGAAATTTTTTACCATTTTACGGTACACTAAAGTTCTAACTTCTAAGCTAAATATATAAAATTCAAACAAGTATTTATATAATTAAAAAAAAAACATAAAATAATTATTTCTTCTTGCTGTACATTTTTCAACTTAATTATCTATTAAAATAGAACTCAACATTATTTTAAATATTGAAAAGTATATATGGTATGAATTTTTGTTACTAAAATTTCACAGTTTTTTTTTCCTTTTAATATATAAAATCAAAGAGTTTGTAAAAAATTTATCTATTTATTTGCAATACGTAGTTTGACAATATTCATAAATGAAAAAGTAAAATTTTATTATTGGTTTTTCATCACTTACAAATAAAATAAAATTCATATTTATTATCTGATTGTACGTCATGTACATGACTCTTCTAACTATAAAAATCAATTCATGTTGTCAAGTAAAAAAAAAAAAAAAAACTCAAACACAAATAAAAATTCGAAACCACTCAGACTTAGCATTATGCTCAATGATATGTCCAATATTTTTCAAACATGTGTCCAAGTAGAGGGCTAAAAACAACTGAATTGTTTAGGTGTAGTGAGATAAGAACATGTTAATATCCAATTCCCAAAATTTCGAAATTTTAATTTTGGCTTCCAAATAACAAACAACTAAAATGACAAACACATAATCATTTGGAAAAAAAGAAAACAATAAGTTGTACTTAATAAAAATGTGAAAAAAGTTGATACTAGCAACACTTCGAGATTTGTTACATAAAATGTTTTATATATATATATATATATATATATATATATACAATTTGTATTCAACTATTTAAAGTCAAATCAACACAAGAATTTTTCGAACAGTCTATCCGTGACGTTGCAGACTTGCTTGCAGTCCGTGATTTTGATGTAGTTCCAATGAGAATTGCACCATGTGGCTACCATATACAACACACAAGGATGGTACTATGATTAATCCATTTGGTAGTTTCTACTTTCTAGAGGCTGATTTTAAAAAGTCCATATCTGTGAAATTTTTAAATCAAAATTTCATTTATTAATCTAATCCAAATATTATTTTCTTTTCAGAAAATGGCAAGCTATTGAAGTCGGCCATAAGAAAATTTTGGCCATATCACAGCACCTCATGTGGCGATTGTAAAAAGTTTGTAGATTGTTAGGTCCTTTTCCTCTTGTCATCATATTTGCATAGAAGTTAATTTCCTTTTCATTACAGTTCATGTGAGACAGGAATTTCACTTTCTTTCTTTATTTTTAATGAATGGGCAAAAATTTTACCATACAAATAATAATAATAATAATAATAATAATAATAAGATAAACAATATGAAACATATTAGAGGTGGTAATGGTTGACATGATCTTCGAACGAGGAGGTTAGTGTTTAGTGTAATCAAATTCATGTCAAAATGGGGACAGTTTTGCTTGGATGTGATTCTTAAATTGGTTGAATTTGTGTCGACTTGCTTAACCTCCAATTAAAATAAATTGACCGATTAATTACTCATATTTAAGCATGTTAGATTCATTTTGATATATTTATTTAACCTGTAATAGTACTTAAACAATAGAAATGTATGTTAATTGGGTGGGATTTCAAATAATGTTGTGAATGTAGTAACATTTCTCTCTTCTTCTTCTTTCTTTTTCTTTTTTTCCTTCTTACAGCAAGTGAGAGGAAGAGAATGAGAATTTTTTTTTTTTTTTTGCTGAATGGAAGAGAATGAGAATTTGAACTAGACTGTTGATAATTGTATACATTTGAATTCCAACATAACCTTTTGAGATAATTACAGTAAACCAACCTGTGGTGTGACCCGTTTTCACTTTACCTACCTGTTTTCATTTTGAAACTCCTCATGTCCAAAAACTAGAAACCCAAAAAATTTTAAACAACAAGAATTGAAACTCATCGTGTCCAAAAACTGGAAACCCAGAAAAGTTGAAAACCCATAAAACTTCAAACAACAAAAATTGAAACTTCTCATGCCACAAAAATTGAAAACCCAGAATCCACAACCATTACCCCAAAAGTTCCCCGATTTGCCCCAAATTTTTCAGAGCAAAACAACACCCAATTGCCTGAACATGAGGTCGTTGATTTTACGGCGGCGATGGTGACCTCGATGGAGCGGCCGTTGAAGGATCGAGAGTTGTTGTTGGAGTGTAAGTAGAGGGATTTCAACGGCGTTTTGGTGGCGTTGACGAAGCGAGAAGAGGAGTAGCAGCAGAGGAAAGATGGGCTCGTTGTGAAGAATCGGCTGTGGGTTAGGAGGAAACTTAGTACGGTGTCCACCAACAGCAATGGTGACCTCGATTTCATAGCGTTGAGACAATTTTAGTGTGTTACAGAGATGAGAGAGATATTTGATTTGATTTTTAGCGTGAGAGATGAGGGAGATATTTTTTGTGCTTAGGTTATGGGGTTTCGTGTGTTACAAAGATATTAAAAAAGGTCTCAATGTAGACCTTTTTTAATGGTTCATCATAAATGGTCATATATTTCTTGCCTTCTTCCTTTCTTGATTATTATTCAAAGGAATTTCAGCAAAGGACCTGTAATTTGCATAGAGACACAAAACCACATAACCCAAGCTCTTTCAAAAAAATTCAAACCCTAACTTTTTGATTTATGTTATGTTATGTTTTGGAGGTAAAAGTTGTTTTTTATCGGAAAAGCCAAAGGTGGGTAACAGAGCCCTGATAGAAGTAACCTTAGGTGGGCAAAGTGTAAATGATTAAACCATGGGTAAGCAAAATGAAAACGGATCATACAACATGTGAGTTTACTGTAATTATCCCTAACTTTTTATTAAGCAGGTTACATAAATCATACAATAACAATCCGTTTAATATACAGGTTGTGTTAAGATTGAAAAATTTGAGAGAATTATTAAGGCTGGGTTTGGATACGCATTTACGTTTTTTTGGGTGAGTCTCGTGCACTGTTTACGGGACCCTCAAGTTCCTCTTTCAGCAAATATAACTTCTAAACTGAGTCTTACGACACTATTTACACATTTAAAAATTATTTTACTGCAGTATTTTTAATTTTAGTTTTTAATTTTCAATAATAAGCGGTATATAAACAGACCCTAAATGTGTGGGTTTTGAGTCCACCCATGTGCCCACATAATCGACTACCCTACTGTCTTACTAGACCGACACAAACAAAAACCCACCCAACAAGATCTGCCATTATTATGACATACTATTTAATATCAATAAACCCACAAACCGCATAGCTATAGCTACAGCTCAACATACTGACGTTCCTTCGACAAAGACAGCCTACCAAAGACTCAAGTATAAATAGAGTTTTTGACTTTTCCACGGCATACAACCCTTCTCATATCATTTTTAATTTTTGCACTGCATTGCAGTCAAATATGGTATATAGTTGCAAACCAAGCAAGCCTAAAATGGCTTCACTTGAAACATCTTTCCTCTAAGCTCGTGGATAGCCCACTTCATGATTTCAACCTGAAATAGATATTTTAAACCCCTTTTCTTAATTATGCAAATTAATTAAGTTGATTAGGTGATTACAACTTAGATGAATTAATCTTAGTCATAATAAATACCAAATCTGAAATATATATATATATATACACAAGAAACTCGCAAATTTGGTGACAAAGTGGAAAACCAATAAAGAGCACCCCAAGCAAGCAATTCACTATAGAAGAGAAGTTTTTCAACATGGTTCAAATCATTGACCCTAGGCACTACTTGGTAGTTTAAATTCCTAATACAACCCCACACTAACTTCAAAACTTTTAAACCCCTCGTACATAAATCTCTTTCACGAACCTCATTTGTAATCATGACCAGATTCTCTCAGTACCAATTCCAAGGATCCTTCTTGAAGATTTGAACTTTATAACAACACTCAATGATTGATTGTTTTGTGATTTTAGCTCTTGACCACCAAAATGCAGGAACTTTATTGTGAATATCGACTTTTGAATTTAAGTTTCTTCTCTCAATGAAGTGCACGACAATAGTTATTTTAAATCTTGTAAAGTTGTATTCATAAGATGCATTTTTATATGTTTGCATGCATAGTACAAAAACCTAGGCAACAATCAACTTCAAAAAAACACATCAATTTGCAATTTCATGATTTCGATCGAAAAAGCAGTAGTCAAACATTAGTTGAAAATCCTCTTCCAAAAGGTAGTTGAAGTATCATGTTTGATTGATCAAGCATCGATCAAAGGATAATCAAACTTGAATGAAGGTTTTCTTTAAGTTGCATCTTGGACCTTTTAATCTTGAGTTTCGACAATTATTACAAACTCGATCCATATAATACATATCAAGGAATTATCCTAAATCCTAAAACATCCCATCAGACAAGTAGTCTTCATTAATTAGACAGCCTCAAAACTTGTCGCCATAATCTTTGAATAAAAGAGCACCCAAAAAACAAGTGATCTTTGCACTTCAATTCGCCATTGTGAACCTAACTAGGGAGCCAATCATGAGTAGAAACTATGTTGACAGCTAACCATCTATTAAAAGAGTGCTTCGAAATAGTAGTTGGAAACCAGATCATTACCAAATCAAACCCAGGCCCTTTTAGCTCGAACAAATGCCTCATTTACATACATTATGGCAAAAATCACTTTTCTTTTCCTGATTAATTTAAGGAAGCACTGATACCCCACCCCAAAAGTGAAAACAATATCAATATTCACATGCCATACCCATACTGAGCCCCGTTTTCCAAAACCCATAACTTGTGTGCGATACCTAGCATGTTGAACGGTTGAGATTTTAGATGGTAAAAAATAATAGTGTCGGTTAATAGTGTGCGCCTTATCCAATCTTGCTTTTTTGGGTTGTCTGTATCTGCTCAAGTCTCTTCACTCTGTTTCAGCTCCTATAATATATACAAGTATAACAATGACATTTAACTAAAACCCAAATGAAACATTAACACAAGAAAATGAACCCCCAAGTCCAAAGCCTTCATTTTCTTTCCTTCCTACTCCTCCTCACCACAAGTTATGCTCTTCATCTTAACTACTACCGAAACTCATGCCCCAATGTTGAGGCAATAGTTCACTCTGCAGTCAAACAAAAATACTACAAAACATTTGTAACAGCTCCAGCCACTCTTAGGCTCTTCTTCCATGACTGTTTTGTCCAGGTTCATTTCCTTCTAAACTCAATTTGGTTGGTTTTTTGTATTGTTAATTAATATACATTCACGAGTGACAAAAGAGTGTGGTATTTGTTTTAACAGGGCTGTGATGCTTCGATTTTGCTAGCTTCAAGGAATCGTAAATCAGAGAAGGATGGTCCAGATAATATTTCACTAGCTGGGGATGGTTTTGACACAGTAATTAAAGCCAAAGCTGCGGTTGATAGTGTGCCCAGGTGTAAGAATAAGGTTTCTTGTGCTGATATTTTGGCCATTGCCACTAGGGATGTCGTTCATTTGGTAAATAAGCATCTCTCTTTGCAGACATTACTACATTCTAGTTAAAGTATTTGGTGGCTTCAATTTCTTTATCTATCATAATAAGATAATCCTTTGTAAATGTGATCATTTATGTTTAGTCGAAATTCCAGTGATTCTAATGTATAATGTGGATATTCTTCGAGGCTTTGGTTTGATGGTTCCTTAAACTCGTAAGATCCACGAGGTTTTAGGTTTGAAATGTTTAACCAAACATCTTAGAATCACCATTAAGAGATTCTTCCATGGGATTATACAAAGTGAGTAGAACAGAAGACTATACATATACGGAGGAATAGTCAAGTACTCGAAGAATAGAAGTACTTGGGAAGCCTTGGATTTCCTGGTTCATGTACATGTGAATGCAACTTATGTTAAGCCTTAAATGTAATGTAGGAGCTAGATTTGCAGGTCACTTTAATACTTGTTGCTTTTCACATTTTCACTTGTAGGAGATTCTTTATGGAAGTCTATATCTGACTGAGTGAGCATGTGTTTTGGAACAGGCAGGGGGACCATACTATGCTGTAGAATTGGGAAGACTTGATGGGAGAAGCTCAACAGTGTCTAGTGTCACACACCACCTCCCTAGTCCTGATTTTAATTTGGACGAGCTCCATTCCTTGTTTGCCAAACATGGTCTGACCCTAGTAGATCTAATCGCATTATCAGGTAGGTACTATAGAAATCTTTGAGGTTGTGGACCATGAAAAATCCATGAAGTTTCTCAATTTCAGAAAATAGTGTACCTCTCAAACAATTGTACATACATAATATTCCCAAATCCGAGCTAAAATAATTTCTAGAATGTGGTTTTTAGTTTTCCATAAATTTGCTGTTGATTGGCTCAAAATTTAATAGACTGCATATAGAGAGAAGGAGATTTAAATTTTTTTTTTTTAAGTGATGCATTACAAATTATAACACAAGGTTTCACAAGTTGTTGTCAACTTTTAAATACATAGTTGTCAACTTTTAAATACATATTAACAAAGAATAATAAGAAATTTATTTATTGTTGCTAAAGCAATATCAATCACATTTATTACCACATTAATTTGTAACCTTTATAGTAAAATTAGTTGTAATTTTAACTTCTTTTTTTCTCCCTTACAAGATTATACAATTTAGCAACCACTCACATGGAATAAAGCTTAGCAACTACTCACATATGTCTTAGGATAGAGCTTAGGTACAAATTCTCAGGTGTTTTACCTTTAAGTTCTTCAATTGAATTCATGTATGTTTTTGCATTAGTTGATAAGTAACATGGTTGAATGTGTTTATCTTTATTTTCTCAATTAAATAAAAAAATAATTTATTTATTATTGAGAAAGTTAGCACGGTTTATATTGCATTGATAAATACAGTCATGAAGTTGAATTTAATTGAAACTATCTAAGATTTTGTATATAAGTTTTGTCCAAGCAAAAAGCATTAAAAATAATTAATTGTTTTCTTTGTCTTTGTATTTATAATTAAATCTTCATTCTTTTTATTTTCTATCTGAAAAAATGAGTCATTGTAGGAGCACATTCTATCGGATTCTCACACTGCAGTCGATTCTCCAATCGGATTTACAACTACAAAAGCAAGAACAAAATTGACCCAACACTCAATCCGTTATATGCAAAGCAGCTCCAACAAATGTGCCCCAAAAAGGTAGACCCCAGAATTGCCATTGATATGGACCCTAATACGCCTCGGAAACTTGATAACATGTACTACAAGAACCTCCAGCAAGGAAAGGGACTTTTCACCTCTGATCAAATTTTGTTTACTGATAAGAGATCAAGAGGAATTGTGAACCTATTTGCTACCAAAAACAAAGCCTTTGAAAAGGCTTTTGTTACTGCCATTACTAAGCTTGGGAGGGTGGGTGTTAAGACTGGAAACCAAGGAGAAATTAGGCACGATTGCACGATGGTTAACTAGATGATATTCATTTTCTTTGTAAAATTTATATGCAATAAATATCTTGCACTACCTATGCAGTACATTTAAGTTAATCTTACTCAAATATTTTTATTTTTAAGAAACTTTCGGCCCAAGGGTTGGGCATGGGCCCATTTCTTGCTCTAATCCAAATTCTGCTATATATGAACAAAGAAAATCTAACTGCAGCCCAACTTTGGGGATCAAGCAGATTCTTGGGATTTTACTTGTTTGGATTTGGGGGAGTAGAGTAGAGTTGGCTGATTAACCTACACTACTCCCCCTCCCTCCCTCTTAATCCAACTCTACACTTAATTTTCGGCCAACTCTATTCTACGCTTAATTTCTGGCCTACTCTACTCTCCTTCCATCCAAACAAGCTATTAAAGTGACCTATTACTTTTCAATCCCCAATTTCTACAGAAAAGTGATCATAACCTGGTTGTTTGGATTAAAATCAACATAACTAGAAATTGTGACGTACAACACTAGCCTAAGTGGTGACTGTTATTCACTATCATCTGTTGGGAAATTTGGGGGCAGTTTGATATTGTAATTTAAGCAACACTTTTCAATTTTTAAATAATATTACACATATTTCCACACATTTTTTCACCCACACATATTTCCAAAAAATACAAACGACGTTACTAGAACAACGTTACCAAACGACCCTTTGATTTAGTAAAAACAAACACCTTGTGGAAGGAGTCACATTTAATGGTAATAAAATCATTGAAGCCAACAAATCCATTGCATTTTCCTCACAAAGAAAAGATGTCTCTATGATGTTTATCTTTCTATTTTGCATATTTGCAATGCATGAACCATCATCCTTGAGTTGTAAGCCAACTTAAGGCCAATACCAGAGGTGTTATGTAACCCCACACAGTTTTCTACCTTCGTTTTCTTAATACCATAGACTATTTTGTACTTGATATTGTTTTCATTTGAATGCACCATTTCACCAGAAAAAAAGACATCAGCAATATGTACACAAAATTTAATCCTTCAGGAGTCGTCAAACGAAAAATCACTCCTCAACTTTTACCAGCAAGTCTGTTGAACTGCCTTATTAGAATCAATGGGTCAAACGACATATCACTATAGGCCAATTTGCACACAAATTTTTTATTCTGTGTGGGATGCAAGAGCAATTAAGGTTTCCGTTTTTGTTGGAGGCACTGATCAGATCTTAACAAAAATTTTCTTGGTCCACCATCAGAGCTATAGATTCATGTAACAACCAACAGGAAAAACATAAACCTTAGCGGGAAAAATACAAAAGGAGGAAACTGTGCAAATGATATTATTTGGCTTTTAAAAAGAGAACAGCGCTCTTCCTCTGAACTTGTCAGAGTGACAACAAGCTCTAGTAACTAATTGACATGAACCAAAAGGACTAATTATCGCTCTAAACTAGAAATTAAAGTTTATGGCTTTGTTCGTCATCATTGTTGGCTTTCTTTGGGAGAACATAACACTTGAGTTCTCTCTAAGGAAGACTAACTTAGCTCTTTAAACTGTGTAATGTTGCTGGATTGTATCAATGTCCAGTCCTTTCAGCTTAACCACTGATTCGACGTGCCCCTTCAGGGTATGCAGCTCCCTTAACCTGAAACCACAATTCAAATCACCTTTTATAAGAAACCAAATAAATTCACCCTGTGTGAATGTTGTCATTTAACTGTTCTGGACTCCACTAAGCAGTAATACAAAAAAGGATACGAAATTTATTGTGCAGAAAAATAAAATTGTAAAAGGGGAGGGGGTTGCACGGATGTTTCTGAACCAAGTCTTTCATACGGGTACATTGGATGCTGGCAAACATGCCTTAAAACATCTGGAAAGGGTCATGCAAACGCTTTCTCTACCTAGGGGCCTTTCTCATTCAGTGGTAAATTTTTCCAAGGCTAGTTGACTTAACTAATTGCTTTCGCTTACATCATAAGGCATGTAATTTGGTACTCAAGCATCCATGCCTTAGCTCTAAATCTCAAATGTAAGTCAAACCAATAAAGAGTGCTACAAGTTAGAATTAAAGTGGAAAGAACAAAACTTACTAATGCACTTTAAGAGCGTTCATTCACACATATTCTTTTAATTTATATTTTGTTTTTTCATGATGAAATAGCTTACCTTGCAACCTCAGCACGTCGCTTGGCTTGCTCTGCTATCTCTGAAAGCTCCCTGTAACTACTCTTCTCAGTGAAAAGGTTGCTGGTTTCAGGTGGTTGAAGACCGTGCAGGGTCCTCTGTGCAGCTGCCCATTGTGCTTCTCTCTCTTCTTTTCCATAGTCTTTCTTTGTAGTAAAGGCAGTCTGTTATGGAAAGGAAGCAAAAAAAAAAAAAGAGAAGAAGATCAAATTAAAAACAAGAGTAATACTGGACATGATTCTAGTATTAAAATGTCCATCATTTAAAAATATAATCACAAAGCATACCTTGTTCTCCAAAAGATTATCCCAAGCCTTTCCACTCAGAATGTAGCGGATTGCAAATTTGAGGATATCAAGTGGGAAATATGTTACAAGACTATAAAGCCAGATTACACCGGCCCAACCCCAGCCCATTCCTTTTATCCGTGCAAAACCCCAATCAGCATATACTGCTATGAAAGTTGCTATCTGTGAAATACAGTATGGTTTGTGTTACAAATCAATATAAAAAACCATTTGATATCTAACATGCAAAATCCATAATCGCATATCATATAGTACCCAATCATAACACTTGGACATACCACAAAAATTAAATCAGTCAAATGCAGTCGAACTTCTGTTGAACAACACAACGTGCAAATTGTGGTGTAGAGATAGAAGGTGCACTCGAATTTTTTTTATAAAGGTAGATAAAGCTGTAGCGGGAGATGATATTCGAACTACAGACATGGGCACCACAATGGAACTCACATCCCCAAGGTGAATCCATCCACTGTTCTCAGCATTTTTACTTCTAAATTACTAATCATGTCACCTTGATAGTATATGACCACCTTGAACTTATAGTGCCATATAAAAACCAGTGGACTAACTCAAATTTCACGAAAGGAAAAAAAAAAAAAAAAAACCACCTATGTTTAACAAGGAAAAGTTTTCGCTCGAACTAGAAATAGAAAGAGATAGATGCCTCTTCTCATATAAATCTTACCAGCTGAGCAATTACAAAAGCACCAAGCAAGAGAAGGCCAGGTCGTTCAATAAAGGACCAGCTGCGAGACCTTGTGACAAAAATTAGGGCCTGGCTTATAATACTGACTTGAAGGTATAAGGCTGCCATCATTTCTTCCTCATTTCCTTTCAGTGACCTCACGTGAAACTTGTCCTGTATTATGAAAAATGATAAACAAATACTATCTGAAAAAATAGCAACCAAACTACTAAATTGATTTATTCATAAAAGAAAAAAGAAAAAAAGCATAAGTAATTACTGAGAAAAAGGTAGTGTCTCTCATAGCCCAAAAAAATATCACTGTCATCAGGGCCAAGTAACCTCCTAGAACAATGCCAGTAGCAAAAATTTCTTTCAGTTTCCAGCTGTCTGGCATTGGAGATGGCTTCACCCTATCCTTTGATATTGTCATGATTGTACCTAGAGCCAGGGTAATGCACAAAATCAGACTCATGGTTGTGCTAAGTTTGATAGGGTAAATTATATGAACAAACAGATTGACAGTGACTTAAATGTCTCACCGTCATTTAGGATGGCAATAATTAGAACCATGAATGGTGCAAAGTCAAATTTCCATATCAAAGCAATAAACATGAATCCAAACTGCCAGATTGAGAATATAACAAATATATTAGAATTTACCAAAGAACTATCAATTACGGCATAAACATCTCCAACACAAATTATTAGTATACATACCACAATACGAATAGTGATTGAAACTGCATAGATCTGCAAAGGAGAGAAATCAAAATAGGAAAGAGCTTAGACACTCTTGAACAAAAATGGACATTAACTATCAGCAATAAAGAAGATGAAAGGTTACTAACTGTGTAATTCTTCATCCTTTGGAAAATAGCCCTGCTAGTCAGCACAGCACTTATAATGACACTCAAACCTGGTTCAGTGAGGACAATGTCCGAAGCACCTCTAGCAGCATCAGTAGCATCAGCAACAGCAATTCCAATATCTGCCTTCTTTAAAGCAGGGGCATCATTGACACCATCTCCTGTCATTCCACAAATGTGCTTCTTCTCTTGCAGCTTCTTCACAATTTCATATTTGTGTTCTACCAATTTCAAAGAAGAGTTAGTACAACGAAGCATGGTCAAAACCTTGAAACTTAAGGATTACATTGTTGAGATTGATACAGAATTCAGTACTTAGTCAAGAACATAAGAAAAAATTGAGAAATTTAGTAGTAAATATTGACACAGAAAAAAGTGCATGTTTGCAAAGGGAAGGAGGATCTGTATTAAAGTATTCAGAAACTGTTGATGTAGTTGAAGAAGAATTATACCTTGTTCAAACAATAAGAAGAAGAAGAATACAACAGGTGGGAATGAAATAAGAAATGTGTATACACACACACACGTATCATACCTGGAAAAACTCCAGCAAATCCATCGGCCTTCTCAATCAACTCATCTACAGGGAGGGCTGCAATGGAAACATCCTTGTCTTGGCCGAGCAATGAAGAAGAGGGGTACATGTTTGTTCCCATTCCAAGCCTACGACCTGTTTCCTTGGCAATGGCAAGCTGGTCCCCTGGAAACACAGAGAAAAGCATATAAATCATAAGCCATGAAAAAAAAAAAAAAAAAAATTAATACAAGGAGTAAGGAGACTGGTGTTTCAATGGCATCTACCAGTAATCATCTTGACATTCACACCAAGGTGAAGTGCTCTTCTGATGGTTTCTGCACTGTCATGCCTAGGAGGATCAAACAGAGGCAACAAACCAACAAACTGCCATGGTCCCCCTGGACCCTCTTTTGTTTTTTCAGGTACTTCCTGTAGACAAATCATAAAGGCAACAATGGAATTAATTATTGAAGTAAATCAGCATTACATATATATAAATGGTACATTTGCAAACCTGTCTGGCAACACCTAAAGATCGAAGTCCACGTTCAGCAAACTTATCAATCACTGCATGAACCTTTTTCCTAACATCCTCCTTGCAGTTGCAAAGGGTTATAATCTGTGTAAAAAGATTTTTTGAAAAAAAAAAAACATGAGTTATTTATTTCAGGAACAATTTCTTATTCCATATGAAAACATCATAAACAAGCTTACCTGCTCAGGAGCACCTTTACTAGCACGATGCCAGTTTCCCTTGTCATCAATGTAGGTCAGAGCGGTCCTTTTGTCGACTGGATTGAATGGAAGGAAATGAACCTCTCTGATACCAGCTCTTGCCTGCCCAATTAACAATAAGATAACCATACAGCACGATCTTTTGAAAATTCTGACATCAATCAACACAAAATGAAAAAATAAATAAATAAAAGAAAGAGAACTCCAAATTTGTACCTCCTTTGGATCTGCAAGCATCCCTACAATGCAAGCATCAATGGCATCTTGATTTTCAGTCCTAGAGGCCCTTGCTGCGAGAAGCATAACTAACTCTTTCTCCACACCCTTTGCAAATACCTCAGTCAAATTTGTGTCAACAGTCAACTTATTCAGGGTTAGAGTACCCGTTTTGTCACTGCAGAGAACATCCATGCCAGCCATTTCCTCTATGGCAGTCATTCTCTTTGTAATAGCACCCTGCTGTGAGAGCCTATGTGAACCAATAGCCATCGTGACAGACAAAACAGTTGGCATGGCAATAGGAATTCCTCCAATCAAGAGAACCAGTAGATTGTCAATTCCACTCCTATACTTGCGATGCTGAATTGGGTACATCACTATAATCTCAATGATAATTCCGATAGCAATTGAACATATACAGAAATTACCAATTGCAGTGAGAACTTTCTGGAAGTGCCCAACTTGATTGGTGCTGTCCACCAAATGGGCAGCTTTACCGAAAAAGGTGTGGACACCAGTGGCAATCACGACTGCTTCTATTTCACCCTGTTTACATGTTGAGCCAGAAAACACTTCATCTGAGGGGTTCTTAGTGACAGGAAGGGATTCACCAGTCAGAGCAGACTGATCAATTTTTAAAGGATCACCCTCGAGAAGACGAGCATCAGCAGGAACAATATCTCCCAATTTAATGCTGATAATGTCTCCGGGAACCAAAATCGAAGCATCTTGTTCACTCCATCGACCATCTCTCAGGACCTACATTTTTGCCACCATAAGAAACTAGTAAAAAAAAAAAAAGGAATAGTAGCAAAACGAGCTTTAGAGCACGCAAAGTTTGTTAACGTGTTTTTCACCTTAGTCTTGGGAGCAAGACCAGCCATAAGGGCTGCAGCTGCATTGCCAGCATTGTTTTCCTCAATAAAACTGATTGTAGAGTTGATCAGCAAAAGGACAATGATACCAACAAAGTCCTGCCAATCCGGAGGCTTTCCATCACCATTTGCCAAGGCAATAGCCATGAGAGCAGCAGCTTCCATGACCCAAGACAATGGGTTCCACATGAAACCCAAGAACTTGAGAAGTTTGCTCTCCTGTTAGCAAAACAAGAAATCATTGCATGCCCACAAATCCAACAAATGGAAACAATCATATTGCAAAAGGAAGAGGAGGAAACAATTGTCATCTATTAAAAGGTTATGCTGTGGACCTTTTTCTCTTCTAGTTTGTTTGGTCCAAAAACTTGAAGCCTGTTGTCTCCTTCCTCTGCTGATAGACCCTGCCTTGTACATTTCAACTGCTCAAACACTTCCTCAATTGGAATCCGTTCCTGTTGACAAAAGTTCAATCTTTATTATTCTTCATGATAAATTATTGAATCACCCATAAAGAAGTTTCATAATTAGCAATATGGATTGAAAGAATGGCCAACAAATGTTATCTGATTGTAGACAACAATCACATATAAATTACTCAACTGTTATTAAAAAGGTTTTGAACTTGATCCATCTCTGAACTTCAAATATACCCCAACATTACTAAAATTGCAATATCCCATGTTGGGATCATGGTGTTGCTGGATCACCTTTATGAGTATTGAAATTTTCTTTCTATCAACATCTAACATATTAGCCTATAAATTTCCATGTTCTTTTTTGTACCACCAATGGCAATTGTTTTTAATGATTGGGCCGAGTTTAATTACAATTCGATTAAGAGAACCAGCAGTAATGACTGGATTACAAAAGCACCCATTTCTGCAAATTCAAATTCGATCTCTTTTCCATTACTTCACAAGCAGCAGTTAGCTCAGGATTCAATTCCTAGCCTCACCTCAGAAAATAATTCCATTACCCCTCAAAACAAAATCTGGCCCCCTTGTTGGGACAAACTCCAGGTTTTAGCCATTGTGAATAAACAAGCCATGTGTGAGTGTGGGACAGTAGGAGTACTAAAATCCACGCATGTTTAATCACAAAATAAAACCAATCGGTCCCATTAGCTTAATATTAGAGAACACTTATGATATCACACACAAGCTCAAATAAAATAAAAAATAATCTCTACAACTACACAAGACACTTTACCAAATTAAATCAATTCGAACCCACCGTCTATATACTAATTTTAAGTTGAATATTTGTTGCAAATGGTATTTAAATATTATTGTATCTATTAATTTTTTAATTCATTTGCTTATTTATACAGTTATACATAATATTATAACATATGTTACCAGTTTTAGCAAAGTGCCCATGTGAACTTTAAAAATCACATGTCAAGAACCGATTGAAAAAAATAACTTAGTAAGTCAACAAAATCGGCTCCTTTGGTGACTTCAACCCCGTAATGATTTTCAAATTGATTTGATTAAATATGGTACTATTTAAATTGTCCCATTTTACCTACCCCAATAAATTAATAAATAACACCCTAAAATCATTTCACTCATAAATTAAAAAAATAAATCGGGAAATATTAAAAAAGAACCGTAAGGTCTAAAAGGTACCACGGAAGTAGTACTCCCAACCACCCAAATCCCAAAAAAAAACACAACAATAAAAAGTTAAAAAAAAGACAGAGGTCCATTACTTTATAATAGAAACAGCTAACACAGAATTCTAGCTCTTTCTAATAATTTAAGAGTGCGTTTGGGAGGGGCTGAAGCGCCAGCGTTTGCATTTCAGCCCCTTCCTTTTTCTTTTTTTTTCTTCTTTGAGATGCACATGATGTATTATTTATTAGTCATGAATAGTAATTTTAGGCTAATAAACAATAATTTTTACCTATTAAAAATTATTTTATTATAATACTTTTTAATTTTTAATTTCAACTATATCCAAAATTACCCTAAGTTTCTTTTTATTCAAATAGAATGAATTTTAATAATAACAAATGGAGTAATAATTCACAGAGAGAAAGAAAAACCAAATAATTAATTAATTAAAAAAAAGTTACTTGAGAACACGCGCCAGCGCGTATTGAAAATTTAGGAAAATTCGATTTATTGTTTTTTTTTTTTTTTTTGTTGATTCCCTAGTCAGAGCCACGTTCTATGAACGCAAACGAAGCGTGCGTTGTCAAGCCGCGGATTCCATGTGATTGGGTACGTATTTCTCAAAAAAAAGCACGGATTTCATTTTCTTTTTCAATTGTCACTTTCCCTTTTCTTTTTTTTATCTTCTAAAGAAAAAAAAAATGGTATTTTTGTGATTTGTGAATGAAAAGATTGGAATTCCTGAACTTTTGGGTTACTATGGAATCTTGATACATGAGTTTGCATCAGGACCGTCCAAACCCAACTCACGGGCCCACGCGATGAGAACACGTGTTATGAACGGTCCTGATGGTTTCACTGTAGCCAAAATTGGTGCCAGCCTTCATGCAAAACCGTCCGTAACACTATAGTCTCCGGTGTGACGCAATACACACACTCACAAACAAAAAAAAAACAACAACAGCAACCAAACGGACTTTATCCGATGCTTTCGCCGCAGCGCATTGAAATTATCTCCGATTTGTTTTCGAAATTAGCCCTTAAATTTTAAAAAATATTACAAACTCTACCACTCGCACCAAACAAACAGAGATCGCTTTCACATCTCTCTCTCTCACTCTACGGAAACATCTGTTTTCACCGTTGTTTCATGTTTGGTGGATGAGAAAGTGCACGGCCACAAAAAAAAAAAAAAATCCGAAAATTGAAATTCCAAAGCATCCAGAAAAATCATTTGTAGGTAACAGAAAAACAAAATTCTCTATAGGAAATGAAAATACAGAATACTTATCCATATGCATGTATAGCTTACCTTCAGTACAATCGTTTGATATATATATATATAACAATTCGAAAGAAATATCAAAACGCAGCGTCAAAAAAAAGCTACAAAGAGAAAAAGAGGAAGAGAGAGTACCAGATCAACGGACTCGTTTTTGATCTCCTCGAGACTGATAGGCTTATCGCCACCCATGGTGGAAGCTGGAGACGACGAGAGAGCTCTCAAGCTTTTATATAAATGAAAATATCTCTATAATTCAAAGAGAGAGAGAGCCAGTGAAGCGAGAAGCACCACCTATTTATATACTAAAAAAAATGGTTGAAAAAAAAAAGAGCTACCATTACCATTTACCAATACGGTAAAAAAAAAAAAAAAAAAAAAAAGAATAAAGAAAATGAAGAGCAGAGAGAGACGTTTGGGACAAATTAATAGTCTCCCATATGAGAGTGTGTGTGAATGATTGTGAAGAACGCAAAAGAGTCGGAGAGAGTTTTTGATTTTATATGCTATACTTTGAACCAGCGCAGTGCTTATAAGACTTTCTTTGTTATGAACTAGCGATGTTCTCTTTTCTGGGACCCACACAAACCCTTCCCAACCCGGAAACTTTATGTTATGCTTTATCCTTTGACTTCACGTACACGCTCCTTTTGTGCGCGTGGTCCTGCTCTATGTAGGGTTGTTACTGAGTGAACTCAGTTGGTCAGCTTTGTTTGGCTCTTTTTCTTGCCTTTAAGCTTTTTTATTTTTATTTTAATAGTGACAAAAATGTGAGTTTGGTACTTGCCTTTTTTGTAATTTCTCTATTAAAAAAAATTTCCCCTTTCAAATTTTCTTCTTAATATGACATTACACCATTAAAAGAGGAGTTAACCATGAAATGATTTTTTTTTATAAATGATTTTTACCTAATTTAGATAAGTTTTTACCAACTTATTTTACTTGTTTGTCAAAGTTTCTCACAAACTTTATCTGGTTTAAGGATACGTTTTTATTCAATGCATTGGATTGACACGTGGTTAAGAATATGTGTTGTGTTTGTATCATGTTCAGTGTACTGAAAAGATTGAATGTGAATAAAAACTAAATATGTCATGTTGGTACCTTTTTTTTTTTTTTTTTTTCCTTTGGACATTCTAATTTGAAGTCAGTTTGTACAATTTAATAATATGTTTGAGATTGGACATTGAACTTAAGGGTGGTATTTTCATAGGAATTGAAAATTTTAGGTTTGTCCAAACTTTTTGTTCCAATCTTGTTTTGGTAAGCATGTAGAACTTGTTACGTATATCTATAATATTTATAAGAGGATTCTCCTCTTTGAATTGAACTTTTATGTGGTTCAAAAATATCCCTAAACCTTACATTTAATAGGGAAAAAAATTTGAGGACAACCCGGTAAAAATATATCTCCAACTTCACTTAAAATGCTTATAAAATAATACATTCTCCTACTAAACCATGTCTTCAAAACAAAATTATCCAACTTTTTTTTAAGGAAATTATGACACTAGACCAAAAAAGTAAATTAAAAAATAAATGAAAGTGTTTATTTTTGGCATGTACTATCAGCATGATTCTGATTAATGCTATCCAACTTAAGATTAGCTGTGTTTCATATGTAGGTCAGAAAACTTATTTAAGGAAATAAAAACAAAGCTACTTACAATAATTCCATCTTTTTTATAGATTAAAATGCAATTACAATTCTATAGTTCTCTTGTGATTTTAAGAAGCTAATTAGTTTTTTGAGATTAGAGTAATCATATAATTTCAAAAACCCAATATTGTAATAGATTATAAAACAATTACTAATAGAAATAAACCTCTTAAAATTTTGATAATTATATTTTAACTGAAGTAGTATTCAATTTTTTTTTTTTTTTAACTGCGTGCAATACAGTCTCATTAAAGTAAATTTTGTTAATAATTGTAATGTAAGTAGAATAAGATGGTTCAACGAGTCAACATATAGTACCATCACAAAGAGCATTGGAAATATGGATGGTCCACTTCGATTAGGAAAAGCTCAGCTCTCAGCAAGGATATTGATACATTTTCCTAAGAATTTCACCCTTAACTCTGCCCAAACTTACTCCACGATCTCAATTGTGGGATGTGGTTGGAAATGCCCTACATTAATTACATTCACATGTGCACAACAAGGAATGAGAAACACTCTTGATCTTTTGAGATGTCACCTTTACGAGTGACGACTTAAACATTGAAGTAGCTTATTCGGTCGATGCCACACCGACATGAACTTCAAGCTCCCTCCCTTCTATTCTTTCTTGCAAGACCTCCAAAGCTCGAGTGGGACATGTGGTCACTAATTTTGGACATCAGCAGACACAAACAATTATGTTATCAACTTGAGGAAAGACCTAACTATGTAACGGGCACGACACAACATAGCATGCATCAGCCAATACCCTCAACATTGATGATATTGTCGAAGTACATGCATATTGTTTCAAACTATATATTAATGATACTCCATCAATACAGTTCCATCTAAGGAAATGATCCAATGAAACTTTAACTTATTGGCACATACTATCTTAAAAGGGGATGAAACAAAAAATTTCTTTTAAAAAAAAAGGTAAGAATTCCTTAAGTATTTACTTATTCGACAAAGAGAAAATAATCTAACTTAAGTGTCAGAATTTCGATGTTTGGATGCCACACTGATTTTTCTAAATCTTCACCTTCTATTTTTGATAAAATATACCCTAAACACAAAAGAATGGTGATAGTTATAACTGCGTGCAACAATAATTAGCTAATACAAAATAAAAGTTAAATAAAAAATCTTAGATTCACTTTTTGCCTTTATTAAAAACCGAATGATATCTTGGTTTGAAAATAAAAAAATATTATTAGGAGCGGACGATATAATTTAAAACTCTTTTAAAAAAAAGTAGTTGAAAATGCTTTTACTATTACCCTTTTTGTGCAGTAATGTGCCATTTGGTACGAGATAATATTTTAAGATACCTAGGAATGTTTAAAGATTTCCATGTTTGATTGCAAATTACGCTAGAAAATCAAAAGTCAGGAGAATCTGAATTCCCCCCTTAAACCCCTCTTAGTAGGAATGTGGATTATCTTTAAAACAGGTAGATATTCAGATTCCCAAGCTTAATTGAAATTGTATTTTTTATAAATTGACAATTTTAACCATTTTTCCTTATCATTTATGCAATTAAGATAAAATATAAAATAAATTATCAATATCTTTTCTTTTGTCTTTATCTTTTCCCGCCAAAACAACATAAACAGGATAAACACGTAAATGTGATTATTTTTACCCATTGCCTAGGGATGTTAGGTATGACTATGTTATTCAAGTGCTCACAAATGCAGGGGTGAATACATTATATATGTAATAGATTGCATTTGTTTCATTGTTGATGAACTACTTTTACTTTTATTACTATTTTTATGGTCTTATAGGCCTAAACATTGTCAGATTGTTTTTTTATGAATTAAGCTATTTTAAAAATTATTATTAAGAACAAAGCATTTGAGAATTTAAATAGTATTGTATTTGTCATTTTGAAATGTTAGACTACAGCTTTAATGAATGTGTTACTAATTAATAGTTTATATTTTGTTTTTGAATATTTTTTTTAAAGAACTTAGCAGTTCACATTCAAATCTAAGGATAGAATGAGAAAAATAAATAATTCATTTAAGATTCTTAGAAATACACTAAATATTATTATCTCATATTCTTAAAAAATTTTAAAAATTCCTAATAAAACCAAATATAAAAATTTAAATACCAAAAATAATGTAAATTTCTTCGTACTAAACGACACTTCAAAGTAAATCTACCCGTTTGAGCAGCAGGGAATTAAGGATAGTATGAAAATAACAGTTAGGCGTTAACTTGAGAAAATGCATAGTACTTGATTGATTCTCCGGGACATTGTAATGTACGGTTTAATTGTACGGCATAGGTTAACTGGTTAAAGTGACACACACAGACTCCCCAAAAAAAAAAAAAAACTGCCTAGGTTTCAAAGGTTGAAAGTTTTCCTTTTCGATTAAGCCGGTGCATGGGTCCAAAGTTGAAAACCCGCTATATTTTAGGCTTCTGTAATTTTTTATGTCCGAAAATTTCAAGGTCCATTCGCACTACATTTGAGCGTGCATTTCACTCGTCATATAATAATAATAATATAATATTAATATTAAATTATTAATATAAATCCCCTTGCCTAACAGATTTCAATGCGTTATTTTCATCTCTGTTTCTCTCTGTCTTGTTATTTTTTTTCTAGCTTTGGGTATTAAAAAATTGTTGACGTGATGACTCGAGAGAGGAAACTTCGGTTCCATCAAGGTCCCCAAATGGAGGGTGTCTTTTTCTTCTGTCCTCACAATCACCGAAGCTTTCCAAACCACAACGATTTCAAACTTGTTGAAAGGAATTGCATTTTATCAAGAATTTTACCGACGTGTATACTATTTTTGAAAAAAAATTTATTGAAAATTGAAAAAATTTTGATAATTTTTTTAATTCTCGATAAAATATTTTCAAAAATAATTTAATACTATTGAATATATCTAATCCAATTGTTTTTATTTTATTTTTTTATGTTTTATAAACAAATATTCAGATCCCTTCGAGTATTTGATTATTTTTTTGATATATATAGTCTCTTCGTCCTATACACACCAAGTTATTATAAAAAAAAATTCTTTGAAGGCAATAGATGTTAACGTAGACCTAATTGTTAATATGAATGTGATTTGTAATAAAATGAACCACATACTTCTCAATGTCTTAAGTATTTACTGGTTGTGCATACGTATTTCATGTGTACCTGTGTTTTTTTTTTTTTTTTGGGCAAGTCTAGCGCTTATGATTCGAGATAGGATTTTTTTTTTTTTTGCTAACCTAGTTGGCTTGCTATATGTTAATACTACAATGACCAACTCACCATGAACACACTTCAAAATGAATTTAAATGCAGTTGATCCTAAAATTCAATGCATCCCACCCCTTTATCTAAAGGGTCCTAGAATAGGAGAATTTCATATTCCATCATCTAATTCCAAACAAAAATTTGTAGCAATCCAACGCGTTGCCCATTGGCATTGTCCCCCCTCTTTTTTAGTCCTCGAGGAGATGAATTGACCATTAACGCAAGTATATCCGTTTTGCTTGTATAGTTAATGTTGGATTCAGATTCTCTAGAGTTCCTAGGGTACCCTACCAAGTAGAGTTCATTAAATCCTAACCACTCTTTAATGATTTAATGGTCTAGATTCTGCCATGTCAGCATTTCATTAACAATCATCTTAATTGTTTTGTTTACAACATTATTTTATTATTTTAAGAATCTTATTAATGAAATTCTGACATGGTAGAATCTAAACCATTAAATCATTAAAGAGTGGTTAGGATTTAATGAACTCTACTGGTAGAGTACCCTAAGAACTCTAAAGGATCTGAATCCGTTAATGTTAGGGCTTGTATTGAAGTAATCCAACACATTGGCATTAGTGCTGAATTTGCTAATACATCCATTATGCCGTTTTAGGCAATTTTTTTTGCTTGGTAGCAATATGTTTAATTTGAAACATTTATTAGAGGTGTTCACGGGTCAATCAAAGTTGAATTAGGGTAAAAATTTTGATTGACTCAACTATGTTGAGTGTCAACACACAGGTTGTCAACCAATTTGATGAGCATAAATCTACAATGAGATTGGTCGAACGTGCAAGTCAATGGTCATAAGGATAAACCTTCGTCATTCATCTGGAATTTCTAGGGTAGATGGCATTGCAAAATGGAGAGGGTATTGCAATTTGGTGGAGATCTCATGACCTCCATTAAAGGGGAATGACGATATAAAAGTGGTGACCGGTGATGAAACTAAGATATGGAGATTTTGAATAGGTCGGATTTGTCAAATTTCTAATTAGGAACTTGACACTCGACTTGATTATATTGGAGTTTGTTAGAATTAAGTAGCTGACAACATGGGGGTATCAAACTCGACTGAATATGTGGCACGTTTAACTATTTTGACTGGGTAGGTCAAGTACGTCGTGTGTTCGCTCACTCATAGTTTAGATCAATACATTATGCCCTAAAAAAAACTATAGGAGAAAATAACATGAGTGTAACTCATTGTGAGAATAATAGATGCATAATTATGCAGTCACTTGACACCTAATGTTCAGTTGTATTATTATTTTTATTTGATTTGTTGATATTTCAAAGTTTTGTTTTCTATATAGACAATTATACTTTTTCTTAAATAATTAAGTCTATATTTGTTTCGACTTATGTTCTGCTAGCTTATGCTTTTTTTTTTTAATTATATATCACAATTTAAAATACCATTTCTCTTCTTAAACACTGTTGTCTAAATTTTTTAAATATACCAATACAAATAAGTTCATCACTTAAATTGTACAAAAACAAACTCAATATATTCCTTGGAACTAGGGATGTAAATAAGTAGAGGCAAGTTGAGTATTCAAAATTCCAAATTGTTCATTAATCTTATTTCGAAGTTGAGTTGAGTTTGAGCTCATAAAGAAACTAACTTTCATGTTCAAGTTTGGTTCATTATATTGTTGATTAAGCTTGAGTTCGGTTTAACTTGAATTATGTTAACAACTACTCCATTACAAATCTATACTAATAATTAATAACTAAATTGAAAGTAAATTATTTTTATTTGAATTTATTAGATGGAATGACATATATGATATGTAATATAATTTCAAATTTATATACGTATGTTTTTATAAAAATATACATATATATATATAATACTATAAATACTTAAAGGAAAAAGTTAACAGATACCTAAGGTATTAGTTTATGAAATATTTTTAGAAACCTTTTATAGGAAAAGAAAAAATGAATTGGTTTTTTTTTTTTAGCATTTTATGTTTTCTATAAAAATTGTATCAAAATTTTTCTAGACTTATGCATTAACAAATGCTCTAAGTAACAAATATCTTAAGGGTATCCGTTAACCGACCCATATTTAAATTGAAACTTTACACCCATGAGATTGTTTAGGTATACGTTATTATATTTAACTTTAATTCACTAAGCTTAAATTTAGGTTTAAGGTAGAAGTACAACATCCAAAGATTCATGTTTATGTTTTACTAGAACTGTTATATTTATAATATTTTTATAACAAATTTTATGTAATAAATTGTTAATGATTCTAATTTAAACCTGAAATTTTTTTTTTCTACAAATAACCATCAATATTTTGCAGTGAAAATGGCATATTTCACATGTTTTATGCATCCGTGGGAAAAGGCGTTGTCTTGGGAAAGTAGATATGAGTTATGAAGTTTCAACTGCACGATGGAGGACCATCCATGCGTCTGGAAGATAAAAATGCCGTATTTAGCTTTTCAACCGATTGCTGTGCTTTTCCTATTGTTGCATTGTTTGTGGTGATATGATAATAGGGTTTTCCAAATTCCAAAGCACTATTCATTTTTATTGGCCTATTTTTAATATTTAGTTTTAGTACTTTTCAGCACCCCTAGGTAGAAATTTTAAGAAAGACAAAAAGAAAAAAAAAAAAAAAGAAGGCTAATTGACCATTAAAATGGAGGGTCCCATACCAAAGATGAAAGTCAGTCGGTCCCTTAAAGTTTCCTCAAACACCTCTGACTCTTCTAGCCAATCACACACAAGTGGGCCCATGTAAATTCTTGGACTCATAGTTATCTTGTGAAAAACTGGTGCGATCTAATCCTAGCCGTTGGACTTGTATCCAAAGATTGTTCAATATCGAGTGCCTTGGCGTAACGGTTTTGTTAACCAAAGTTTCCATGTCTCGTACTAATTGATAGTTTGATACCCCACCAATGAAGAAAAAAAAGAAAACTAAGTGACACATTATCATTTGGAATATTAAAAGGCTGGTTAGCAAACAAGTTATAACACATTTTCAGATATTTTAAACAATATTACATTTTTTTTTATTATATTTTTTCATTTACACATATATCAACACCTAAACAACATAATTTAAACTACTCTCCCAAATATCCCTAAGAGGTTATTCATTATTATTAAGATTTTTGAGGAATTTAGTCAAATTCATACAAATACGTGGAATATTTTGATTGATGATGTCTCATTAAGTATTGGAATATAATCTCTTGAAATATCAATTTGGAAAAATTTATGAGTCTTTGACTATGCATTAAACACATAATCAGGGGAAGCTGCTTGAATAGTTTCATTTTCTCTTTTCTCTCCTCTATCTTTTACTAAAAAAAATTCGTTTTCTTCCCACAAAAAAAAAAAAAAAAAAAAAAAAAAGGTTCGATCAAAAGCTATTAGAATTTGCTTTTATAAGTAAAGAAATATACATTTTGATTATAAAATGTAGATA
Organism: Castanea sativa; assembly: GCF_040712315.1. NCBI lineage: Eukaryota > Viridiplantae > Streptophyta > Magnoliopsida > Fagales > Fagaceae > Castanea > Castanea sativa. The sequence goes on along the minus strand of NC_134022.1, from coordinate 23,144,763 downwards.
AAGCTTCCCAAATAATAGCAAAGTAGATTCCAAAAGTGTTATCAAATTCCTGCTAAACCTTCACTCTACTCCATTATTCTCTAAGCTAAAATTGGCACTTAACTCCTTAGCTTGTTGGGATTCTATTTTTGTTCTTAGAAGTGTTAAAATTTTGTCTCACAATGCAACTTGCATGTTAGTCTGCCTTTTGTAACTTAGGTCTATCTCTATCTTCACTCGTCAATCTGGGGACAAACCTAAAGTTGGAGATGGATCGAACCCCTCTCTTGTTTCTTTCTAATATATTTTTATTCATTAAAAAATAAACAAAATAAATTAGTTGTTAATTATTAATGTTGTATACAATGCGGTGAAATGGAATGAGTTTTCTATGCACTACACTGCGATTAGTTTCTTAAATTTCAAGACCAAATTGTATTGTTAGGGATATATTTGAACGACCACTTTTGGTTGAAGTTTGTGATATAGATGTAATCTGCTTATATACTTTTATTGAGCTAAGAGCATTCACATCAAATGTTACAAAATAGTATAAGGGTCAAAATTTGCCTAATCAATTTCAAAAAAAATACCCATATCATCCATTGTACAAAATGTATTTTTGCTATCATACATGCGCAAATATAAACAAGCACTATTATATTTTATCACACTTATTGAACCTAAGGATTTGTTTGGGCTTATTTTGTCTCTTGCCTAGTCTTTCCACAAATCCACCGAAGTTAAAAGAAATTAGTAATGACTCAAAATTCTTACTTTTTCTCTCCGTTGGTAATTACTCAATAGCCTTACTTTTTCTCTCCGTTGGTAATGACTCAATGGTCTTAATTTCCATGGTTAAAAGAAATTAGTAATGATTCATTTCTTTAAAAGCATGGAAATTATCAAATTACTCCTTAATTCCCGTATTAAGTTAAAGAAATGAATCAATGGCCTTACTTTTTCTCTCCATTGAAAATAAAAGATTCATATAATAAATTACTTTTACACCTATTTTCCTCTGATCACATCTAGTTGTATATTGATTTATAGCCATTGGAAGTTGGTACTTGAAATCTACATGCCTCAAAAGAATATATTACATAAACTCAATGAAATTTCCACATGGTAGAAGCAAGTGACGGTTAAAATTGAATGAATTTTTGCGTTGTCATGTTATATGGTTTTGAACCAAACAAGAGACATTCTATTCCCACTCTCAACTCTTCCGAATTGAAATTATTATGCAAGTATGAATGAGATATGGTCCTATGATTTTGGTTCCACATGGCCCACCCACTTCAAAATACATTGTCACATTTTGACCTACTCAAGCTAACAGGAAATGAACAGATATTAACATAGAAGTGTAAAGTGGAAGAGGGGAAAAAAGAAAGGTAGAGAAAGAAGATGCCATGGAATAATTGGGCAAGTAGATCAATGCCTTTAATAGCCTCCATGTTCACAGGCTCCTGTGTTTTATAGTGTTTGTTTCATTCATGTGTACCTCATCAAGAAGAGGAATCTTGGGTTATTGGATGACTAGCAATTGAGACAGACTAGAGAGAGTGTGAATTAAACCCCCCGCGCCCCCCCCCCCCCCCCCCCCCCCATTTTGTTTGTTGTGAATTACCTATATTTATTAAAGCATGAACTCACTATATAAATCTTCTTTTCCTATTTTATATACTCTTTTATTAAAAACATTCCACGTCATATTTTACATTACATTTCATTAAAATATTAATTTTTCTTGATTTTTAAAATTATTTCTATTGCTTTACACACAACAACTACCATCCACTCTATTCCTTCATCCTTAGGATATGAAAAGAAAAAAATAAAAAACTAAATTCAAAATAAATAGTGCTAATGTAAATTTACCCAGTTATAGCATTAATTATGTATTTTTACACAATTTTGTATGACCTAATATGGGTGAATTCTAAGCTTGGTTGGCTAAAATATGATTACTTTTCTATCATACAAAGTATATGGATCCCCACACCGGCTAAAATGAACTAAATTCACGACTTTAAGTCACGACTTCAAGTTCAAAAATCATGAATCCAATTCATTTTACAGCGTGTGAATCCAGACGTGTGCAATGTCAATTGGGTGCAAGGGACCTAACATGTAACAAGGTTTTTTTCCCAAATAGTTTACATAGGCAGAGCTATTTCGGCTCCCAAAGATTATTGCTTGGCCACCAATATTTTATGTGGTGACTATTGAGTCTGACTAGTGAGTAGTGAGCCCCTCAAAAGGTTATAGAGACAATCATTTTAAGAGTTGAAATACACAGATGCATCTTACATTAAAAAGAAAGTAAAAACAAGTCCCCATTCTAAATTGCGTAGGCTTCAACAACAATGCTCTTGTAAATGTACTTTAGAAATAGTGAAAGGTGCCAACTTGTGCTTATTATTTTTGAGTTGATGTAGAGTAGACAACGCACTCACAAAGTGGGTACAGCATTTTATCATTATTCCTCACTTTCCCCACCCTTACCTTCCTGCCCGAACCTCAGTCTCCAAAATACATGAATAGAAAAAATAAAATAAACCCAAATTTTAGTGTCCCTTCAGCTTAGGTTTTGATTGATTTGATAAAAATGACAAAAGTATAATATTATTTAAAAGAATTTTTTAAAAATTGTACCTAAACAAGTAGATTAATAAATAAACTATACAAAATTGTACCTAAACATATATAAATTAATAAACTATCATGAAAAAAGGTTAATCCAAAGGCACCTAGTGTGTTAGCCATAGCATAGTTTTCTCTCTTTTTCTTAGCAAGTTACAAATTTTTATATGGTGACTAGTTTTCATGAAAAATCTTTCAACCTAATTTTTGGGTATGAAAAGAAAGTAATAATGGACTCGATGTCGATCTAAGGTCTACATATCTTGGATATTGACCTTGCAATAGGATACGCATCAATGCAGGACGTGAAACTTCAAACCTGTGTGTTTGACAAAGCCTCAATTTATTAAAAAGTGACAAACATGTTATTATTATTATTATTTTTATTATTATCATTAGTTTTTTGTGGGTAGAAAGTATATACGTTTATAAGTACTAGACATTAGTTTTAATTAGAATGGTAAAAAGTTAGATAGATGATGCAAATTCAGCCAAAAAAGAAGAAGAAGAAAGTCTATCATATTGCAAGCAAAATATGTTTTTTAACTCTTCATGCTTGTCTATTCATTTGAGAGAACAAAGATGTTTCCTAAAAATTCGAAGCCGTGACAAGATATAACACTTTGACATTTAGCTAGCGTACTCATGGAAAAGTAATCGGTATAAAAAATTGATGATCAAAGACACTTGGATCGATGGAGTTTCATTTAGGAGTGAGAGTCTATATGTCTCTAGAAATTGAGGTCCTTGGCTCTAGAAATGCTTCTATAAACAAAGTTATGTCTAGCAGAACACATATTAAGTGGAGAAAGAGAGAGAGAAAAAAATGGAGTCTAGTGTTAAAAGGTTTATGACTTAATCCCCATGTAGAATTGTCTCAAGCACTTTCAAAGTGACATATAAAACAAACCAAATCCATGAATAGGAGGACCATTCTTGTGACTACCTCTCTTTTTGTTATCTTATAAGAATCTTGCCTAATAAAGTTTTTTTAAGAGAGAGAGAGAGAGAGGAAGTTGAGGAAGTCATGACAGGCATGATTTCTAGAGTCCAAACCATACCCACTAAAGAGAGAAAAGTAGGAGATTTGGTTGGGCTTTTCCTCTTGGCCTTTTTTCTTTGTAGTGTGGCTAGTGGCATAAATGATGGTGAAGGAGATGAGGAGACCTCTCGGAAGCTTCCACTTTTTGGCATCTATTTTTAATTTAGTTTTGTGAAGTCTGACATGTGAATTGGTTCATAATTCATCGCAGCATCACTCTTTGGAATCTTAATAAGTGATTTTAATCTGAAATACCCGTAAAAGAAAAATACTCGGGAGGCTTTTGCTTTCTTCACATGTGGATACCAACTATGCAAAAAAATTCTGTCACTTTCTCCCTCCCTATCTATATATTTATTTCTCCCCTATATCTTATTGGATGCTGGTGACCTATTTTATGGTTCATCCATTTTCCTGGTCATATTGTACAACGGTCCTCTCTTCTTAAAAACCATCAATTTAGTTATGGATAGAATTTCCCTCCAAGCCTTTATATTATTTATAGAAAAATTCTTCTAATTCATTATATAACAGTCTGTCCACATGTATTTGTATTTTGAATGATATGACCTATTTTAATAATCTTGTCTTATAATGGGTTCAAAGGAATTTTCTATTTTTTTTCATATTAGTTCCTAATTTTTTTTTTCTTCTTTTTCTTTTTAACAGGAATTATTGGATGTATATATTTTGTTACATCTTGAGTTGTTTGAAGAACAATTTTTTTTTTTTTTTTTTTTTGGATGAACTTCAACCCCTTTATTAATTGTAATTATTTTTCATTTCCTATTTATTAATTGTTATCTTTCTTATAATTGATCTTATTTTCTCCAACGCTGAACCTGCTCATAATACAAAATTGACAAGAACCAAATGTGAAAGTTATCCAACCACCTGATGTTAGGACTATATAAATGCATGTTTTAAACTGACAATGATATGGTGGCAGAGCAATAATGCGGCTCTTTGAATGTAAAGTAATCATTTTAAGAAGCAAAGTCAGCCATCAAAGAGGATTTCGCAACCGACATTATCACTTTTGCTTAGTACCACCGGAGGGAAAGTCCAACTTTAAGATCACCTTGATGTCTTCAATTTTGGAAGTCCAACTTTAAAAATGATCTTTGATGTCTTCGATTTTAATTCACATAAGTTTGGTTTCAGACCGGTTTGGAACAAAGGCAGAGTCGGGGGGTCAGGGACTCGAGAAGGGCACTTGCCCCCTCTAACTCCACCCAAAAAAAGTTCATAAGTACCATCCTGCAGAAGTAAGCAAAATTCTAGTAAATGCTTAACTTGTTTGCCCCTCTGATAAAAAAGAAAAAAACAAAATGCAGTTCCTAAAATAGCTCTGTTACTGAAAAAGAAAAGGTAAAAATGTTATTTAGCATTAACTCATTGCTACATCATTATGGTTTAAAAAAAAAGTTTTATCAAGTCCCAGATTTAAGCATGTCACTACTATTCATGGAAAGTTTATCCCAACTTTCTTCTTTTTTTTCTTTTTTTTTTTTTCATAAATTTTCAATTGATGGTGGGTCTTGTATTTTAATATTTTATACGAATTTTTTTTTTTTAAACTAACTAATGTCCTTGTACGTTGGTACTATAGTCTCAGACCCTAAACCTTCACTATCTTCTTTGTCCTCCATCTTTTAGACATTTCAATTTTAAACTCTAGGTCTAAGTTTCTACTACCAACCCAAATTTAAATCCTTTGAAGAATAGAGAACAAAAAAAATTTGAATTGTACATGTTATTTAAAAGCAATCAAAAGTACAACTTTAAATATCTAAATTTTAAAGAATCAATTTAGATGTCTAAACTTTATGTAATTATATTAATCTCTTACTTTAATTGTTTGTAACTACGAATTGGTTATTTTTGTTTCGATATGAAATATATATTTGTACTTAATTGAAATTATGAAAAGTCCTAAGTATAGTAATGAGTCCAAATCAAGTTCTAACATACAACTGTTTTTGTTTTTGTCTTTTTAAAAATAGTCTTTAATTCTTGCCCTGCCACTGAACTTTGAAACTATTTTCCTCCACCAACTCACTATGTGCTTTGATTTATTTTTTCCTCAAAAAAAACTCACAATGTGGCAAATGAAAAAATCATTTATGTAGAGTTTTAGTTGTTTATATAATACATGCAAATAGTCTCATAATTTACCAGTTAATATGACTCCGAACCAGATTAGAGCGCTAATTCAGGTGCCATTAACTTCCAAGTAAACCGGCTTCGGTAAGGGCTCATTTGCTTGCTGAGAACATTCACAGGATTGATGCTAGTACAACAAATAGGAACAAAGTCCTAAGAACGGCATGGAGCATTGGACACACATGCAAGAGAGCTGATTTGACGGGAAGACCAAATGAGCAAGAATGTTTTTAATGCTTCTATTACCAACCCATGCCTTGTCCCCACTAAAATTCCCATTATGAAGAATTATAACCAGCTTTAAGACTAATGAAACCTGTCCCCTAAAAATCAATCATATTGTTTGAAATAACAGGTTGTTAATAATATTTTACCTTCAGAGTCCAGGCAAACTCAGAAAGTAGGACCAAGTGCAAAGGCAACCCAATACAACAGGATGTTTTACTTTCTGACTACAATGGCTATTTTAAGTCATTAATTGTGATTGCTTGTCAAGGGGTACCAAAATGTTGTATAAATAAACAACCTGAATGTAAAAAGGAAAAAAAGGTGCAAATAATATACAATGGCACAAAAGGTAATAAAACTTCCAGAAATTTTAACTTGATTTTTCCCGTTGAACTAAATTTAAACCAATCTTCTAGAAAATGAAGCATCAGGAAGGTAAGACGCTCACGATTTGCCTCACTACTAGTATGCCAAAATCAGGTTTCAATCATTGGTTCAGGGCCAGATGGCTCTGAGCTAGACCTGTTCGATTGTCTCACTGAGTTGAAAAGGATATCCTTGATAACCTGAATGGAAAAGAAAGACATTTGTTAAAAACACATAATAAAGTGTGAAACAAATGATCTACCATATTGTACAGACTTTCTACACAAAAGCATTAATGCTTAAAAACTGCAAAGGCTAGTCACCTGTGACATTAGACCATGAACCTGCTCCACAGTTATCTTTGCACTGTCCCGAGTAATCTTAGCAAGCTGAGACTCTTCCTGCAATTAATAGACATCAAAACCAAGATTAGGCAACAGAGATGATGAAGTGATGGATGATGAGCAGCTTATAAACTGACAATAGGAAAGATTTTGTAATATAATGAATACAAGTAAAATCTGCACCCCTAACACACAATAGAATCTAAGAGCTATACATGGTTTTATATGTGATATGTGGGACTACGTGGTAACCAAGTAGATGTAAGGGCAAGATCCGTTGGAACGCATTAAAGAGGACATTTTCCTATCTTGAAAAAAGCAGAGATAAAGCACCAATTGAAAATGAAAATGTTCAGTTTCCCCAAAATCAAGTCCATTTAAAAAATCACTAAGGATCAGAGCACATCTACAGACAAGAAAGTTTTGGGAAAAATATGTAGAAATTTGACCACAGTTTTGAAAATCAGACTAGACTGGCAGTGGCATTATAGCCCCCAAAATTTTGAAAATTTTTAATAACACGTGCATGTGTGTGTGTGTTTGTACATTATTTGGGTATTTAAAAATTTGAATTTGGCCCCCCAAAAAATGAGTTAATCCACTGACCCTCAAAAAGAAAAAAACAATGGCCAGTTGAAGTAGTGGCCCTAGAAGCCATCAATTCAACCAAGAACGGAACCGATTTTTGGGTTTTTGGGCCTTTAGATTGCATGTCAGCAACATTGTTGTTTTGTTTTTTTTAATAAGCCAGAGCAACATTTTATAAAGAGATATTACTGGATTTGCGAAAAGAATTTCAACACCAAAAATTTACTGTGACTACAATAATGCTCCCAAGTACAAGATTACTATGAAGTATTAAATACCAGTAGAGTATAACTACTCAGCATAGGTTGGTTGTACTAGAAATTTGTATTAGAAGATGGAGAAAAGAAATTTTAGATATAGAAACTAGAAATAGATGGAGGGGTTTGAACTTTGAAGGGAGAGGAAAAAGCTAGAAATTTGGAGCTCTTAAAGCTCTTTCTGGTTCTGTGTTAGCTCTAAGAATATGCATAATGTAGTTGTCATTGTTCTAGGATATGTATAACGGAGTTGTCATTAGTGTGAGATCAATTGGAAAAATTACGAGTGAGTTTCCACATTGCAAAGAGTGTGCTTTCTATAGTTTGGATCAAAAACTCATAAGGATGGTTAGGTCGAAAAGGATGCGAATTACAAAATAAGAGCAGAGTGGATGAAATGGATAAGGACATCAAGAATATTGCGTGATCATAGAATACCTATTAAGTTAAGAAAAAGTTGATCGTCAAAAAAATAAAAAATAAAGGTTAAGGGGAAAGTTTTACAAGACTGCTATAAGAACATCCATGCTATATTGTATTGAATGTTGGGAAAATTCATAAAATGAATGTAGATAATGAGAATGTTAAGATAGATAAGTGGAAATAAAAGGAAAGATAGGGTACAAAATGAAGAATTCGATTAAAGATATGAGTGGCTCCCATTGATGAAAAGATAAGAAACTGTCACTTGAGATGATTTGCTCATGTGCAATTACAAGCGCAGTATCCCATTGATGAAAAGATAAGAAAGTGTCACTTGAGATGATTTGCTCATGTGCAATTACAGGTGCAGTATCACATTACTTACATGACAAGGTGTGAAGACTTCTACCAAATAACATGTCTAGAAATCTATCTTAACCTGGCATATCTGCAAGTTGTTTGTCTCAAATCTCCTTTGTAAAGAAAGTTATTCTGTATATCCCTAAGGCCTAAACCCATGGAATGATTAAGCACCAAATAAATATTTCTCCCCTCCATAGCAAGCACACTGGGCACTCACCCAAATACCCTCAATTATTTCTGTTGTATGGACCATAAAAACGCAAACAGAAAGACATTCACCAATGAAGAAAGCACTACACAAACCCCTCTTCAAAAATTTTCTTGTGGCTGCCTTTATGTATCTTGAAATGTCCCATGTCTACAGGCTAAGCACATATTTGATGGCCATCCAGTATCACATGATATGTCTAGGAAAGCAGTATGAATGCTCATATTTGAGAAAGTAAAAAGACACCACAATTTATGAGGTAAGATAAGTAAACTGACCTCTTTCTTTCTTGGAGGGGGTGCTATCAGTGGCCCAAAGCGGGAGTGAGATAGTTGGTTCTCTGCCTGCTCCAGCTTTTCAGCTGCATGGTGCAGAGGACACCACTTAATTAATATAATCTTCAAAATTACTCTAGTCTGAACCATGAAAAGTAATTTGAAATAAAACTAAAGGAACTCATATTCCGCACTAGGAGATTACCTAGATCAGAGATTTGTCCTGCAACGTAGTCTCCATTACCCAATAAAGGTGAAGATGAAAGAGTATTCACCCAATACTTGTTCCATAGCAGATCCAGGAGGTGGCAATCAAGAGAAGACTTAAAGTAAGTGATATCCAAAGAATAGTACTGCAAAAACAGACACAAATGGAGGGGATAAATATACTGGAGAGGAAGCTTTTTCAAGAAGCACAAGAGGACGAGATGATAACCTGTTTACAGTGTACACCAAAGTCTTCAATCTTATTCAAAGGGATGGTCTGATACTCAGAGACAGGTTCATCTGGAGGCTTATATCCCTCTGGATATGTCCTGAATGCCCCAATCTCAACTTTTCCAGCAGAGACAGTCCTTGTTGGATCAATAACAACTGCCAAAAAAGGCTCCTGAAATTGCTGGTTTAGCATTTGTGTTGAAACATCAATACCCGAAAGCCAGCATCCATAGCCAGGATGGGAATGGTACCAGCCAACCACGTTCTCCAACCGTCCAGCCTGCACCATAAACATACCCAATAAGAGAACTAATTCCACAAAATAATATACTAAAATACCATTTACACCATCTAAGTTTGGGGTCACTTCCAAATTAGTCCCTTCACTATAAAACCTTGCAATTAAACCCTCAAGTAAAGTCATTTTGAAAAGAAAGTATAAGGAAAAAAAAAAAAGCCGTTCTTTGTATATTGACATCTTGTGTATATTGTAAGTTTTAAAAGTTGAGGAACTGTTTTAGAAGCAACCAGATATTAGAGGGTGCAAACTGGTAAGTGTATTTTAGCCTAAATAATAGTAGCTTGTAACCCAATGCATATGCATGGGAAACATTTACAAATAAGCATAACTAAATGCGTACTAAAATTTTACCAAGTTTATATAAAATATATATAATGTTTGTATATTTGAAAATATAAAATAGCTACTAACAAAATAAATGTAAGTTTATTTTTAAAAAATGAAAAAAAAAAAATCATTTAAATTGTGATCCATGATATTTTAAATTTCGTTTTTCCAATCACTATTTGTATAATAATAATAATAATAATAATAAGAAGAAGAAGAAGAAGAAGAAGAAAATATCAATGATGGTGAATTTTTTAAGGTTTATTAATTTTGATTCTATGATTTTCTTACTTAATAACTCTTTTAGCACAAAAAACTAAGAAAATTAAATTGGAATTCTTGATTTTTGTATTGTAGTAAATTGTTGCACAAAAAATTAAGAAAAAATTGAATGGGACACATGGCATAAAATTTCCAATTTGAGATCTACATGACAAAACAACCTTAATTTTAGGATTTAACTTTCTCTCAGCTTCTTCTTTCTTCTTTTATATATAGTATAGTATATATGATATGGTACTTGAATAAAAACTTTTATTTAGATGCAATGGCTTCCAAATAGCTACTAATCTGGTATAGGCAGACACTATTCATAAACAGAAGAATCTAAGATGACCAATCCAGAGATGGATCATCCAATCTCCGAAAACAGAAACCAAATAATGCTAACTCACCAAATTCTCAAGACTTAATCATTGACATAAAATTCAACAAAAAATGAAGTTTTCATGTGCAAAGACTATATATAAATCCTTTCATGTGACAACAACTGCACACAATTGAAAACACACGCAGACACACAGTGCTTACTAAGCATTTGCTGACAGCTTAGTTATATTTTGGAAGAAAATAAAATGAGTAGAAGGAAACACTCATTCCTCTCTATTCCTTTACGCCCTTGTTTGGAAGGAGGAAATGGAATGGAATGGAAAGAAATGAAAAGAATAATTTTAGAATATTCTTCTCTTCCCTTGTTTTGGAGTTTTAATAGAGGAAATGGAAAGTCCATTCCCTTGTTTTGGAGTTTAAGTGGAAGGGAATGAAATGAGTAGGAAGGAACACTCATTCTTCTCTATTTCCTTAAAACCTCAAATTTCCCGAAATTGGGAGGAATAAGAAGGAATGGAATTAGATTTAATGAATTTTTTACTAAAACTCCCAAAATATCCCTATATATTCAACCTTTTATTTTAAAATAGAGGTCCAATAGTAATATTGTCATAAAACGATTTCATTCCATTCCCTCTATGTTACTCTCTCAAACAAGATTACTTACCTTCTATTCATTTTCATTCCTTTATTTTAAACCATCCAATCAAAGTTACTTAATTTCATTTCATTCTATTCTTTTTCATTCATTTCTCTTGCTTAAATGCATTCCATTCCTTTCCACTCCCTTATGATCATTCAATTTCATTCCCTTATGAACTCCCAAACGAAGTCTAAAACCTCAATTTTTCATTCCCTCTGAAATTAAAGGGAATGAAATTAGATTTAATGAATTTTTTACTAAAACTTCCAAAATACTCCTTTTTTTTTTTTTTTACCTTTGTTTTAAAATAAGGGTCTAATAGTAATATTATCATAAAATAATTTCATTTCATTCCATCTATGTTACTCCAAACAAGATTACTTATATTCCATTCATTTTCATTCCTTTATTTTAAAACATCCCACCAAGATTACTTGATTTCATTCGATTCGATTTCATTCCATTCTTTTCCATTAATTTCCTTACTTAAATACATTCCATTCAATTATGACCATTCCATTCTCTTGTGATCTCCCAAACAAACGAAGCCTTAAAAGACCGCACAAGCTTAACCTAAAAGGCTTTAAACAAAAAGGGATTTCATCCAATCATCTTCTCACCAACCAAACAGTAATTTAGTAATAACTCAGATTCCAAACAAGAAAAAACCTAATAAATATATTTAATCATTCTAAATTCAAAATTATCTACAATGTAATACAATGTAGCATTCATAATCCTCCAACAAAAACCGATCCCAATCAAAACTTGAACAAACTTAGGGTTAGGGTTAGGCTTTAAAGAAAGATAAAAAAGCGAACCTGCTTGTTAGTCTGAGAATAATCAACCATATACTCGTACGCATCAGCCTGAGCATTAACCCTAGTCTCCGTCCCTTCCACGGGCAAAGCAAAAGCGTCCATCACGATAATCGCATCGCCGTCGGTTTTTCCTTGCATGAGGCCCATGACCTCGATGGTACCGCCGGAGCGCGCGTGGACCACCATCTTGAGCAGCGCGAGTGCGGAGATCTTGACGCGCTTGAAGTAGTGAGGATCATTGGCCCAGGGTTTCTCTTGCTGGAACTTGGCCTGTGCCGATTCGTCGTAATAGAATATTGCGTCGGACGCTGGGTCCGGACTCGTCGTCGCCGTCGTTGTTGGTGGTGGTGCTGCTGCTGTTGTTGATGATGATGATGATGAAGAAGGAGGGTCTACGGTGATTATGTTGTTCTCTAGCTCCCATGTTTTTTGGGCTATTACTGATGATGGAAAGGGCTCCATTGTTTTAATTTTTTTCTTTTTCTTTTTTGGTTTTGGGGATTTGGTTTTTAGTTTTATAGTAGCTGGGGAAGAACCGAAGCGTGGCGGGTTGTTTTGTTTTTGGGGTTTTCAATTTTTTAGAGTCAGTGAACTCTGGAGAGTGAAGATAATAAGCGGGTGACAACACGACTGTGTTTTTGGGCCTTTATTATGGGCTTGACTGCGAACGATGCAGCCCCAACTACTAGGGCCTAACCTTATACTCCTATATGGCTTTGTTATTAAATGTTACTAGTGATGCATTATCCAAAAAAAAAAAAAAAAAATACTACTAATACCATCGGGTCATGGAATTGAAATTTATACAGTTACTTACTACTACTAGTAATAGTAATAGTAATAGTATACTCATACAATGTACAAATTAATTAAAAATTAGTAATAAATCACATTTTTACCTTGAATAAATTGACCATCCTTTCTACACATGAATTTTACGATATATATACACTTACCAACATGATAACAATTATTATATTTTAAAAAAAAATTACTTGAAACTTTTGCTAATAGAATCTTAGTTGGAGTCTAATTTTATTATTATTATCATTATTTTTTCGATAAAGAGAATTTTACTACTTAGGTACTACTCAAGTTAATATATAACTACATGCAAATTCATTGCACTAAGGTTCCCTTTCCATGTTGCAAGGCTACTACACTAGAGTAGTATGTGACTACATGCATAATGGCATTTCAAGCAAGTTATTCCCAGTAATGTTCTTACAAGTTACACCCCGAGTATTTCCAACTTCTTGGAATCTTGGCTAAATGGGGACCTACATCTCATCGGGTAAAACACCCAAAAGAAATCAAGAAAAAGAAAATAAAAATCCCTACCTAGTTGATTTAAACTCAATAAGTATCAATTTAAACTTACAAATGCCTTGCTTGCCATGTCATTATCCTTGATTCCCTAGACTAGTTTACAGAAAATTATACAGTTATAGTACAACACGAGAGAACCTGGCATCATTTACCCCTACCCCTGATTCCCCTGGGTCTGCCCCTCCTATTATATCTGCTCATTTTGTTTCCTTGTTGCTTCTTAACAACGTCGCTGGTCTTGTCCACCATATCATTTTTTGAAATTGGCTGAGACAGGTCCTGTGACAACTCTTCATACCGCATGCTAGAACTGTTTTGGGAGTCATTGGCAATGGCCTCATTTTCATTTATATTTGTTGGGACCTCCATGGAAGCTTCACTCAAAAACTCACAAGTTTCTTCCAGGGGGGCACCTGTAGCTACCTTATCATGGCTTGAACTAATGCAGTTGTCTTCCTCATTAACTGGCATGGGAACTTGTTCTGTATCCTGTCCTGCAATCAAGCTGAAAGGCAAGGGACTCGATTTAAATAAAAATTGTTTTAAATAATGAAGCCTTAAAAGTAAGGGGACAACTACCCTTTTACCTAGATCCTGAAGAAGGGAAAACATCACCAGCAAATGCACTTGCTTTTCCAGCCACTTCTTTTGATGTTAAGAAGTTTTCTTCATGTAATGCTGAATCTAAATTTGCATTCAGAAGTAAGATGAGATTATAAAAATGCTAAAAGTAGAACACAGATTGACCGATTTTACATGAGAAACAAGACCCCCCTTCTCAGGGGAGAAAAACAAAAAACACCAGGATTACATCAAGAGGGGAGAAACAAAACAGGACTAAGCAAACAGAACCAAACCAAACATTGCCACCCCCTTCAAAATGTGATAATAAGACAGTAAAATATACTAAACAGAGAAAACCGAAATACTCAGGGAGTGTATTAAAGCCATCCTATTGAATTACAATCTAAAATTTATAAGACGACAGATTTTTTTTAAGGATGTGCAATGGACACCACCTAATGCAGTCATCTAATCATACAATGATCTACTAAAGATTTTATAACATGTCAAAACTGTTCTACACCAAGTCCTACTATTCCTCTATCTCCAAATTGTTCACATTACACAAAATGGAACAGTGTTCCAAAATTTTGCACTCTTATTACAACCAAACAATGAAGTAAAGACGATCAACAAACTACCCACAACTCATGCACATGCAACACCTATCTCTGTTAGTAATCAATAAATTCCTCCAAGTTGTCTACCATAAAAAATCTTTCCCAACGTACTGTCCAAGTGAGGGGGAAATAAAAAGCAATCACCCAAAGCATCTAAAACAAATCAACCTAAAAAAGTACAATGTTAATTTATAATAGATTTTATCTTCACCTCCATTAGAGGGGAAATTAGAATACGTGTAAGAGGTGTGGGGAGTCAATGGATCATCTTCTACTTCATTGTCCCACAGCTTGAGCTGTGGTCTTTGGTGTTTTGTTTGTTTAGACTTCATTGGGTTATGCCATAAAAGGTAATTGGGTTGTTTGAGTCTTGGCAAGGTAAATTCAGGTGACATCGCAATATAGAATTTTGGAGACGTGCTACATTGCTTGATGTGGTGTATTTGGAGTGAAAGAAATGCTAGATGCTTTGAGGGATGCGAATGGTCCTTGTTAAAGATTAAGTCCTTTTTCTTACATGCTCTCCTTGTATGGAGTGTTGCTTTGTCGCATTTTTCTTGTTTTTCCCTTCCTGTTTTACTTGATCATTGTCATTTTGGTCCTTGAGTTTTGCCCCCACAGTACATTCCCAATGTACTGTGGTTGGCTATTTTTTATTAATAAAATTCTTTCGTTACCTATCAAAAAAAAAAAAAAAAAAAAAAAGAAAGAAATAGAATACAAGTCAAAAAATCAGTCATAGATTCCATTTTCCAATTCTGAAAGGCACAAAGCAAACTGATGATTCCAATGGCACAATCCCCCCTCCTCAGTACATTGTCAAGTCAGATTCAATAATCATTATCTTAAGTTTACAAACGCTGTGTAATATCAACTGTCTATAGCCTCATATCAGTGTACATGTATGGAATGACAATAGCTGTCAACTGACTACTTAGAAAAACATGCAGCACAAATCATTAGAGATGAGAGAGAACAGATTCAAACCTTGCAATCTAACAATTGGTCAAGAAATATATACATACTAGCTACACTACAGATTCAACCCAAGGTTGAACTGTAAATTCATTCTATTAAGCAAAGAGGCCATAAATAACAGTCAGTGAATAGCTAAGAAAGGACAAAATCAATCAAACAGCCAACTCACATTGGGTGGAAAAATCAGGGAAACTCTCCAAGTTACAGAAAATTCAACCATTAAAATATCTATTAAGAAATTGTTGGCAAACGAAAAATTAACAAGTATCCAAACATGATAAATTTTATATGCTAAATAACTTAAACCAAGCCCCCAACCAAAAAATATGATCACAAATGAAAAGAAAAAAAGAAGGGGGTTGGGGGGGAGAGAGAAGAGAGTAGTATTCATCACCCATATGACTTTAAATTATCAGTAACTGCATCTAATCAAGTATGAGACATAAGTACCATTTTAAATACCATAGAGGGAAAACAAGCTGATAATGCAGAAACCGTTATTCAGATAATTCTTTTTGATAAGTATATTCATACAGGTAATGAAATACATTTATTGAGATCAGCAGAACTTGATTAAGACATCAGAACTTAAATAGAAATTATTCAACATTTGTTTCTAGCAAGTTGGCGGAGATAGGATTTGGCTTTTGGAGGGGGGGGGGGGTGAGATTTATATATGCATATATGCAAACACTTGAACATACATATACATATATTTAGTACTTGAGACCAACATGAAATATAAAAAGGCATTCATGTGTGTATTAAGTGATATTTTAATTAAGAAAATCTAAGCATATTCATTATATTTTGTTTATCTCTTAAGTATTTTTTGCATGAATAAAACATTTTTCATTTTTTTTTCAAAATCAGAATTCCACCAATGAATGAAAAGATTTTTAATAGTTAGACAGACAGCAAATGACAGTTTTTTTTTTTGATAAATGGATAGACAGCACATGATAGTTACGTAAATCTCACAAAAAGGACAGCTATAAAGCTAAAAGTGCTCAGCACAAGATCAAACACAAGCACTGCACAATGGCACAATGTCAATATACATTGTAACGACAATTAATGGTTTCTTTCATTCTACCCATCCTGATAAAATGGCAACAAATAATGTAAAGACAATTTTCAATTCTAAAAGGCAACTGATGTACCCAGAACTCTAACCTGGTAAGGTTCCTTCAACAATAGAGTTATGTAGCTCACTCGTCACAATAGTGTCCTTAAGCTCATCAACATTGCCAGCACCAGCATCACTGTGATACACATAAAAAGACAAAGTTTCAAAACCAGGAATGACAATTACCTTACCAAGACAGGAAAAAAGAGAGGGCCGGTGGACTGGAGAGAGATGGTGTGTGTGTGTGTGTTTGACTACTTCCAAACTACATAGCTATAACATTGATGATGGAACCATAGAGTGATTAGAGAAACAATATACTCTTGGAAGACTGATTCTGCAAGTGTCCATGGTAGCTAGTTAGGTTTTTATATTTTATGTGGTTATTTTAGAGTCAATGGTATTTAAGTAATTCTCTAATTGTTGGTTATGGGACATAGTTGTGGGGCTTGGGTTTTCTTTGGTTAAAAAGCAAGTCTTATTTAACTTATGGGCTTTATGCATGGGCTTTGGTTCAATTCAATTAGGATTTGGTTTACTAATCAAAGTCGATGTCCTAAATTTACTAGGAGAAGTTAAGATTTAGGGTCTATATTAGTGTCTTGTTGTACTTGAACAAGGGGAAGTTGATCAATAAAACATTTGGTGTTTTCTTCAGCCTTATTTTTCCCCCCTCCCTTTCTATTCTATTTTCTTCTTCTCTTTCTTGCCGCACCACATGCATTGTTTACGTATACTGTTCACAAGCACTGTTTACATGTACTGTTCATGCTCATTGTTCTTAAATTATGAAGAAATGCAATTTGTGTTTCTTCTTACTTCATTCTTGAACCCTAACCCTTCTTTTAGAAGATTCTAAACCTTATATCCACAAATTATTCTAAACATTAACCCACAAGTACAACCACAAGCACATAGAGACAAATTCTCCAATTATGTCAACCATTCATCCCAGGCGCTTGAAAGCTCAGAAACATAGAAACTGTTATAATATTCTTACAAAAAAAATGTAACTCTACCTTTTTTTTTGACAGGTAAATAGTGTAATTTTATTAATAAATGAAAAATATAAACTTTGAGTTCACGATGATGAACACAAAGGAACAGAAAAAAGGAATACAACAAAATCATTTTCTGACAAGTGTAAGAGAATCTAAAAACTCAAGAACCCCAACTAAATAGCAACAGCCATAAACTATGGAGTAAAAATTTGTAATATCCTGGTATATACAATACACTAACAAAGCTTGAAAACAAACCACAATAAACAAAACAAAATTAAAATTAAATTAAAAGATTGAACCTGCCCAAGAATATAAACCCAAAAGGAAACACCAACTAACCCGGGTGACACAGTCTTAATAACTTCTAATGACTGAATTCTTTCTCCATAGCTTAATATCCCTTCCATTCCATCCAGCAAACCTATATTACATGATTTTTCATTAGTAAGAAACACTTCTTTTCAGAATAAAAAGGAAAGCAAAACTCTTTGTTACATGTCTATCAAGGCAAAAGGTACAAAAAAGAGGGATATAACCTAGTAAATTCATTTTAAACAGACAAATTGGAGAGTGTTAGTGTGTTTGTGTACTTAAATTACATTGTTGGCCACTTCCAATTAGTTACTTGAAAGCCAGCAGATAGCCTTTTTCAGATTCCCCTGAAAGCAAAAGGTAATTTTGCCCATGGAAAATTCACATTCATTTTTAAGTGTGATCTCCTTAACTGCTAATTATCAAAGTTTAGTAATGCAAAATAAAAACTATTCCGAAAGATAAAATGAAAGGAAAAATATACCACAGTTGACAGCAAGAAACACATTTATTAACAGAAGTACTAGCAAAGATCCATTATGTTGCTGGGACGCTAGACTTTAATGATAGTGAAGAGAGATTACCAGGATCAACTTCTTTTCCCTCGGTGATCCAAGTAGCTTCCAAATCCTTCACAACAAAATGGTTATTTATGTTAGTCATTCTATTGACCTGTATTAAACATGAGCTACAAGAAAATAATTCTTACATTTTTATCAGCTAATTGCAGCAAAAATGGAGGAAAAGAATATGACCAAACCATTTAGATTTCTTATATTAGACTAGAAATGAACATACATACATATATATATATATATATATATATACTTACATATATACTATAAATGCACACACTAAAATTAAATAAATAAATAAATACTTATAAAACAAAATAAAACTATAAACTCCTATTCCACTACTCACCTGATTTTGTTCAGAAATGATAATTGCTGGGTTGTGTAACAAAGCTTCCTTTTGCGGCCCATCTTGTGTCAATGAAACTGAAGGGCAGAAAATGAAGTTCCAAGTCTTAGATTTCTACATTTTACTTTCTTTATATTCTATAAGTTAAGACAGGTTTGACAATTAGGCAATCTATTCTGCCATTGATTACATTAGATTACTGGAATAAATCAACAAATTCCCTTAAACTAGTAATTAAAACTATGCTTGGGAAGCCATAAGATGTCAATTGTCCTATGGCCAAGTTCAAAGACGCATCTATTGGTTGTGTAGAGTTGTGCATTTTATCTCCCTTACCATCTTCTAGTTTTTCAGCTGCTAAAGAATTTGGGCTACTTTTATGTCCTAAAGTCAATGCAGGCCAATCAATTTTAGAGGATGGCAGAGTCCTTAGCATCTCCTCTGTTGCCTTTGATCGCACTCTTCGTATTTCCTCCTGGATATTCCAAGAGCCAGTGGCCGGAGATTCCCTTTTCAGCTGCTCTCAGTTTTCAGCACATAACCATAATAAATTGAGTCAGCATAATGCAGGGAAGAAAATACTTCTATTTTTTCCATTCTTTTAAAACCACAAGCTTAAGAAGTTGGAAAAAATTATTAAAACAATTTTCTTATTGATCAAAAAAATTTGTTTAATTTTCACATACTATTATACATATATAGACAAGTATTGCTCCCACAAAATATATAAGAAGAATGTTTGACTTACCACTGACTCTAAAGTGAAAGGACGATTACCAGATATAAAAAAGAAACAAAATCAACTAACTAGCTTTCCTTCGTACCATAAACATATTAAGAAGAAAATGGATCAAGATGAAAGTACTATATTATCAGTTTTAAGAATTGTTTTAGGCTTTCAATTTCAACCACATTTCTCACTTTCCTGACCTTCAATTTAATGACTTCCTGGTTAAAATTAAAACCATTATCCTGGTAGAATTCATTATACACTAAGCACATATTTCTCTGAAATATAAACATACTTTCATCATGAAACAAGACAGTTTCAAAATAGAGGGTGAACACACCCTTCTGTTTACTATCAATTCAGGTACCAGTCAAAAATACCACCCATCATAACAGAATAAATAAAAGTAGCAACAAAACAATATATTCATAAATGGAACAGAATTTTGCAAATAGTACCTTAGATGAAGATGCAGAATTCCCACCAATTGAATATGGTGTTTCTTCCTCAAAAAGCTGCATCCCTATTGGTGATGGGGATTTCAATTCAACATGCTTTGCAGAAGGAGATGCCCATGGAGGACGTGCCCGCATGTATGATTTGGCCATATCTGCTGGTGAACCCACTTGATCTTCAGTCGCCTGCATCAGTAACACTCAGTTTTCAGAATTGAGATGAAACCAACAATTCATCATACTTACAAAAACAAGCTTTTTCTATTGCAATAAAAGCAGTCTATTGCCTTTTCTATTAAAAGATCGATATCACTAATAGGTTAAGTGTACGCCTGGGAAAAAGCATAGATCTTTTTGCTTTTTGTCTCAACTTAAACACACATACAAACCCTCAAAAAATAAATAAATAAAACCTAGCTCTTTTGAAATCAGCTAACTTTTAACTTTTATCTTGGAGGCAACAGCAGTTATGCCCCCTATAATTTTGTTTGATTTAAAGAGTCGACATATGTTTATCCCCTCCAATTATAGCTTCACTACTTGCATTTAATGAGAGCTTCCTCCACAAGAAAACAAATGACAATATTTAATGACATATGTATTTCTAACTATATATTTAATGATCCTAATCTGTTGAGGATCCATAGCCGACCCCAATATTTTTGGACTAAGGCTTTGTTGTTGTTGTTGTTGTATTATATATTTCTACCTATTTAACGACATAAATAAGATATGAATAATAAGCAATAAACAATTGTGAAACCCAATCCCGGATCAGGGAATAAAAATGAATCACCGCTAGAGATGGACAACAAACATCCGCCTCAAACAGTTATCAAGCCACATATGTTAGGCTTTCTCTTGAAAAGTATGTCAATCAGTTTCTCAGCAGTGGAAAATAAGCAAGGGTTTCTTCTTCAGGGATCGCAAGAAGCAAAAAGCCAATCTGGTACCTAATGGAATGGGGCATAAACAAGAATTTGGGTGCTACACATAAGTATGAGGAATGAAGTTACTTGGATAAGTAGGCCTACTCAACAACTTGAAATGTACTGAAATTGACAAGAGGATGAAGTTAATATACGGTTTAATTAACATGTCTACAAACAGCACCAGGAAAGTAAAAATAGGGCAAAGAATTGGTGACCACCATACACTACATAGCACTTAATAAAATTAAGTTGGGAGAGTGTTACAAATTTAAAATATAATAATAAAACTCTTTAAAGAATATGAAATAATTAATATAAACCAAACGTCTAAGAGTACACAAATGGAGGTTTAAATAAAATGAAATGGGTGGACATCCTAGAAAATTATGAAAAAATCAATCCAAGGATTCCCTAGAAAACCACAACCATAGTAGAGTAGAGAGAGCCTAGTGCAAGTTGGAGCATAAAAAATATAGCTTTGTTGAAAGGCAGTAACTCTTGAATCTGCAATAGTATACGGTGACAATAGAAATCCTCAAGATGGCAACTAGTCACTTCATATCAGGCAAAAAATAAAAATTTACAATCCCATATTCCTAATCAAGGCACCAAGATCCAACACTGTACGAAGATGTGTGCGGTGTGCGCACACACATGCACAATTAGTGCAAGAGACCATATGAAAGAGTTACTAACAAGTAATGGCATAAGAGAATTTGACGTGCAGGTTCCATGATCCAACTCTAACTTTGAATTTGTCAACTTTTTCTCCTTTAACCATTTTTTTGCCTCCATAACAGCCGTACTGCAGAGATGAGGTGTGTCTATATCTGTAATATAATTAACAACATAAGACACCAATCATTATTTAGTAGGTTGATTTTTTTTAATTAAAAAAAGTATGCTTGTAGCCAATACTACTGCCAACTGTTCTGTTGCGTATCGCACCTGGTCCCCCATCCTCTGCATGTTCAGTAGTAGGACAATCCATAACTCTTGATTTAACAATCATTATCAATCGATCACATTCTTCCCTGGTCAAAGGAGACAACCCCAATCTTCAGTCAAATAAGTAAGAAAGATCAAGAATGAACAATCTGCAGAAATGTTATGAATCATTTTTCCTCTTGAACCAGTTCAGGAAAATGGATGTTTATGGTTGTCAACAAACTAGTATTTCCTCAAGATACTGATGCTGCCATTACATTTTAATTATACAATTCAGGAAAAACATGAGCAGTTGCAAAAATTCTGAGTCCACAAACACACATGCAACGGCACAACCACATGCATACATTACACCAATGTAATTCTTGCTATTCTTCTACCCTCTCAATTACTTATTAAAGGGGCCATATTTTACAAATACTACTTCCAATAACATTCCCTCCCATATTCTTAAATCAGATGTAAGATATTAAGAGTTCAGAAATAACTTAAGGCCAACCCCAAATATGTATGTATAACATCATCTTTGCTGCCCTTGATCAAAACCTGATGTCAGAGATTTGTCTCATATAGTTGCATCAGTACACTGAAGTTCAAGCCGATGGAAAATTTAGAAAAAGGATATTATATGCATTTGGAAGGGTCAGAAAGAAGATTTACTGTTAAGGGAGGACAAATAGGTCAGTCAAGCTATTCTTATTTGTTGCCATAATTGTGGGTCCAAGAAATAATGACACTTTAAAGTTTAAACTTCCAAAAGGTCTACCCAAGTTCATGCTTTAGAAAAAGAAACCAATAATAGCAATATATATATATATATATATATATATAAGGAAGTCTATGAAAAACTAAAAGCAATCAAGGTAGGAAACAAGAAGTAGAAAGCAAAACCTTAAAAAAAATAAAAATAAAGAGAGAAAAAGCTACTAAATTCTCAATTACCTCGAGAAGGTCTCCTGCATGAGTAACTGTTCAATTAAATACTTAGTCTCACTCTTACCAACTGCTGTCTGGGGCTCCTTCCTGAAGTGCTTGATTATCTCTGATGACCCATCCTTCTTCTGTAAGAATACAAATCAATATCACGTCTAATAGAAACAGATAGTTGTCTTATTGTAAACCAGAACATAACAAAAAGAAAGTAAAGTAACGCATGGTCAGAAAGAATGTCATAAATATAGCCATTTTCAAGGTAAACTTTCTGCTAGATATTAGTATCAGCAGGGTCCAACCTACTATCAGAAGTAAATAGAAAAACAAGCAAAGTGCAATCTACTAAACAAGTGAACAGAAGCATCAGCTTCTTCCAAAGGTGACGACAAAATTTATAATTTCAGTCTCTCTCAATGTTTTTATCAAAAAATGGGTGCTTGCTGTCAAAATCTAGCATAATGCCCCTTAATAAAACAATTTTCACTTGTTTTAGCATGTAAAATTAGTTTGTTAAGGACAACAGACGGGGAGTTCAAAAGAGAGAACTATTTCTTGGAGTAAAATGTAGTGCCCTGAGAATAAGACAATATAAAAATGCTAACTTTCATGGGAATATCAATCAACCATAGTGGGGCTTCGTATAATCTGGTATCTGGTTCAAACTTTTCTGAAATTACAGCTCCATTTGCAAAGGACCAAAAAAACATTCAACCCAATTTTCAATTTACAAAACAGCTCCCCATTTAATTTGAAAGAAATACGATAGATGAAAACCCAATTTTCACTCTATTCGAATTTTTACTGACTTGTCAATATAAATATACATATGGGTTATGTATGCAGATTGAAATTTGAGTATGCAGGCCTGTCATATACCTATGGTAAAATCACCCAATTATCAAAACAAAACCATTGCCATAACACAAAAGAATAATACACCTACCTGCATCAATTTATTAGTCCTCCGAGTAGAGATATCACCATCATCATTCTCAATATTATCCTCTGCCAAAAAAAAAAAGGATTAAAAAAGAAATCCTGTAAAAGGGATCTGAAAGAAAAAAAAGGCCAATTTTTTTCCTGCCTTACTGACACTGCTAATAATCTATGCCTAATTAAAAAAACAGATATAGTGAAAGTGTCAACAGCTTAACAGCTGGACACATGAAAATTAAAAGAATATGCCTGAATCTTGTTGACAACATCATAGACATGTTACCAAAAAGGTGAAAGGGCCTCATAGATCAGAGGCATATGATTATTATGCTAGTAGAAATCAAGGAAGCCCCAAATAAAAACATATATCATCTCATTCAAAAGCCAAATAAAATATATAATGTTTTTTCTCAATTATCAATGAACTAAAGTGAAATATTAATTTATTTTTTGTATGCAATTGGTCTGAGAAAAATAAAAGGCCCCTAACTCAGTAGCAGTATGACTCAAAAAGCATAGTATAACTATACTGTATATAATGGAGGACAATGAAGTCTCAAGGAGAACATATGTTTGAGAAATAAAAAAGAAACAAAAAAGGAAAAAAAAATTAAAACCTAGGAATCAGCACCTAAAGTTTGCTTGGAATCAACACTAAGTGGTGAAAACAAAAAAAAGAAGCTAGAAAAAAGCACCTAGGGTTACTTGGCCTCAGCACCAAGCAAGTGATATATATATATATATATATATATATATATATATATATATATAGGAATCGAAGAATCAACACCTGGGCTTACTTGGAATCAACACCAAGCACTAGAAGAAAACTTCCAATCCAAATTTCATTAATTCGTGATCAACTATCTAGAATAACAAGTCCAAGAGCCTGTTAATAAGCTCACTCCAAATTACATCTGACATGGAAAGAAAATAAACTTGTAATGAGATTGCTTAATATATGGGAATAAAAATCAGATAGAATCAAATCTCTCTAATTGATCAATCAGCATTAATAAGTAAATTTTGTGTTGATCATAAGTAAAGAGGTAAGAAGTAGATTGGTAATGGGCTAAGTTAGGCTTCCATCCTATTTAGAGTTTGATGTGGGTTTCCTAGGTTGGGTTTAGGTGGAAATTAGGCTTCAGAAGAGCTAGGACAGATTGAAGGGTTTGGGGGATTTTTGTGGATTGGATCAAGTCAAATTGGTTGGGCTTGGTTTTTATTTTTTATTTTTTATTCTATGGATTGAGTTAAGGGCTTGTTCATTTTCTATTTAAGGGGTCAGGTTGTCTAATCGGATTAACCAAGTAACTTGGTTATGTTTGTCTTAATCACAAAAAACTTCTTCAGTACCAAACTAGAGGATAACATACAAAGCAAGTGAGCGAGTCTTATAACACAATTCTGGTGTTACTTGAGTGATGAAGCAGCACATGGAGACAAGGGGATGAAAGCAGCAACAAAGGGCTGAGAAAATCATGACTGCCAATGTATTCGTAATGTGCTATCGAGGCTACAATTTGATAGCAGCTTGATGGTGGGTGATGATCACAATGCAGTGTTTAATGGATAATAGGCAAGGTCACATCTTTTTTTTTTGTCTAGTTGTGTTATGGGGTCCTAGGGTTGATTGGGCTTGACAGCAACAACTGGGGGTATTGGGAGTTTCATCTGGTGGTCAAATTTGTGATGAAAACTTTGAGGTGGCGGCAATGGAGGTTTGCATGAAGACAGATGTGTTCGGATAAGCGAGTCTTTTCCTGGACCAGCATGGGTGCCAATTTTGCTTGGCGGCCACAGATTGGGTCCTGAATATTTAGGTTGCAATGGGTATTTTGCTTTGTGGTTGGAGTGGTGGGGTGATGACGCCATTAGGTATGGACGGTTTTAGATTGGTGGTAAAATTAATGGTGAGGTTCTATTTTAGGTCACGGCTATAAAGAGATTGTTGTTGGGGAGTTAACATAACAATTGAGTTTGTAGGTGATGCTATGAGTGTACTCTTAGTGACAGAAAATAATCGATTTTTTCTCTAACAGAAAAACTAATGTACTCTTAGTGGATGTCAGTTCTAGCATACTCTTAGTGACAAGATGCTGATAATGCAAAGGTCAAAGGTTCATGACCAGCGTGGGCCATTCTAAATAGTTATACCCATAAAAAAAGGAAGAGAGAAAGATCTTATACTAACATTTCTTCCCCGCATCAACAAAATCAAACTCAAAAAGCAATCCCATTTCTCCCACAACTTTAGCACACATCAAACATGGAGGCTCATATGTGCATACAAACAGGCATGCAAATAAAATTAATAAGAGCAACATAGTATTTATCCACATCTTTTTAATTACAAAACACACCCTTATTTAAAATTCAACAATTTCCAGGACACCAGCACTCTCCTTCTCACATGCAAACCCACATCCTAAACCCTCCACCGAGTGGATTGGCAATAAGTAGCCTATCCTGCCAGAGCTTTTTCTCGAAGAAAAAAAAAAACCGACTGCCAACCCTCATCATCCAAATAGCAAACATCTTCGCAACTTTGTTTCAAACACAATTTCATACTAATAAGCTTTTTCTACACCATGGACACTTTAGACACCCCATCAATTCTCCAGTGACTAAAACCTAACGAGACCAACTCAAGTTGTGAAAAGAATGCAATTAAGTTCATTATCTCTATAGCTATTCTTCATATAAAAAAACCCAAATAAAACCCTTGATTTCAAATCTCAACCCAAGCAAGCACACACTCCACGCGTGCAATATTGTTGGTCATATCACACCATCCATATTCAACCACCATATTTAGCCCATTCCTAACAATGCCACCTCCTATTTAGTTAACAAGACTACCAACTAAAAACATTTCTGTTTTTTCAGCTTCCACATTTCACCACAGTAAGTACAATCCAAAAATAAGAGTAACTAGCCCTTCTAAGATAGTTTTTTTTTTTTTTTGCTTTATATCCCACATTTTCCTAACCGTGTTAGCAATCACAATAATAATAAGATAATAACCGAAACCCTAGAACTAACATAAACTCCGTCCAAATAATTCAAAAAAAAAAAAAACCTAATTGCTTGTACCGTACATAAAATTACAGTATAGAGAAAAGTAGACATACCGGAGCTAGAACCGTCAGCGGAAGACGAAGCAGAAGAGGACTCGGACTCGGACGAAGAAGACTCGGGAAAGAAAACATTGGTCAATAACTTTCCAGCACCAGTAGCGATTGTACGAGTAGGAGAGTAGATGAGCCTGGAGAGCCAATTAGGGTTTTCAGGGTCCGGATTGGCCAGTTTTGGCCGCTCGTACGGAGTCCTCGCACCCGCGGCTCGCCTCGGCCGCACCATCTTGCCTCCCGATCGTGGCTCGGTGGCTCGGCGAGATCTGAAAATGGTGGACATAGTGATTTGAAAACGGAGACACACAGAGAGAAAAAGCAGTTAGTTTTTGTGTGAGTGAGAGAGAGAGAGAGAGAAAGAGAGTTCGTTTTGTTTTGTTATGCTTGTTGTGTTTGTGTGTAATTGCGTGTTAAAGAAAAAAAAAAACTGAGGGAAAAAGTGAGAGGCTGCGGATTTTATAGAATTGAAATTGAGAGTCGTTTAAGGTTTGTAGCGGTTTTTTTTTTTTTTTTTTTGGTTTTAAAAAAGAGGGGGTTGTAATTATTTTAGGTGCTTCAGCACACTCATCTTGATGACGTGTCGGAATATGATTGGATTATATTGGATTTTTGAAATAGGGAGCAAAAATAGTTGTGTAACGGACAAATGATCTGTGGATCAGCCAAACAACAATAAAGATCTCATAGTACAACTACAAATGATGGCCTTTTATTTATGTTTTATGTTTTAGTCTGTTTTTTCAGTTTAAGTCATTCGTGTCCAAACAAGGGATAAACAACCAAGATGAGGATAATCACTCCTTCTCTTCTCTTAAAATGGTGCATTTTGTTATGTCAATGATTATTTAAAAACCGTTTTTTCTACTTTAAAAAAAATAAAAAAAATTTATCTTGTTTAAATATTTAAAATATTAAATTGCAATTTCCATTCTTAAAGTTTGGAGTAATTTTTACTTTTAACCTTTGATGCTTTGAAATTTGGATCAATAGTTAGGTAGCATTTTGATTTTTGTCCTTGCATCCAAATGTTTTTTTTAGATGTCTATTAAATTGACAACTATCCACCAACTTTGGTAAGGACTTAAGGCTCAAATTTGGATTTTTGTTATTATGTAGCCTCTACAAGGTGGCAATTACATGCTTGGTTGGGTTATCGAAGAATTTAATAATAACTTACACCATGTTTCTCTTATTATGAATTGCATAACTCTCATCAACCAAATTCCTTAAATGAGAATGAAGCATTGCTTCTGTGAAGTAAACAAATTTGTAGATGCCTTGGGAAAAAAGGGCTCGAATTCAAGTTAAGATTTTATGCTTTTTGATATATATATATATAGCCCGCTTGTGGACTTAAAGTATGCTGTTATTTTATGATAATTATGGTCTGTATTATAAGATATTGCAATCTGTGTACACTAACTCTCCTTAGTTCCTGTTAATACTATTCCAATTTTACCACAGAAAAAAATTATGTGAACTGCCAAAGACTTTATAAGGCCAAAGAGGGATAAGCCCACTTCAAGCAAGGGTGAAGGGAAACCCGCAAAGGGTGAAAGGTTAGAAGAACCATTGAGTTGCCCATAAACATGACAAAAATATCCGAAAATGTAAACTAGGGGGACCCTAAGAAGAGCTAGCGGGATGGTGTGAAGAATTTGAGAAAGAGAAAGCAAGAATGCATAAGGCAGAAGGACAAAGCAAATTAGGAAGGTCATGGCTTAGGGTTCTTAATATTTGTCTCACCACCACCCCTTCTTTACTCTCTTCCCTCCTTAAATACTTCTTCTTCTGCCCTCTTCATCCACGTGTAAAGCAAATCACCCTATTAGACACCTGTCCCATCCACCACCCTCTAGAAGTCTTCAAATGATAGCAAGAAGGCTGAATTTTACTATTCATGGATCATTTCCACATTAATGCGGCCAGGGAGGTAGGTGCAGGGTCTTTAATGTGGAGGGCAGCCTTTTTCTGAGATATTTCTCTCACACCGTTGCATCTGGAAGGTGCTTAAATCCCCCTCTTAACCAATGGTTTTTTTCAGAATTCTGCCTCGATCTTTTTGGCGAATCCCAGGGTCATCGTGGGTCTGTCCGAGGAGAGATTCGTCCTCGGACGAATCCTCGGACTCTGGACTCATGGGCCGACCTGCAGTTCTAGGGGGCTTTTAGTCCAAAACAAACTAGTGCCCATTAATAAAGCCCAATGCCCAAATACTTACTTAGGTCCTTTTAGTCCCCACATTAACATTGATTAGAAATTATAGTTTTAGTAGGATTCAAACTCTATAATTATATAAAATGAGACTCAACAAATATATACCATTTTTAATTTTAATAGAATTTAAATTTTAAATCAAATGGACTCTACCAACATATTCATCCTTTAAAAAAAATTATATAACCAAATTTGATTAAGAATCCATAACCCTAACCAAATTTGAGCCATAATCCTATATTATATTATAAATAGTTTTCTTTAGGGACTATTTGTTTCAATTTCAATTCAGCCTTTCATTCCTCTATTATATTTTAAATACTTTTTTTTTTATTAATCTTCCAGCACCACTCTGTTGTACAGTCTCTTGAATTGATTTTGGTTCTTGGAGCACACGCAGAATCTGGAAAAAAAAAATATTGATTGTATTAGGCAGTCTTTTGGAGATTGTTGTTCTTATTTTTCAAATTCGTTACATTCATGTGTATGTATGTATTGGGTTTAATTGAATTAGAATTATCTTTGAACTTTGGTTTTGATTGAATGATGAAAATGGCAGAATGAAAATGGTAGAAGAAGTATGTTCGAATATTTGGAGTCTTCTGTATATGTGTTCCAATATATATATATATATATATATATATATATATATATATATATATATATATATATATATATTTATATATTTTTTTTTTTTTTTTTTTTTCATTTCTGCTGCAGGGGACAGCATGCACTGTGTGCGTACTGTGCGCATACTATGCGTGTACTGTGCGCGCACTGTTCACCTACTTTTCAACAATTTTTTTTATTAAAAATGGGTCCCGCAATACTATTCACACATTTAAAAATTATTTTGCTATAGTGTTTTTAGTTTTCAGTTTTCAGCTGTATCCAAACGGACCATAAACTTGGTATTTGAATTGTTAAATTGTTAATTCATAGTTTCATTGTTCATCTATTAATCATGAATAATAATATTGATATTTGCAACCATCATGATGTGGTATCAATGATGTGATCATTCTGAATGCTTTCTTTTAGAGTTTAGATAGAATCTATTTTATAATTTAAAATATTTACAATTAAAAGACTTTTGAAATTACATTTTTTTTAATAAAAAAAAACAATATTAAATTTCATCCTTTATGGCATCATTAAAAAGAAAACTAATATAGAAAGGTATAAGGATATTATTTGGAATTATCATACTGGACTAACGTATTACACATGGTACAAATCTAACTATAACATCCTATGCTATAAAATAAAAATTGGGCCTATGGTTATCTTCCCCTTGCAAAAACATGGTTAAATTCTCATTAATTATGATAGTTCACTTTTAGGTAAAATTGAAACTCTATTAACTCAGTTTAAAACATTTTAAATTGTATTTCAAAAAATTTCTAGAACATTAGATTTTATTTTAATAATTTTGATGATGCAAAGAAAGTCAGTAGGCTGGATGCTTCGTACTTGAAAGGACCACTTGCTATCTCAATGGCCTGAAAAAGAAAGAAAAGCGATCAAAGGTGACCGGGGTTGCCGGCCAAGAACCCTCCGATGGCGAAGTTAGTTTTCTCTCTATATTTTTGGAATTCCAACTTTTTGGGAGCAGTAACAAACGTACCTTTTATTGGTCTGAATGGGTGTTTATATAGTGTCCTAGGGACAGCTATTGAAATTGTAACATCCCCTGGATTTCAAGAGGTCGAGGGGCTCTTGGATAACTGCCATAACCATTTAGGAGTTATATTTTATCATACAACGATCATTGGAAGTTATGCATATACTACGGAGTGGTGAAATGTATTTAGTAATTCCCAAGTGTAAAATTATCGTCCAGGGGTCCTCGTGTGGACGAATCCCTTCAGGACGGGGATGGGCGCTTTCCTTGGACGAGTAATGTGGGTTTGTCTTCGTCCATGGACGACCATGGCGTTAGCCCCGTCTTGGTGCTTTCTTTTGGACGGCTGCTGGTGTGGATGACCCGTGGATGATCTGGAGTATCTTCATTCCTCATCAGTTGCCCCTCGTCCATGGGTCATGCAGTATATCATCAGACTTTAGGACGAGTTTTTCAAAAACATTTATTGCTTTTACCTCTTTTTTTTTTTTTTTAGAAGCGTTCCACATGTCACCATTTCATAGGGGGTTGGTCACGTCGACTTACTTCCTCGAGGCGGATGCCATGTGTCACTTTCTCATCGGTTTCATCATTGCGATTATCGAGACTTTTCCACCTATAAATAGTGGTTTCCCTCTCATGCCCCTCTCACTTTTTCAGATTTTTTGTTTTGAAATTCTCGTATGTCGCCTCGTCTAAGAGTATTCTCAGCGTCCTTAGTATCTTTCGTCTAGAGCCAGGTACTCCCTTTACTCTAACTCTCAAGCTTTCCTTTTTAAGTGTTAGGACGTCCTCAATGGCTTCCTGTTCGTCTAGCGACAGTGTAGACAAGGCCATAGACGAGTATCACGATTGCTCTAGTTATAGCACCTCCAATGATGACAGTAGTAGTAGTGGTCACACAACAGAGGAATACACCTCTGATGTTCCTGGAATTCCTGTTGAAACCTTCCAGGAGAATATTAGGATGAGGACAGCATCGGGGGCTGATACTTCGACAAGCATCCCGCCGTCCTCCCCTTTGGACGAAGAGGAAACAGTATATAGTTGTGCCATAGAAATCCCTTCCAAGACGGACGAGAAGAGGTTAGACGTTCTTAGGAGCTAGTTCCAAATCCCAGACGATCTGAACCCTAGGTTAGCCGTCCGAGGGGAATGGTGTTGTCAACCCCGTTTTGGGATAGGTGTTTACGAATCTTACCTGTTAGGGGGGCTTAGATTTCCTTTAAATGCCTTTGCTAGGGAATTACTCACTAGGCAGGGCTTGGGAGTGTGTCAACTTAACCCTAACACATGGAGACTTATTGTCTCTATGCAAGTCTTATGGAGGGAGGTATTTGATGGGAACCATCCTATCACCGTGGACGAGTTCTCGTACTGTTATAAACCCTCCGAGATAAGTCAATCTCTAGGCTTTTACCAGTTTACAGCTAGGGGCAATGACTGTAGATTGATTAAATCTTTGCCTTCGTCTGACAGAAACTGGAAGACAGAATTTTTCTTTGTCTCTGGTTTCTGGGTGGGGCATCCTATCAAGATTGGTAGGGATGCATTTGCCCCTTATACTGGAGAATTAGGGAACCTTCGTCCAGAAGGTATGTTATGTTTTTTTTTTTTTTTTTTTGTTATATTTTATCTTTAAACAATGGTTTAACCTTAATTTTCCTCTCTCTTCTCTTTTTTTTTTTTTTTAGCTGTTAGACGTCCTTCTTTGAGTAAGCTCCATCGTGACCGCGTCCACAGGGCTCGTCTACACCCCGAGAGAAACTTTCACTCGTTGGTGACTCTTCGACGTTTGCACAGGTGGGGACTTGGCCCTAATCCGTCCATCGAAGCCGTCGCGCACGAGCAAACCGTCCGTAGACATGAGTGTTTTTCTCACTTAAGATGTATATAGATGTTTTATTATTAATATATATATATATATATATATATATATATATATGTATATGTGTTCATATGTTTTTTCAGCAATGGCAACCATGAAGGGAAATAAGGGAAAGAAGGTGATCGACGAGGTGGCTAGACCTGAAGTTCAACCCCAGCCTCGTCCTACTGCTGGAGACAAGAGGAAAAGCTTGTCCAAAAACTTAGACCTGGCTAGCTTGCCTAGTCGTTGGGGAAAGAAGACCAAGCATGGGTCGTCCAGGCCCGAAACTGCTAGGCCTGATCCTCCTTCCTCCCGGCCGTCCATCCCAGTCGTTGATATCGACTCGTCTACGCCTATTAGCGTCACTCCGTCCAAGTCTCCTACCCCTGCTTCGTCCCAGCCTCCTTAAAGGATTTCTACAAATTTATTGGAGAACGAGGATTTGGCTTGGGAACGATTCCAAGAGGTTGTAACAGGCGAGGACGTGGCTACGTGCTACGACATGTCTTTGAAGGAGTTTGAGCACTCCGGCGTCCACGACCTTTTTAAGGTGGGCATCCTTGTCTCGTCTTGGTTTAGCCATATTATCCACTGTCATTTTTATCTCTTGAACCTTCTTATCTTCCATGTAGGTAATGTCGAAGTTTATAGCTGCGTCCAGGCAGGCTACAGAAATGGACAAGACGAGGATCCTTCTAGAGAAAAGAATAGAAGAGATTAAAAATGACTGCAGGACTTGGGCCGAGGTGGCAAACAAGGCCAAGGACGAGATTGAGGGGTTGAGTGCTATGGTGGGGGAGCTGAAATCCGAAGCTGCTAGGAAGGACGACCGTCTTGACATTCTTCAAAAAAAGAATGACGAGCTGAGTCTTCTCCTCAAGAAAGCTAAAGACGAGGCAGTGGAGGAGTTCAAAGCGTCCAAGGAGTTTACTGACCGGCTGGACACGAACTACGCAGCAGGGTTTGAAGATTTTAGGATGGACGCCATAGACAACTTTCCTGGAGTTGACTTTAGCACCATTAAACTCAACCTTGGTGCTGCTATAAGTTCTCTCCTTCAAACAGGCTCAGACGATGTCAACATTGAGAACGACGCTTCCACCAAACCAGCTCAGGACGACCCCAACGTTGATGCCCCCCCTCTTGAAGACAATTTTTTAAACTAGTGCTATTGTTGTTTGGTTTTCTTCTCTTTTTTTTTTTTTTTTAAATGTATTCGAGTACAATTACCTCGTCTAGAGTGTTCTGGACGAGTTTATTAACAATTGCCTTTTAAGGCTTATTTTATAAGGGTTTTTGGACGGTGGTTGTCTACCCTCTTTAGACTAAAGAATATTTTTTCTTTATCCGTCACCTATTGTATGGACAAGCTTATGCATTGTTTTTACCATTTATGCTATTGTCTCTTAAACAATGTTCTAAGTGTTGAATGATCATCTATGTGATTTTTATGGACGACCCATTTAGGACGATAATGATGACTGCATTACTTTTGCTCGTCCTTTAGGCAATTATTACTCGTCTTCTCGCAAGAAGCTTATAATGTTTTTACATTTTACTCGTCCTAAGACATTGAGGCGTCTTGACTAGCTGCTCATCTTTGGAGCATTATGCCTTAATCCCTGCCTTCTTTCTTAGACGAGTCGGCCTTAGCTTTTTCTTTTTGCTTTATACTTATTTAAAGAAAAACTTGAACGAGTATGCCTTAGCTTTTTCCTCTTTGCTTTATCCTTATTTAAAGTAAAGCTTGGACGAGTATGCCTTGGCTTTTTCCTTTTTGCTTTATCCTTATTTAAAGGAAAACTTGGACGAGTATGCCTACGTCCAGAGATTTTCATTCGTCTTAGGCTTTTGCCCCCCTTGTGGGTATTATTATGGAAATTAGATTTATGCATTGAATACATTAGAAATCCAAACCATATTATTATATGAACTTTGTCCACAGGTATGGCACACGTTTATAAGCTAGTGCCTTATTAAAATACTTTAGGAAATACATAGCCTTGTCCTTCATAAGCTGGTCTGTAAAATGGTGCAAAAGTTTAAGAACTAATGCACTTTTTATTCTTAATACACATCATAGTAGTAGTAAGAACACAACAGTAAATATAAGCGAACACGCAAATCATAACTGTAACTATCACTGACTTTCCTCGTCCCTGCTTATCACTGATAGTACCTCCTTAGGTGCTCTACGTTCTAGGAATGCTCTAACTTTCGCCCGTCCAGAGCTTCCAGGTAGTAAGACCCCTGCCTCTTGTAGTTGATTACCCTGTAGGGTCCTTCCCAATTAGGTCCCAATTTTCCATGAGCTGGGCTCCTGGTAGCCAAGAAGACTCTTTTGAGAACAAGGTCCCCAACACTGAATTGTCTGGGTTTTACCATGGCATTATGCTGCTTGGCCATAAGATTCTTGTATCTTGCTGTCCTTTGCTCCGCATCCATTCTTACTTCGTCGATAAGATCGAGGTCAAGATGGAGTTGCTCCACGTTCTCTCTTTCCTGATACTTCATCACTCGGTGGTTAGCCATATGAACTTCTGCCAGTATGACGGCTTCGCTTCCGTAGGCTAGCTTAAATGGGGTCTTTCCTGTCGGAGTTCGTACAGTCGTCCTGTAGGCCCAAAGAACACCTGGTAGCTCGTCTGGCCATATCCCTTTTGCCCCCTCGAGCTGAGTCTTGATGATTTTCAACAGGGATCGGTTCGCTACTTCTGCTTGTCCATTTGTCTGTGGATGGGAGGGCGAGGAATAATGATTTTTGATCCCAAAATGATTGCAAAAGTCCCCGAAGGGTGCGTTGTCGAATTGACGTCCGTTGTCTGATACTAATACCCTGGGTACTCCGAACCTGCATAGAATATTCTTCCATACAAAATTTTTCACGTTTTGCTGAGTGATTGCTGCAAGAGGTTCGGCTTCTACCCACTTGGTAAAGTAATCGATTCCTACCACCAAAAACTTCATTTGTCTGGTTCCCACGGGGAAGGGACATAAGATATCCAGTCCCCACTGTGCAAAGGGCCACGGGGCCATCATTGGGGTCTGGTACTCTGACGGCCATCTAGGTACATTGCTATAGTGCTGACATTGGTCACATACCCTGACATAGGCTTTAGCATCTGCCTGCATTGTAGGCCAATAGTAGCCGGCACGGACGATCTTATGGACTAGTGATCCCGCTCCTGAATGATTTCCACATGCTCCTTCATGGACTTCCCTCAAAACATAATTTGACTCGTCAAGAGCCAAGTACCTTAAATAAGGTTGAGAAAAACCTCGCTTGTACAGCACTTCATTTATGAGGACGTACTTGGCTGCCCTAACCCTCAACTTCCTAGCTTCATCTTTGTCTTCTGGAAGCCTTCCATCTTTAAGATAAATTACTATTGGACTCATCCAATTTTCTCCTCCTCCTATCTGTTGTATGTCAGGAATGTCTATGCTTGGCATATATTGGACATTGTCGTACTCGTCCGTAACTCCTGCCGAAGCTGCTTTTGCTAAGGCATCCGCCTTCATATTTTCCTCCCTAGGGAGTTGAACAAAACTTATCGCTAAAAATTTTCGTGCGAGTCGTTTTACTCTGCTGAGGTATTTCTTCATCCGATCCTTCTTAGTATCACACATTCCATTTACTTAGTTGATGACTAGCTGAGAATCTCCTTTGATTGTTATCGACTCCGCCCCTAAGGACTTAGCCAATTCCAATCCTTTGAGTAGTGCTTCGTACTCAGCCTCGTTGTTGGTGGTTTGATACTGTAGACGGGCCACGTACTCCAGCTTGTCACCCTCGGGGGACTTCAGTATAACTCCAATCCCTCCTGCATATAGTGTGGACGATCCGTCTACATTAATCACCCACCTTTCAACTCCTTCTTCCTTGTCGAGCTCATCTTGGCTGGGGGTGAACTCTGCGATGAACTTTGCGATGAAATCTGCTAATGTCTGCGCCTTTATCGCACTCCTTGGAAGGTATCTGATATCGAACTCGCTAAGTTCAACAGCCCACTGTATTAGCCGTCCAGCAGCTTCCAACTTGTTCATTGCCTTTTTTATAGGGTACTCTGCTGAGGTATTTCTTCATCCGATCCTTCTTAGTATCACACATTCCATTTACTTGGTTGATGACTAGCTGAGAATCTCCTTTGATTGTTATCGACTCCGCCCCTAAGGACTTAGCCAATTCCAATCCTTTGAGTAGTGCTTCGTACTCAGCCTCGTTGTTGGTGGTTTGATACTGTAGACGGGCCACGTACTCCAGCTTGTCACCCTCGGGGGACTTCAGTATAACTCCAATCCCTCCTGCATATAGTGTGGATGATCCGTCTACATTAATCACCCACCTTTCAACTCCTTCTTCCTTGTCGAGCTCATCTTGGCTGGGGGTGAACTCTGCGATGAAATCTGCTAATGTCTGCGCCTTTATCGCACTCCTTGGAAGGTATCTGATATCGAACTCGCTAAGTTCAACAGCCCACTGTATTAGCCGTCCAGCAGCTTCCAACTTGTTCATTGCCTTTTTTATAGGGTGGTCTGTTAGGATGTTGATGATGTGAGCTTGGAAATAATGCCTCAACTTCCTAGAAGCCGTGATCAATGCAAAAGCTAGTTTCACCATCATCGGGTATCGTCCTTCTGCTCCTCTCATTGCACGGCTTGTATAATAAACCGGTTTCTGGACTCTCCCCTCTTCTCTAACCAACACTGATCTTACTGCGTGTGGGGACACTGCCAAATACAAATACAGCTCTTCCCCAGGTACAGACGGACTCAAAAGCGGCGCTGTCATGAGATATGTCTTCAAATCTTGGAAGGCCCTTTGACACTCGTCCGTCCATTCAAATGCCTTCCTGAGGACCTTAAAGAATGGCAAATATTTGTCAGTAGCTTTTGACACAAACCTGTTGAGGGCGGCGACTCGTCCGGTAAGAGACTGGACTTCTTTGATATTTCTCGGTGGTTCCATGTTCAGTATCGCCTGGATTTTGTCCGGATTTGCTTCAATTCCTCTGTTCGAAACCATGAACCCCAAAAATTTCCCTGACGAAACTCCGAAAGCACACTTGCTTGGATTTAATTTCATGTTATACCGCCGTAGTGTATCAAAGGTCTCTTGAAGGTCGTCCAGATGATTGTCCTCGTCTTTGCTTTTCACCAACATGTCGTTTACATAAACCTTCACATTTCGCCCGATTTGAGGACAGAACATGTGGTTAACCAGCCTTTGGTAAGTTGCCCCTGCATTTTTCAATCCAAAGGGCATCACTTTGTAGCAATACAACCCTTCGCTTGTAATAAATGAGGTTTTTTCTTTATCCGCTTTATCCATCTTTATCTGGTTATAACCTGAGAAGGCGTCCATGAAGCTAAGAACTTTGTGACCTGCCGTCGAGTCCACCAACTGGTCGATGCGTGGCAAGGGGTAACTATCCTTAGGGCAAGCTTTGTTTAAGTCGGTGAAGTCCACGCACATTCGCCACTTGCCGTTAGCTTTCTTCACCATGACCACGTTCGCTAACCAGTCCGGGTAGTAAACTTCTCGGATGAACTCTGCAGCAACCAACTTCTGTACTTTTTCCTTAATGGCCTTGTCTCGCTCAGGAGCGAAAACCCTTTTTTATTTATTTATTTATTTATTTTTATTTTATTTATTTTTTTTCTGGCGCACTGGTTTTGAATAAGGACACACGTTCAGGCTATGAGTAATAATACTAGGATCAATGCCAGGCATGTCTTCATGACCCCATGCAAAGACGTCGAGGCTTTTCTTCAAAAACCGAACCAAAGCTTGCTTTGCCCCTTCTTCCATACTCGCCCCAATTCTAGTGAACTTCTCCAGCTGGTTCTCGTCCAAAGGAACGTCCTCTAACACTTCAGTGGGTTCGGCTGTGATCCTTCTCCCGTCTATACTCATTGCCTGCATGTGCTCGTCCATCGCCAGCATGGCTAAGTAGCATTCTCTGGCGGCCAATTGATCTCCTTGTACTTGGCCCACTCCGTGCTCGGTAGGAAATTTGATGGACAAGTGGTAGGTAGAGGTTACCGCTTTCCAGCTATTCAGAGTTGGTCTTCCAATAATTGCATTATATGACGATGCACAATCGACAACAAGGAAATTTACCTCCTTGGTTATCTGCTGTGGATATGTTCCAACGACCATTGGTAACGTGATGGTGCCTACCGGTTGCACCTTCATTCCTCCGAATCCCATCAATGGCGAATTCACTAGTCGAAGCTGATCTCGTCCTAGCCTCATTTGCTGGAAGGCGAGGTAGTAAAGAATGTCTGCAAAACTGCCATTATCTATCAACACCCTCTTGGTCATGTAGTCAGAAATGAGTAGGGTGATGACTATCGCGTCATCGTGTGGGTGGTGAAGTCGTCCTGCTTCCTCGTCCATGAATGTAACAGCCTGCTCGTCCACTTCCCTCGTCTTAGGAGGTCGTCCAGACAATTGGATGTTCTGCACCACCTTGAGGTATGTTTTCCTAGACTTAGATGACTGCGCTGTCGAGTTTCCCCCTACAATTACCCTTATTTCTCCCAGTGGGGGTCATGATGGCTCTTCCACCTTAGCTTTTAGTTTCTCATCTCTTTGGTCTCGTCCGAGGAAGTTTCTTGTCTAATAAGATTCTCTATTTGCTGCTTCAAATCAAAGTACTCGTCCGTGTCATGCCCGTGATCTCTATGAAAGCAGCAATACTTGCTCCTATTGCGCTTGTTGGGATCTCCCTTCATCTTATCCGGCCATTTCAAGGAAGGATCATCCTTGATCTGCATAAGAACCTGCTCTAGTGGCATGGTCAGGGGCGTGTATTGCTGATTCCTCGTGAAGGAACTTGCCTTCTTCCCATCCTTGTCTTTCTTCTCGTTTACCCGAGCTTTCTTCCCATCTTTTTTCTTTTCTTGGCTATGATAGCGTCCTCAACATTCATGAAATTCTGGGCCGAATGAACGAGCTCAGCCATAGTCTGCGGTTCCTGCTCGTAGAGCTCATGAATGAACAAGTCAGAATTGACCCCATTGTGGAAAGCGGCCAACAATAACTTGTCATCCATTTTGTCCACCGTCAAGGCCTCCCTATTAAACCGGGTGATAAAGGATTGCAAACTCTCGCTTTCCCCTTGCTCTATAGTTAACAAACTAGAAGAGGAACGCTTGTGGCGTTGTCCTCCAATGAAATTATTGACAAACAACTTACTCAACTCTTCAAATGATCCCACCAAGTTTGGGGGTATTTTACTGAACCACACCTATGATGGTTCCTTAAGTGTGGTGGGGAAAGCTCTGCACATAATCTCGTCCAGGACCCCTTAAAGGTGCATGGTCGTCTTGAAAGTAGCAATGTGATCGCACGGGTCGCGATTTCCATCATACGAATCCAAAGAAGGCATTTTGAATTTTGGAGGTAGGGGGTGACTGTTGATGGAAGCTGTGAAAGGGGAGTCCGTTCGGTGGACCATATCATCCACTGGGTTTGCCCGCCTCATGTTTTCCCTCATCTCATCCATGGCTTTTCTCATCTGGTCCATCTCTTTTTCCAAGTATGGCACTCTTCTTGAAGCGGTACCCCTTGTCTGATTTTCGGACTCGACATTTTCTCCTCCACCTTCTTGACTCGGTGCCCGTCCCTCCGTGTGCCCATCTTGGCGTTGCCTCTTGAGGTTGATCTCCTTATTCAACTCCTGATTTTGACGTGTCAGTTCTGCCATATTGGTAGCCATGGATTGTATATGTTGAATAGAAGGCGGTTGCATGACAGGCGCTGACCTGCGATCGCGAAGGGGATTGCTAGAAGCATCCCTACTCTCCTGGTGGCCTGGGCTAGTAGCCCTTGATCTTGTTCGAACCATTCAGCCTTTTGTTTGGGAAAGGCTAAGCCTTGACAACGAAAACAGATAGTCGAATGAAAAGAACGGCGAATAGTCTTGTCCCCATAGACGGCGCCAACTGATGATGCAAAGAAAGTCAGTAGGCTGGATGCTTCGGACTTGGAAGGACTACTTGCTCTCTCAATGGCCTAAAAAAGAAAGAAAAGCGATCAAAGGTGACAGGGGTTTCCGGCCAAGAACCTTCCGATGGCGAAGTTAGTTTTCTCTCTATATTTTTAGAATTCCAACTTATTGGGAGCAGTAAAAAACGTACATTTTATTGGTCTGAATGGGTGTTTATATAGTGCCCTGGGGATAGTTATTGAAATTGTAACCTCCCCTGGATTTCAGGAGGTCGGGGGCTCTTGGATAACTGCCATAACCATTTAGGAATTATATTTTCTCATACAACGGTCACTGGAAGTTATGCGTATACTACGGAGTGGTGAAATGTATTTAGTAATTTCCAAGTGTAAAATTCTCGTCCAGGGGTCCTCGTGTGGACGAATCCCTTCAGGACGGGGATGGGCGCTTTCCTTGGACGAGTAATGTGGGTTTGTCTTTGTCCATGGACGGCCATGGCGTTAGCCCCGTCTTGGTGCTTTCTTTTGGACGGCTGCTGGTGTGGATGACCCGTGGACAATCTGGAGTATCTTCATTCCTTATCAAATTTTATATTGTAAAAGAATAAAAATTTATACATTACATACAATCATTACTCCAATTACTTTTTAAATGATAGAGGATATGAGAATGCAATTTGTAAATCTACTATCAAGATAACATAGATTAGATTGGTGGTGGATATTAGATTTAATTGCAGTTGAGTATTGTATGAAGTCATCACTATTGAATAGCCTACACCGGGATGTGATATGTAGAACCAATGATATTAAAGAAAAAAAAAATTCTAAACCATTATATTGAACAAAAAATTACTTATTTTCATTCATTTTCAAGTTATACAAATTTTTTAAGTCAAGTCATAGACCTTTAAGCAAAATAAATATTTTTAATTTTTATTTAATAATGCATGGGTTAGGGCCTAGTTTTATTTATGGTTAACTAATAAAAAATCACATTTCTCTCTCATTTTTTCTTCAACTTAATTTTCATCGGCTCCCTTCTCGCCCCAATGGATGGTGATACCATCTAGATTCTTGACTTGTGTAGCCCAATGTCAACAGAGAAGCCCAAACATTGGCTTAATAAAGGACCAGAGGAATCAGGCCCAAAGGCCCTACTATATTCGCAATAAGCCCAAAGACCAATACGTTAGCGATTGCGCAAGCGAGTAGTATTTGTCTGGTCCACCGTTTCACCGTCTACGAGCCGCCGTATAGTATATTAACTCATCATCTACTTCTACTCTACATATAAATAGGTCTCGCCTCCGCCTCCACATTCTGATTCTCTCTCTCTCTCTTTCTTTTTTGTGTGTGAAAAAATATTTGATAGATAGAGAATGCCTGGTTTAACCTGCAACGCTTGCAACAAAGAGTTCAACGACGATACCGAGCAAAAGCTACATTACAAGTCCGAATGGCACCGTTACAATCTCAAGCGCAAGGTCTCTCTCTCTCTCTCATTTATTCATTGTTGTTTAGATTAGGTTATTCGATTCTGTTATTTCACAATTTTCGGTAGAGGGATAATAATAATATGTAAGGAATTAAGATTTTATAAATCGAGATTATGTTTCTAATCGAAGTGTATGGTTCTAATTGAGCTGAAGGGTTCACATAAGAAATTTGAATTTTATTTTCTTGTTAAGCAAACAGGGATTGTTTGATTTTTTTTTTTTTTTTTTGATAATGATGGCTGATTGAGATTCATGCTCTAAGTTATGCTTCGTAATGTGTAAGAACGTTGTTTCAAATTGGTGTTCTTCTGCTACAAAGATTGGGTTTAGTTGTTTTTTCAAAAAAAAAAACAAAGGTTGTTAGAAGTTAGGACAAATGTTCGGATATCTCTGGGGTTTTCAATAGAGACGGCTAGGGTTCAAATCCACCCGCCCCAACTATTGAATTATCAACAAAAAAAAGTGTAACTAGAGTACTTAGTAATTTTAGGATTATGGTATCAATGTCTTTCGAGTGACGAGTGAAAATATGTTTTAAGATTGGAAATAATTAACGAGTACGTATCCATTGTTATGAAAGTTAGTTAACTATGAATTTGGTTTGCAGTGGAGATAAATAGACGGAAGATAACATGACAATTTGGACAAGGTTTACCATGCAAACTAGTTTTGTCCCCCTTCTTTTAATGAAATGAAACTGCGCTGGAATGAATGAAAACATTTATGTTATGGGAAATTTGATTAATGGAATGGGTGTTGTGTTGCAAGCGAAACTTCCATGGCAATTAATTTTTACAAACACATTGAGCAGGTCTTGGATCCACAACATCATCCTACATCCTATTATTATGGAATGAGGTAGTCTTTTGAGGTTGAGCTCATTGGCTTTTCCTAGTTGGATTTTTCTTCCTTAGGTTCATTGAGTTTTATGTAGCAATAGAAGCCATCTTAATTGTGTTTTTGGGAACTAATTTCAGAGAAGAAATTCTAAGCGATCTTTATATTATTGCATTGTACATAGTATAATATATGCTTTTACGTGTAACTGATTTCTTGAAGAAGCATTTTCAACTTGCAATTGCTTAATGAAGTTGATAGTGGTAATTTTATTTCTGTTGAAGTTTGCTTCACTTGCAACCTTTGCTTGGTGTTGTTTCATTTCATTTTCAACTGTGATCACCACATTTATTAATTAGCTCAACTTACATTTTTGAAATGTAAAAAATTAGTTTTGGTACTACAACAGTAACTTGTGAAAGAAAACTTCAGCTGCAAGTAGACTGTTGGATACTAGAAATTTACAATGTAATGCCTATCAGGTTTAGTTGGTATATTTTGATTTTCTGGTATAAGAAATAATTCTCTGGTGTTCTTTGATTATTCTGTAAGTGCCATCCTATGCAATGGCAAGCCTGATTGCTGTGCTCAATAAGTTATCACAAATTT
The DNA here is from genome assembly GCF_040712315.1 of Castanea sativa. Taxonomy (NCBI): domain Eukaryota; kingdom Viridiplantae; phylum Streptophyta; class Magnoliopsida; order Fagales; family Fagaceae; genus Castanea; species Castanea sativa. Next base: position 23,101,195 of record NC_134022.1, on the reverse strand, counting down.
ATAATTTGTTATTCTCTGTAAGTAAACAGGTAGCTGGGGTTCCTGGAGTGACTGAAGCATTATTTGTAGCTAGACAAACTGCTCTTGCTCAAGAGAAAGGCCAGTCAAATGAAACTCCCATGCTCTACAGTTGTGGTCTTTGTGGGAAAGGGTATAGAAGTTCTAAGGCTCATGCTGAGCATCTTAAATCTCGAAATCACATCATACTGGCTTCTCAAGGAACAAACAATGAAGAAGAGGACAAGGCAATAGTTAAGCCACTTCCGCGTCGTGTTGTGAATAAGCCACCCCCACAAAGGGAGGTAAAGGATGAAGAGAGTGAAGAAAGTGACTGGGAGGAAGCTGATCCAGAAGAAGACTTGGTTGGTGAAGCCACAAAGTCCTTAACTGATTTGAATGTACGTGAGCTTGGCTCTGACAATGACATGGACGAGGATGATGATGATGATGACTATGAGGAGTTGGATCCATCTAGTTGCTTTATGTGTGATCTAGAGCATGATACCATAGAGAGCTGCATGGTTCACATGCACAAGCAGCATGGGTTCTTCATTCCTGATGTTGAGTATTTAAAGGACCCAGAAGGATTCCTTACATATGTTGGCCTTAAGGTACTGAAACATCTGCCTAAGTTCGTTCTTAGTAGAAACCTGTTCCTTATTTGCAGCTTTTCAGTTATTTGGTTTCACATCCGTTTTCTCTCATCTTTTCTTTTCAGGTCAAGAGAGATTTCATGTGTCTGTACTGTAATGATCGGTGTCAACCTTTTAACGGTTTGGAAGCAGTTAGGAAGCATATGGTTGCTAAAAGTCATTGCAAAGTACATTTTGGTGATGGTGATGATGAGGAGGAAGCAGAGCTAGAAGACTTTTATGATTATAGCAGCAGGTTTTTAGTCTTTCTGACAACTTGGGTTCTACTAAATTCTTTACTAACAATATTTATAGCTATATATGTTCATATGCCTAAGCCTAACTCTTTTCGGTATAATTATTTTTCTGGTTATAGTTATGTGGATGAAGAGGGCAAACAGCTGGTTGCAGCAGGTGACATGGACAACAATGTAGAATTTGGGAGTGGTGGCTCTGAGCTCATCATTACTAGAAGATCTGATGAGGGAAAATCAACCAAAACACTTGGCTCCCGGGAATATATGCGCTACTATCGCCAGAAACCACGACCTTCACCTTTGAACAATATGGCTATTACTGCAGCACTGGCCTCAAGGTTTGCTTTTAAACCCCCTATGTCAGCCCTCTTGTCTATAGGGAAAACCACAAACATTACTTTTATTCCGACTATAACCAATAAAAGAATGAAATCATGTGATGATGAGGAAATTGTTTTTCATTTCAGGTATAGGAGCATGGGGTTGGCTACTGTGCAGTCAAGAGAACAGATGGTGAGAATGAAAGTGATGAAGCAAATGAATAGATCAGGAGTAGAGGCCATGCGCTCTAAGATTGGGATGAAGAGCAATGTCATCCGGAACCTGCCCAACAATGTCACATACTAGTTTTAGACCAGCTCTTTTTCTTTTTGAAGTTATATATGATAATAGCTAATATTCTGTTGAAGTTAAGGTTATTATTATCCTATGAAGTTGCTGTACTTTATTTTTCCTTCATAAATGATTTATACTTTCTAGTCCGATATACATCCAGTAAGCATCTGGGATTGGTCAGACATGGATCGGATGGACCTTATCATGAATTATATTGAATGAATGAAATAGTGTTGTTTGTATTTTCAACTTTTCTTCTGATCTTTGTTTTTGTTTTTGTTTTTTTTTTTTTGAGAAAGTTCTGATCTTTGTTAATGCCTCTTGAAGGCTGTCTGTTATGATAATGCCCGAGAACCTTTTTCCGGTCTAATTTTCTATGTTTGTTACTCACTTTCAAATATTTACCTACATTGGTTGTGTATATCTAGTGTCCAATGTTTATAACTTCAATCTACAACTACAAAGATTAGGTCTTTTTGTAGTTGTACTCTGATTATGTAAAGTATTATAAACTCGATTTAAAACACTTATATTACTATTCTTTTCATGCGTGTTCTATCAAATATTACTGTTTACTCAAAAAAAAAAAAATGTTTATCTCACATTGGTTGTTTATGTCTAATGTCCACTGTTTATAACTCCAGTCTATAACTGCAAAAGTTAGGCCCTTTTGTAGTTGTATTCTAGTTTTGCAATGTATTATAAACTCGGTTTAAAACACTAATATTACTATTTTCGTATGTGTTTTATCAAGTATTATTGTTTACTATATATATATATATATATATATATATATATATAATATTTACCTCCATCTAATTCTCTTTTGTTTTTCGTTAACTTTATAAAATCTAATTTTGGTTGAAATGTGATGTACTCCCTTTAAATTTGATGAATTGTTATTTTCATCTTTTAAGTTTTATTTTTGTTATTTAAATGCTTAAAGTTCATGTTTTTTTATTATTGTTTGTAGTTCCGTTCATAAACTCTGTAATTTATTATGGTTTGAACTTTCCCCTTCCCTCTCTCACTATCTAACTTATAGAGAGAAAAAAAACTTAAAGCTAATATAAACTTTTATTAATTTTTTAGTATTAAAAAAAATACTTTTAATAGTTAACCAAGTTTATGTACGGAACGGAAGAATTAACATTGACAACAAACATAAACTTCAAGGACTAAAATGATAAAAATAAAATTTGAAGAACAAAATAACAATTCAATAAACAAAGGTAAAAAGAATTAGCGTTGACAACAAACATAAACTGTAAGACTAAAATGATAAAAATAAAAGTTCAATAAACAAAATTAAAAAATGTAATTTGTATTTTAGCCTATTATTTCATACTGGTTTTATTTTTTTTCCTCATACTTCTCTCATTTCCACATGTCTCTCTCCCATCACCACCTCACACCGACACACACTTCTCTCATTTCCACGCCGCTCAGAGAGTGTGTTGGATTAAACAAGAAAAAGGAAAAGATTTTGCTAAGCTATAGTGCTAGACAGATTTGGATTAACACCGTAGTTAGCATGCAATATACTCAGTTGCAAACTAGTCCAATGTGAACCTTTTTTTTTTTTTTTTTAAATGGACAATTCAAATTTTAGCTGACTTTGGCAAAAAAGGTGGAAGTTATTTGTATCTTGATTTCTTTTATAGCCAGTTCTATGTACAATAAAGTTGAAGTCAAATTATTTGTAGAGCAATAGTATCAACTCTTCTAAAAATTTCTGTCCATTTTACACAAAAAATCTACTTTTCTATTTTATACCAATATTTTTACAAAACGCTCACATTAGTCAATTAATTATATACTATATTTTATATAAATAATATTTTTATGAGTTGGAGAGAGAGAGGAGAAGAGAGAATGTGAGGGGAGAGAAATAATACTAAAATACTGTATAACAAAGCTACAGTAACTGTGCATAGCACTTGTACATTTATGTACAATTTTACACCCACTGATGTAGGTGTTTTTTTAGTTAAAATGTGTAAAATAAGCTACTTTTTATATTTTGCAAGAGACAGATGATGTGGTTGGAGTATGTCAAAATTTTCCAAATCTTTTATGGCATAACATGCATGCTTGTGTATGTGTAAACACAAAGACATTTACAAAATGATTGTCAAGGAATCTTGGCAAAGACGGCATCAATTCCCGTTGAATATGCTGAAAGCAAAACAGGAAACGTCTTTATCAGGCATATAAATGGAATAATACGATAGAATCATCCAACATGGATTTACGAAAATGACATATTGTTAACAACATCAAATTATATCATTTTAACATTTTTATAAACTTTTAAATGACATTTAGCTCCCAACTTTTTCATTTGTCATATTTTCGACTTTGGTTTAGATATTCCTTTTTTCCCCTTCACCTTTCTGAGTTTTTTGATAAGAAAAATGCTAACGAATATCTTTAGGGCGTTAATTAACAATCCATTTAAAAAAAATTTTATGAAAAAAAAAAAAACAATTAATATTATAACAATTTTTTTCATTTCCTATAAAAGTGATGTTAAAACTTTCCTAAAATGAATTGTTAACCACTGTCTTAAGAGCACTTGTTAGCATAATCCTTTTTGATAAATCCCTTCCTTTGTTAGTCCCTTAAAAAAAGAACATGTTAATTAATAAAGTAACACATATTATGACTTCGGAAAATATAAAACAACAGAAGAAAAAATATACACATGACTAACTCTAATTAATCTATTAAATATTCATAGCCAACCTTGAAAATTTTGGAACTAGAGATTGGTTATTATCGAGCTGGTCCCTCCAAAATCAAAATAGACAAGATGTGAGTGCATGCACAACAAGAGAACAAGGCAGTTCAAGCTTAAGCAAATCTTAAGCTTACAGACTTAACACCTAATCACAGAGGCCAGGCATCAGGATTTTTATTGGAAATTGAACAGTTGGGTCTAGCCAATTCATTCTGATTGATTACATGGGAAAGATTGCTCAACCCTGCTAGCAGGATATCCTCAAATATTGCTGGCATGGTTCCTAACAATATTTGGTCAAAGTATCACAAAGTCATATATATATATATACACACACACATTCCCTCACGCTTGAGAGCGAGTATATAACTTCCTCACAACATGAAGAATATACTGTGTACTTGTGGGTGTGTCAATTTGTCAGAATATGCCCGCATGCTCGTCCAAAATTCCCATGCCAAATAAATCTCTCTTACAATATAGAAGTACACATTAAAGCAATACAGTCAAGTTAGCCCAGATAGGTATCAAACAAATTAAGAACAAATAAGGAAAGAAAAGTTGTCCATTAAGATGAGCAAATGCTTAAAAGAACCATACTAACATGGCATGATGCGTTGGTACTTTATATATTTATTAGCCAGCAATAGTAAAGAATAGTAGCAATGCCACAAGTTGGTAAGCAGAACAGAAGTAAGACAAAATGGTAGGTCATCAGCAAAACCTTCACAAAGTTATAGTACTTCTATTCATCCTCCCACTTCCATATGAGTAAAAACAAATGTTTTTATAGCAAAAGAGAAATGATTAGGTTACAAAAGTGGTCATAACATGACCACTTGAGAATTTTCAAGTTCATCCAAGTCTAATTAGCACATCTCATTACAAATGTTAACAAGATAAGATCCAGATGCAGATTTTGCATGTTTTTAACCTTCACATGATCTGCAGCAAGCATACAATGCTTTCCACTTCCAGTGGATCTCTCTGTTTTTTAACTTCACTGCTAACTGCTAAGCTGTCCAAGAAAAACAATGAGTTATTTAAATAAAAAAGATACAAACAACGCACATAAATTTACTCTCCCTTACAAACAGGGGAGTGGGATAGTCAAAATTTAATGAAAACCAGGATATGATGATGACAAGAAATGCAATTACTTCCTCCATCCCTAAATAATAGTTCTATATTTCCACTTCATGAAGCAGAAGTCACTAGTTCGAATCTTTCCTTCCCTTCCAAAACTTACTTATCCCACAACAACCCCCCCCCCACCCCCCCCACAAACCCCCAACACACACAAAAAAGAAAAAAGTAAAAGAAAAAGAAAAAAAAGAATAGTTCCATTTTAGGGTGTCTCAAAGTTATTGTCCATGTAAAAAAATCAGACGTTAACGAATGCTCTTATTCCCATAACACCCTTCAAAATCAGACGCACACACAAAAATGAGAAGCATAATGTAGGACAAAATTGGAAAAGTAAAATAGTGAAACGCTTTTAATACACTCTACTTAAATTGCACATTCTCTTGGGAGGGACTATAAATTTGGGACAAAGGGAGTAAAATTATAAGACAAAAGATAGGATCATCAAAGATTTTCCAGTGTACAGTAAACTACAGCCTGCATAAAAGAGAAAGCAGGCAAACCATGGGTAGTGCATACCTAATTGTCATAGAAGCGGGAACGGCGTCTTCGAGAACTGTGAATACAACAGCAATAGACATAAATTTGTTATAATATAATGAAACCAGAAAATCAGGATATCAACTAACATATGCATTCTAATTTCCATATAGAAACAAACTCAAACCTTACTCTTCAAGACTACTCCAGTAAGAAAACCTTTTCGAAATTTGACCACATCTAATAGTGTTTAGAATTGTAAAAGGGTGTATATATTCTAGTTTATTTCAATCAAATTATACATTCTAAATTACCATCATTTGCTATCAAATAGTAAAAGTAGAAAAAAATTGTCACATTCAAGGATAAAGCAGCAGATACCATCATATTTCAAGGATACACCGGCAGAGGTAATGACCTGATTAGTTATGTAAGTTCTAAAGAAGTAATGCATCCAGGTCATTGTTCAATGACCAAAATACTTTTCAGAATAGAGTATTTATCACTGAAAATCATTAAAATTACCCATTACAAACTACCTTTTAAAAGAACAATTTAAATATATATTAAAAAAAAAAACCATTACAAACTATGCCTATACATTATGTAACCAACTCCAAAGCCAGACATAAACCCAAAGCCATCTTCAGGTTCAAATCACTTACCCCACAATCCTAGGGACAAAATACAATGAAATTAGTTGAAAATGTCAGTTTAAGTGTAACATTCCAGGTCTCTTCACACCAAACAATGACAACAGGGTGATGAGATAAGCGGGAGAACTCCCTCTCTCTCTTGGTGTGAGGTTTAGATCATGTTCATTTTAAACACTAAAATTTACATCACAAAGAATTTGAAGTACAAAATCAAAAGCACACAGGAATCTGACTAAAGGAGAGATAAGATCACCCAGTAAATCGAAGCATGGAATCCAATGGACACAAACATAAAAAGTACCTCACAAGAAAATTGAGATATGGAAGAAGGACTACTGACCTGCGATGATTGGAGCTACCCCTTGAGGGAACATTTGTACTCACAAATTCATCATCAGTCTCATCTACCCTATACTCAGAATAATCTACAGATGTTACAGAACCCTCATCAGAATTGGAAGTATCATAACTTATACGTCGATTCCCCCTTCTTGTATCACTAACTCTTGACCTTCTTCTGTTTCTAGAATTCCTAATGTTATCAAACACCTGATACAAGATACAAGAGGTCCACCAGTTCCCTTCATCCCCAGGAAAGTCCTCAAACTCATCTCCAGTTTCATCATCCCCATATTCAATTACATAGTCTCCTAGAACCACCCCGCGTGGGACTTCTGAATGAATAGTGCTCAAAACATCTATGATCTCTGAGGACTGCTGGAAATTCTCCCAATCAAGCTGCCGAGCGGGATCAATCTTTGATGGACGAGCATGAGGATGCTCCAGTTGAGCATGTTTTTGTAGCTCTGTGTAAGTTCCCATAAATTTACATTGATGCTCCTCACAACAACGCTTCTTCTCATCCAGATATAGACGGGCCTTGTCAACAACAACCCACCCAGTAACCTCTCCTCTACACAAGGGACAACTTGGTTTACAGGCTTCAGATACCACTGGCTCAGTGCTCTCTGCAGGAGTTACATCAGATGTTGAAGGTGATGACATACCATAAGCACTTTTGAAACGGTCCAAGCAATTTGAGTGCAAGTGATCTGTGTCACACACAAAAGGACGACATCCTTTCTCATAGGATGAGCATTGCAGAAGTACACCATTATGAGGGAAATCCAAGCATATAGGGCAAATCACATCTTCCCAATTGGTATTTAAATGAATATCCTCCGTACTGGATACATTGGGTTGGAACCCTCTTTCGTAAAAAGGTCTAAAGGCCATGAAGAGTTTATTCACTTGATAATGCACACACAGATAGCATGCAGCTCACTCTCCTTAGATAGCTGTTGTCAATTGAACAAAAACCTGATGGAAGTACCAAGGAAAAACTAGCCAAGTTTTTAGGTTAAACCAAATAGAACAAGCCCTTTGATGTAGTACATCATGCCATCATAGAGAGCTGCATAGTAAAATATGACGGTAAGTGGGGTGAAAACAAGGAAAAAAGAGAGAAAGATATGTAGACAAGTTGTTTAAGAATGTTACTTACACTTAAAATGTTTTTTGGGGGGAAAAGAAAAGGGGGGGGGGGGGGTACAAACAACACAGAAACTACAAGACAGAACTTCCTTGTCTGAAACAACTACTAAAGCATATTATAGAACATTTGAGGAAAAACACCAAACCAATAAAGACAGTACTAGGAAAACTGAGAAAAAGTACTGCATCTATAAGTTTAAAATAAGTAAAACAATAACCACTATCTTCTGGTTGACAACAGACAAAAGTGCCATCCCTGTAGGAGACACCAGTTTAAGAAAATTCTCAAGGTGCAGCTACTCCTTGTAATCAAAATCCCTATCTCAAAATCATTATTAGTCTATCCCTTTCTATAAGAGTCTCAGAAAAAAAGTGACCATGTTAAGCCATATACTACCACTTTCATAAAGCAGTGCAAAAGGGTTCAAGACTTGCAACAATTCTCCTTGAATGAACCAGTTACATACACAACGGCTGTTAAGACAAGTAGTTTCTATAAAGAATATAATATCATAAATCTCATACTCAAATGTACAGAGTCTGAATTAAAAAGATACAAATATAAATTAAACAAAGAAATTGATGTATGCCTACTGGTACTACAAAACATAAGACCTCTTCACTTATTTTAAAGTTCTCTTCAGTAGCCAAAAACAGGCTATATTATATATTGATTTTTATTGTTTGGATGAAACACAATTTAATTTTAATTTTAAGGGAGGAACAATAGAGCAATGGACTCTAATAGCAAACAAATTTTTCAGTAGCTGATATTGTGCGATCATTTTAAAAACAAAAACTATCATTTCAAATCAATCAAGTCAAATAGACAGCAATAACATATATGTGAAATAGACAGCAATTATAAAATGATCCAATAACCAAGTAGGTCCAATCATAAAAGAGAAAGTATTGTACCAATCCAAAGCCATAGTTATTCACTAAATTCCTCAAAGAACCCGTAAGCCCTTACATCAAAATTAACAAATAATAACAATAAAATAAACCAATCCACAATCATGGGCATTCATTAAAAAAAAAGTAAATATTGAACAAAATGAACTAAAATTAAATGGGCACCCCAAAAAAAAAATTAAATACACAATCATGGGTATTCAGTAAAATCAAAGGAAACCCAGTAAAAATAAACTAAAACCCATAAAAATTTGAACTTTATTTAGTAGAAAAGACTGTAAAACATGAGTTGACTCACCTCGTATAGGAGAATTTAGGAGTGGAAATGAAAAACCCAGATAGAGATAGAGATAGAGATAGAGATGGAGAGAGAGAGAAGAGGTAAGAGGTAAGAGGAGGAGAGAGAAAGAGAAAGAGAAAGACACAGTTTTTGGTGGCTTCAATCAGTTTCTGTGAGCGATTAGAGAGAGTCAGTTTCAGACTTTCTCTTCAGAAGTAAAGGTAGGTAAGGTCTTCCCTCTCTCCCTCTTTCCCAAATTTCTTTCTTTTTCTTTTCCAAAAAAGAAGGTTAAAAAAGGTAAAGTACTTCCTTTTTTAGGTATATTGACGTAAATGTCCTTTTTTCCATTATTATTTTGGTAGGTTTATATTGGCTAAGAAAAATATTTTGGATAAAAATATAATTGTGAGTGGAAAAGCTAAAAGTGGGGAGGTATGTATAAGGAAATAAATTAATGATTCGATTAATTAGTGTCTTTAAAATATTTATTAATAAAATATATTAGAAAATATAAAAATAAAAAAATTAATTACTTTTTTGTTTTTTATGAAAATTTTTAAAAACACTACTCAAATCAATGAGCTTAAAATATTCGTTAACTTTTTTCATAAATTAAATAAGCAAAAATAAAAAAGAGTCAAGTTAGATAGATAATGTACAACTTGTAGGAGGGAGAACTAAATTAAATTGAATTGAGATGTTAGCATTTAGTGGGGAGGAATTTAAGGGTTAAAAGGAAATGTCCATTCCATATAAATCATTTAATGAGATTGAGGTATAATTATCAATTTTAGTCATATATGGAGAGAAAGCAAATAAAAGGTATTTACCCAAAAGCAAATAAAAGGTAGCTGGGAAAAACAAAATAAATGGAGGAGGAAGTACTGATCCAATCATCCTTTTAATAGGATGTCCTATATAGAGAAAAAGTAAATAAAAGATAACAGGTTTATTTGGTAAAATTTTATATCCATTTCTTTATAGTTGTGTAATTATTTAAGGTTATTTAACAAAAAGAAGGAAAAGACGGTATAATGGTTTAACCGGACAATGTTACCAATTTCACATCACAAATGTGGGTTTTCAATTGCCTCGATTGATAAAAAAAATTTGTGATCGAATAAGAAATTTTGGTTTGAATTTTGGTTACACCAAAAATCTATTTGTGTTTTAAAGTTTAAAAAAAAAAAAAATCTATTTGTGTTTTAACTTGATTATAAGAACAATCTTTATTGAGTAAATCTCATAAGTTGAATGCTATCGTATATATTTCCAAAAAGATAATTATATTATAAACACTGCTTTTGGTTTATTTTAATCACTTTTTCGTCTTCTTATTCAATGTATTAAAAGCTATTAAAAGCTATATAAAATGATAATAAAGTTGAAAACAATGAGACATTGTTTAGAGACGTGCTATGCTATAAGATGTTAAAGTGGGCATTACATAATTGCATGTCTATCATAATATGTTTTCTTATAAAATAAATTTGTATATAATTTCTTTTTAGCATATGTTTGGGGAAAGGGTTATGATGATTTTTTTTTTTTTAAAGTAAGAAAGGGCTATGATGTTACTACATTATTTATACAAAAGCAATTGCATATATAGACATCGCATTTGGGAGGAAAAGGTTTTGTTAACTTTTTTTCATTTTTATTTTCTCATATTATAGTGGGAGATTGTCATTCCATTAAACATGCCATAAAGTTCAAGATACATCTAAATAGAAGCCAACATTTCTTTTTGGTTTTTGAGAAGAAGTCAACTGGATATTATTAGTATGTACTTCTTTGCAATCAACACCAATTAATGGTTAGTCAAATTTTTCTTCTCAAAAATAGTTAGTCAATTTTTTCATAAATAAAGTTTACTAAATATGCAGTTTTTAATGTTATTGATATTTATTTTTCAAAAAAAATAAGATTTGTTATTGACATTTCACATTTGTGTTTAGACCTTAAAACGCACCCAGTGTTAGACTAAATCTCTCATATGGTTTGCATTCTCAGATTGCATGCATTATCCACGTGTTTCCAAGTTACACTCTCCATATTTCATGTTCATCCAAAAAAAACAATTTTCTTTTTCCAAAAGAAAATATCTGTACATAATATATTATCCTCTTCCCAGTTCCCACGCAAAGAAGGATAAAATTTTATTTTAAACGAATCTATTTTATAATTTAAATTAAATATTAAAAATTTAAAAAAGTAGTACATATTATCACGTTTTTTAAAATTATATACATTATTAAATCTAGAAAAACAAATCTTAATTGTGGAAGTATATGTGCAGAGGTTTTTCTTTCAATAGAGAAACCATTTCTATTATAAAAAAGAAATGAAATTTAAAAAAATCACTTGAAACTGCTTGTATTCAAATAAACAAAATTCAGTAGTTATCTGAAATCTGATTTTTTTTTTTTTTTTTTACTTTTACATATTGAACATTTTTATTCAATGTTCTAGTTTGAAAATGTGGATTTTTGTATCTTTATTTTAAGAATACTTTGTGTCCTTAATTTGTAATAGGATTATCTTTAAAAGTAAAAAGGTTGACATTAAAGAGTTTCTATTCCAATTATATATAAATATACGACTAAAAATTTATACTAAAATAAAAACTACATCCTCTTAATTTAACATTTTTCAATTTCAGCCCTAACTTTTTTTTTTCCCAATGTCGTCCCTCAACTTTCACTTCATATAAATTTGGTGCTTCCACCCACTTCAATTTAGTGGGTAGCTGTTAAATGCCAAAAATTACATAATTCTTATTTTTTACCTTAAGATAAAACTAAAAGGAGATGTTCACAATGATAACGGCTAGTATTTGGGTTGTGCACGGCCTTTCACGGTAGATTTTTTTTTCCTCCTATTTTTGGTCGTACATATCGAATTTACTGATGAGTGCGGATTAAAGATAAATAAAAACCTTAAAACTTATATTTTCAAAAAATTATTCTTAGACAAAACTAATTTCTCTAATTTTTTTTCTAGTTTAAAATTGAAGAAGAATTGAACGAAAGGACCACATTAACATGAAATGAAAGTTGAGGTACAAAATTGAGAAAAAAAATGACTTTAAGAACATAATTGAAAATTGAACAAACTTACATGATATAATTTGTAATTAAATTTTTTTTTTCATATGTTCTTTTATGGAATCTGGCTTCAATGTGGAATCATAGATTTGAAAAAACTTGCTAATTTTTTTTTTCTCTATTTATTTCCAGTTTTCAGCTTTGTTTCATGAGTTTCCTCTTCAATTTTACAGTCAAGAACTAACAATTTTTTTTTTTGGATAAGTACAGTCAAGAACTAACAATAAAGTAAATCATTCTTATCATGCCTCAAATGGGATGGTAATCCTATGGGCCACAAACTTTAGGCTATCCAGTTTGCCACTTTCTAGAATCTAGAAAAAGTGTAGCACCAAACCAATTTAAGCTATCTCTCTTCAACGCATTATATGACAATTGAAAAAATTAACAATGTGTAATTTTAGTCACGACTTGTTTAGATAGTACTCATGGATAATATTATTATTATTTTTTATAATAAATCACCGTATAGTGAATTGGAAGAAGATCATTTTTAAGCTATCTTTTGTAACATATTACATGACAATATATAAGAATATCCATATTTATTATTTAAAAAAAATCATATAATTATAACTACATATGAATGGTCTTTTTAATTGTTACATAATTGTTTTAAAATGAAAGCAAAAGCACCCGGATGTTTTTTTTTTTGTCCCCCTCGATTATTTATTTATTTAAACATCTCTGCTACTAAATTGGCCAATAAGCAAAAACTATGCGTGGCATTAGGCTATTGACTGAAAGCACATTTGCCCTCACGTAAGAAACTTCTATAATGCCAACATAAAATAAAATAATAACATGAGCGTCAAATATGACTACAATAACATACGACAGAGAGAGGAGACATCATCTTTTCTTTCTTCCGGGACTGAAATGGATAAAACTAAGGATGAATATATTATATATATATATATATATATATATATATGTACACCTTCTAACTCAGGAATATATTGCAAAAAAGAATCAATAAATATTACATAATACATGTATTTTCCATCTATACCTATCTTGTATAATGCACATATAATAAACATGCCCAAAGAAGATTTCCGTTGATAAAATTTTGAGAAAACTCATGAACCCAACATTGGCTTCTATCACTAGGGTTTCCGGAGTATATGACCTCTAAAGAGAGAAAAGGGCAACAACAAAAAAATGTTGTAACAGTATGTCAAGTAATGGATCTGAAATATTGAGGAATGTCTCAAGTAAGAAAATCTCTCAAGTACGACCAACTAATCCTGAGACTCAATTATTCGGGTTACAATCCCAACAGCAATAGTTCTTCCTGATGCTCTCAAAAACACCCTCCCTAGAGCTTTACAATTTGAAAACTCATCCACACACACTGGTCCCTGCAAAGCTACCTGAAGTTACAAAAACAAGACAAGTCAAACCATTTGCTGCCAGAATTGAAACAATATTGGATGCATTAACCTTGACTTAAAGTAGCATGATTTTTGTCATGTAATTCACCTCAACAACTGCACTCTGCTTTGCGATAAGACAGCGCGGTGTCTTCTTTGTCACCTTGCCAGTCTTAGGATCAAGCAAAGACAATATTTTGGCCACTCTTCCTGCTTCCTTTGCATGGTGTATATGAAATTCCAACTGTTCATTCCACTCAGGATTATATTGTTTCCATAAATAAACAAAAGAGAACAAAAACAACATAGACATATGTCATATTCACAGAAAATCACACCTGTGAACCAAATAAAATTGGGGTTGTAATATCCAAGACAAGGACCTTCAGTTCCAAACGTTTTGCGACAGCAACAGGAAAATCTGGGTGACATAGCACACCCCCAGCCATCACATTCCCTGCATCAATGCCTTGCAGACTAACAGCCACATTGTCTCCAGCTCTTGCAGAAGTACAAGCCTGAGAGTCACGTTCTAAGGAACGTACTGACCCCACAGCCCCTGATGGCATAACTAGAACCTACAATTTCACACAAATTACTGTTCTTGCAGTAGTACTAGAGAAATGGACTGCCTGTTCAAAAGGATGGTGACGAAAACAAATTGTGCCTCATATGTAATAAGATTAATTTCAATTAAAACCAGCAATCTCTTCATTGTCATACAAAACATGCATCTGAATCCCAAATTGTAAGTGCAGATGGTTGTCCAAACATGTATATCACTTCTATTGAAGGAGAATAGAAATGGATTGGCTATTCACAGTAACTGCTGTTAAAGCATTTGAAAAAAATGCGTAGTAAATATCAAAGACTCCATTTAAACACAGATTTTCATTAATGAAAAAACAAAAGATAGAAATCAGTAAATTGAGCAAAATAAATTTAGAAAACTCTTGACAAAGACTAATTTTTAAGACGTTCTTGAATGACAACATAACTGAGAATGTTCTGAATATAATCAAGGAATTGGGGCTTCACTCAACAATATAAGGAAATCTTTGAATAGCAGAAATCTAGCATTTTAACTCAATAGAATGAACATCACATTTTGGAGAATAATGAATTGAATCCCTTAATTGATCAACGAAAACTTCCAACACCACACAATTGTGTACCTTGGATCCACTCCGAAGGGCTCCAGCTTCTACTTTACCACAGGCAGACACCTGCCCTAGTGAAGGCAATTTAATAACATCACATATAGGCATAAGCAGAGGCTTTGACAAGTCTCTTGTGGGAGGTTGGAGGGAATCTATTGCATCCAACAGATAAGGTCCGTAATACCTGCATTTCAATTACCTTGGTCAAATTTCGGTGTTAGCAATGTCATTTGTATGAGAAAATTCATCATAACATTGTAAGTGAAAGCAACCATCCCAACATCAACATCTTTGTGGCACTAAATCAGGGCTTTATTGAATACTGTATCAATGATGTTTCTATACTATCTTGATTTTACTTTAAACCAGTGGCATACTTGATTTAACCTAAAGGGTGATTTCCAGCATTACACCATACTTTACCTTTCATCCCTTCAACATTTCTTTACTTTTATTTGTTTATTTTCTGTCACCTCTTCTATTAACTCAGCCCATCAGGGAACATGAAAAGATACAAAAAGGTAGGTCAAGGCACCATTTTTTTCTCCCTAAGTCAAATATTAGCACAAAATTTTTCTAGTCTGCCCCAAATTGAGTACTATTTAATGCTCAGTTTCTAGTTCCCAAAGGTGAGAAAAAGTTTATCACAGATGGAAAAGATGAAGATATAGAAGAGCAAAAATATGTATGACAAAGAATCGAAGGATGAAAGTAAACTCACCAGGACAACAGACGAACATCAGAAGAAGCCACCACCAAATTTTGATTTTCCATGGCACTCAATGGGATCCACGTTATAGACGGATCTCTAAAACCACAAGAACGGAGAAATGTACCAAGTTGCTGTTTAATTAAATCAAACCGTTCCTTTGAGTAATCCACAACATCCATTTTGTTAATTGCAACTATAATTTGATCAACACCAAAACTTCTGATAAGTTGTGCATGTTCCCGTGTTTGTCCCTTGGCACTGTCCATACCAGCTTCAAATGCACCGACTGAGGCATCTATCACAAGAATTGCAGCATCAGCTTGTGTTGCCCCGGATATCATGTTTGGAACAAAATCCTTATGGCCTGGTGAGTCAAGCACAACAACATGATATTTTTTGGAATCAAAATAAGCAACAGCAACCGTCATGGTTATTCCCCTTTCCCTTTCTTCAGCGCTCTCATCCAATGCCCAAGCATAAGCAAAGGACCCCTTGCCCTGCTTGAGATACAAACATCAAATAAACATGACAACATCAAGCTTTTAAAGCACCATAAACAGAAAGCAGTGATTTTACCTGTAACTTTGCCTCCTTTTCATATTTGTGCATCTCTTTTTGGGATATTCGCCCCAAAAGATGTAGCAGTCTACCAGAGAGTGTTGATTTTCCAGAATCAACATGACCTACCTACAAAGAGAAATTTAGCGAAATGACATCACTGACATGTCTAGAATAAATCAATTATTAAGAAGCTAAATGAATGGATTTCCTTGATCATAAGACTGGGATTAAAGATTGACTTACAATCGCAAGATTCAGTTGAATCAATGTATCTTCAGCTTGGTCATTGAGCATCCACTTTTCAGGTTTATACTCTGATTGTGAACGAGTCCCTCTAGCGTTAACATTATTCGATAATCCAGATCCCTCACCAAGAGCCATTTTGTTCAAACTACTTTTAAGGCTTTGTGGCTTGCCCCCACTAATCAAAGAACTACTGCTATCACCTGTAATTTCATGTCTGCCTTTCAGATTCCATGCAGGAGAGCTATGAGAGCTTTTATCACTTGAAAGTATGTTGGCCATATCATTCTTTGAACAACTGCCCTCGTCCACATTATGATGTCTGCCTTTTGGCATAGTTGCACATGAGCCATCCGAAATTTTTAGACTTGACTGTACATTGTGAGCCTTGTTCTTTGAACAATTGTTGTCATCAATATCTTGTTTGCCTTTCGGCATCAATGATGATGACACATCTGACCTTTCAGAATTTGATTTTATATTAAGTAGACCATTCTTCCCAGTGATGCCTGAGGAAACTCTTGAAGAT
Source organism: Castanea sativa (assembly GCF_040712315.1). Lineage (NCBI taxonomy): Eukaryota > Viridiplantae > Streptophyta > Magnoliopsida > Fagales > Fagaceae > Castanea > Castanea sativa. The sequence goes on along the minus strand of NC_134022.1, from coordinate 23,084,289 downwards.
TTCATGTCATTAAAGTTGGCTGCAAGTAAAAAGTTGTACACAAAGAACATAAAAATATTAAAACTCAAGAGACACCAAGAAAGTGCTTTTAAAAATAACCTCAATCACTCCAGTCGGTATTTCTCAGAGAACTAGAGAATCAAAACTTTTGCGATAATAAAATAAGCACAATTTAGAACTAGAGGCAAAACACAGCTTGGGATCAGGGTTTGGTCTCAACCCAGAACCAACCAAAATTGGGTTAATTCTTAGCCCAAAATCAACTTATTGACCATTAGTTGAAGAACCATACCAAACCACACCAATTCAAAACATGCACAGGCCATGTAGACAAAAAAATTACAAAGAATACAAAGAGTAATGTATAAAAGAACAGACTTTACAAACAACAGAATGGAATCTCTATATGTAAAACCCCATGCACAATACTGATAAAAAATAAATAAAAAATAAAAAAGAGTTTGGCAGAAATATATTCCAAAAAGAAATCTAAATCTAAACAACTTCAGTTAATGATTGGATGTAAACACACACACTCACACAAGTAGAACTTATCTACTACATTTTACAACTAATCCAATGACTAATTATATTTTATTTCCCAAGGTCGGACCCATTGGCTTCCCCACCTTCATAAACAAGGGGTATAACATGAGGCCATGGATTCTATCCTATAAGGGTGCCTGAATTGTGTTTGCCCAAGAAAAAAATATTTTTTATTACCTCATGGAGATTTTACATATGCTCTTTTTTTCCCTACGAAATACTTAATGAGGCAATTTATAAGGGTCTAGGGCTGGGTCTTGTAGAGAATGATCCTCCTAAAGTGGTGCACTATAGACCATTAGACCCCCAAAATGCTAGTCAAAATGCTCCAAATGCTAAGAGAGAATTTCTACATCCTTTCACATGGATTAATCATTAATGTGTCCTCGAATTCAGTTCAAAGGTAGACTTCCATGCTAAGAGAAGCACGATAATATTTTGATAGGTAATGAGAATCTTTATTAAATAAAAGAAACTAAGTTACAAGCTGAATAGCCTCCCCAAAATAACCATAGACCAATGGCTTTCCAACACGCCAACAACTCCACCACTTGCTTGGACAGCACCCAAGAGACACACAACACACAAAACACAAAAGTACATACACTATGTGCATACATGCAACAAATAAGAAGATGATCCACATATTCCCAACTATTCTTGCACATACAACACTGATTAACAACACAAATATTCCTCTTCCTCTGATTATCCAATGTAAGAATATTTCCCTTGGCTGCTGTCCATGTGAAAAAAGATACTCTAGTAGGAGTTTTCACCTTCCCAATGCTTCTCCATGGGAAGGATGAGTACACCTGTTCATAAGAACTCTGCAGTATGACTTAACTTCAAAAGAACCATTCCAAACAATTATGAACTTCAATGCAACAGCTTTGCAAACAAAAATAATTGAGTTTTCGAAATTGGCAATCTCACATTATGCTATCACGCAGCTTCTTTATATTTTAGTCATCACAAAATAACTAAATAGTGCCAAGTCACAATCATGACAACACATATTTGAGTGGATAGATTATCTATACATCCTACAACTTAAACATTTAAGTTGGAAAAATTTATCAGTAGCAAAAAAAGGGGCCAATCATGAATGATGCTAATTGAAACTAGAAAGATAACTTGTAATGCTGTGTTAACAGAATTCCACAGCATTTAAAAGGAAAGGGTACTTCCATACCCATGAGAAGAATTATTAAAAACACATAACTTTTAAGTCAGTCCTAAAGCTCTTTCCATGACTATATATCCTATCAAAAGGGTTTTTTTTTTTTTTTTTCTTTTTGATTTGAATTGATGTTTGACAATCAAATCTGCAACCACAACAAGATACCTTTTGAACCCATTTTAGAGGAGCGTAGTCCATTAGAAACCAAATCATCTGGGGATGGAACGTCAAACTTGAAAGGGGCTGTATCATCAATATGAGTAAGGTTAGAATATATGTAACAATGTATAACGGCCATCTTCTGGAGAAATTAAAATTTTGGAATAAGACAGTACTGGTGGATACAAAGTATACTCAACTACAAGACGAATGATTACTCTAATTCTATATATCAACATCCTGTTTTGAAGCATGTGCAGACCTATATTAACACGGTGATGGCTATGAGTACTAAAAGCCTTATGGAATTCATGAAATTGTCCTTGGATATTCATATGCTTGTGGGAGTTATTGCCCTCTTCCTTCACAAAAACATCATTCTGCTTTTGTAATGATACAGCCTTTTTGGGTATCCGTTGCGGCAATGATGCAAAAAGAGACTTGGCCATTTTGGATGCTCCAGAATTTTGGCACATGCCCTTAACTGCACGAAAGAGATCTATTCTATAAAAGCACAACAAACTTGAAAGGAAACCTGGCAAAGACACTAGAATAAGATTGGTGACAAGACAGGCACAAGCTGTCTGCATGACAATCTCAGTACAAAACTTAGTTCAACATGTGAGGTCTCGCCAAAAGCCAAGCCCAACACAGATACATTTTGAATTAAAAGAGGAGGAGAGAGAGGGGGGGGGGGTGAGGGGGGACAAGAGAGGAGTGTCCCAATCACACAAAATAAAAATCAGTAAAAGTCAATCCATACACAGAAGCTTAGTTCGCAGAAAGGAAGAATATATGAATTATGATCACAAGGTAGAATTGAATACCTGTTTGCTTGTCAATATTGGTGCCAGTTTTTGAAGGATTTAGCACCCCACAAATATCACAAGCAGACAGACCCTCATCATTATCATAAGTGCATACAGAACAACGCCAAAGGCCACGCTTAGAAGTTTCTTGCTCTGACTGAGGTGCTTTCCCTGTGACAAAATAAACATCAGAGTTTATACAATGAGAATATGTATATCCATGGTTACCAAAACTGCAATCCAGATCATGAAACATCATATTCCCCAAGTGATTCAACACACTTTAAAAACCACGAATGCAGAATCAGTGCAGGATACAGATCGTATAATCACATAGATTTGAGGTACAGTTCCACATAAAAATCATGAATACAATGAATCCAAAACCAATCCACAATAGTCTCCTTCATTTTATAAGATTATTTACTGTTAGAATTTTCCCCCAAAGACACAGTCCAAACAGAAAAGACTACTTTCATGGCTGCCATCACCCTCCAAATAGCCCTCCAAGGAAAATCTACACTAGAAACCCTTCTCAAAACCTCACAGTACAAACAAACACAAAAAACACCATTTCTGAATCAATTTCTAACAAACTTTATCATCCATTTTCAACACATACCTGAGTTAAATACAGAAAATTCAAGAAAAGTAGTAACTGAATCCAACTCCTAATCTTGAACTGGTTAAGACTAAACATAAGGTTCCAATGCACTACATCACATGATGTTAACCCTAAGTATACCATGCCTTCAGCAAGTTTAAACATTATACGGATAGCAAAGTGAGGGAAATTGGCTATAGAACAAGTAGCCAAGAGCAAACCAAAAAAAGGAAAGACTGGGTGTGAAGCAATTAAAGGAGAAGTTCAAGTTAATAACGTCACTTACCATTGTCTTCTACGTCGTCATCGTAATCATAATCATAATCATAATCATAATTTTCATAGTCATCAGCTTCTTCATCATAATCAACTCCATAGTTTACTTTACGAGGCATGGTCCTAAAAAGAGAGAAAGAGACATGAAATAAATAAATAAACTTGCATATAAGATTTCAAGTCCAAGCTACCAACACGACAAACATTTACACACACACACACACTCACATAATGTAACAAAGAAACCTGAATTTTCACAGACCTACATACCCTGACAATGTAGCACGTAAAGAATAATTAATCCAGCGACACCATTGGCCAACCAAACCTTCTGCAGGGCGCACTATATTATAGTCCCAGCTCACACAACCTCAATCCAATAACCGATAACACTTCCGAATGCAAAATTGCTTTCTCTTTCTTGAACATGAATAAAGCTGCACGCCAGACATTTATACAAAAAAAAAAAAAAAAAAGTTTACATAGCACCATTATATTAAATTTTTTAATATTTGGATCTAATTATGTTTAATCATTTTGTACAAAATGTAATTATACTCAACTGTGCCTAAAAACAGCTAATTAATTGAATTAATTAAAATAAAATTCATTTCTCTTATTTCCCTATCGTTTCCCTAGTTTTCTCGGCAACCAAACGAGGAGCAAGTCAATCATGATCATCTCTAAAAAATGAGATTCCTGTAAAACTCTTGGACAAATAGTCACAGAAATCAATCAAAAATATTTCACAAAATAATAATAAAAATTACGTCAGGTTCACAGCCATGTCTGTCTCTCTGCCAAGCAATGTGCAGTAATGGAAAATAAAATTAACAAAAATTATTCCACCGAGAATTGAAATAAAGGGAAATTTTGCGATATATATAGATGATAGTTAGGGTTTCTACGATAAAGAAAGAGGGAAAAGGAAAAGTGGTTTACCAGGTAGAACTGTGATGATGCGAGAAAGGAAGCTAGATGTTTCTTCTGCTCGCTCTCTCTCTCTCTCTCTCTCTCTGTGTTTCTCTCTCTCTCTAGTCTCTACTGTATTGTATTCAGCTGTCTAGTAGATACCCATTTGTAAAAGAGGTTAAAGGGGCGGGTGAAAACATTTTTCTAATATTTATAGCCTTTTGAACCTAAAAAGTAACTTGTCAATAAAATTTAAATTTTCTAAAAGTTTTATTTTAAGCTATTCATAATTCAAAACATTGTATTATATTATTTACACAAGTTATATAAGAGTAATTTATTAAAGTAACCTGTTTGGCCTTATCTCCTCATCCTAGTGAGGTGCTCCCAAGGCTCTTAAACAGGGAAGTATCACAAAAAAGGCCTTGGGGGATTAAAGTTTCTAACACTACTCCGCCCATCTCCAAGCTATGCTATGCGGATGACATTATTTTGTTCTATAAAGTTAAATCTGCCAAGATTCATCCTCAAATCCTGCCTGGAGAAATTTTGCTCTTGGTTGGGTTAGCTTATTAGCGTGGAGAAATCTGATTGCTTCCTTTCTAAAGGGGTAAGTTCCCAGTTCATTAGTCAGGTTAAGCATACTTGGGGACTCAATACGTTGCCTCAAAACTCCACCTACCTTGGGGTCCTCTTTTTTCTTTCTAGGAGCAGAAATAAAGATTTCAAATTCATTAAAGAGAAACTGGATAACAAGCTATGTGGCTAGAAAAGCAAAATTTTATCTTGGTCAGGTAGAGCTACTCTCATCAAATCAGTTGCTCAAGCAATTCCAATCTATGCCATGTCTGCCACTTTGCTCCTTAAAGGCTTGTGTAAGCAACTTAATGCTTCAATTCATAAATTTTGGTCGAATCCAAATTCAAAATCAGGTTCGTATTGGACTCCGATGTCATGGTCATCTTTATGTTGCCTCAAAAGCAAGGAGGCTTGGGTTTCAGAAAATTCTGGGACTTCAACCAAGCTCTCCTCTCCAAATTTGGCTGGTGGATTGTTTTAGGAAAGGATTGCCTTTGTGTTTAGGTGTTGAAAGCAAAATACAAGGTTCGAAATAATTGGCTTTCCCTTTCCTTTTCGGGCAAAGCATCTCCTTTTTGGAAACGTTTAATGGGCATTAGACATCTTGTAGCTAAGGCAGCTTGCTTTCAAGTTGGGAATGGTGATTCAATTCGAACCTGGTCTGGTCCTTGGATTCCCAACCTCCCAGGCTTTATCCCTTCTCCTAAAGAGGGCGCTAACTCAAATTTGGCCTTAGTGGTTTCGCAACTATTAACGCCAGCGCAAAAAAACTGGGACTTGGCCAAATAAAATTATTTTTTTGAATAACCAGTGGTTAAGCAAATTCTAAGCATTCCCATCCCTGTTTTCCAAAAGGAAGATTGTTGGGCTTGGACAACTTCAAACTCCAGGTTGTTCTCTGTTAAATTTGCTTATTGGCTCTCGAGAGTGGAATCTCCTCCCTCCAATATTGATGCTGTTAGGGGTCAAATTTGGAAGACCAAATTACATGAACGTTTCAAGATGCTTCTTTGGAGAATTGCTGCTAACTTGCTGCCCTCTAAAGAGATAATTAGCAGATTTAATGAGAGTATGGATTTATGCTGCCCTCTCTGTAGTTTGGCAGTGGAGACAACTTTGCATCTATTCATAGTATGTCCCTTTTCTAAATCTTTATGGTACCAAAGCCAGTGGGGATTGAGAATTGAAGTTTTGAATTTTGAATCCCCGTTGGAGTTTGTCAATTTCCTTTTATCTCCGAATTTTGTGAATAATCTATTGCCTAGCCAAAGAGAGGACTTTTTGTTATTTGGTGCCATCCTCTGTGATGTTATTTGGAAGCAGAGAAACCATTCCGTATTTGAGAACATGGACATAAATTTGGAACTAGTGGCAACCAGAATTTTTAGCCTTTTTGTCGAACATAAAAGTGCTAGACCCCCTCTTACTAGACCTTGAGTTTCTGCATCAGCCTTGGGTTGGAGTTCTCCACTGAGGCATGGCTTAAAAATAAATGTGGATGCTGCGGTAGGACCAAGATTCTCTGTCATTGCTGCAGTCACAAGAGATTGAAGAGGAAAAGTGGTATTTGCTGGTTCAAGGAAAGTGAACACCACCATCCCTCTCCAAGCTAAAGTGAAAGCAGTGAGATGGGCACTCTCTTTAGTTTCGAATTTAGTTTCGAATTTGAGGTGTGATTCTATCTCAATGGAAACAAACTCTCAAGTCGTGGTCAAACTCCTCTCGAACTCAATAGAGCCTCTCCTTGGAGAATCAAGTTTTTATGCTCTGATTTGAGGTCTTTTTGTCTAATTATAGTAGTGTAGCTGTTAGATGGGTGCCTAAGATCTGTAATGAGGCTGCCCACATTTTAGCCAAGTGGTCTTTATGTTGCCATTTTTATGGCTCTTTTGATGTTAGCCTTAGCCCAGACTGTTTCTCCTCTGTTGTGTTGAGAGAGTCCAATTGCTTGTTGAAGTTTGTTTCTTTCTTAACAAAAGTTTCTGATTATCGAAAAAAAAAAAAAAAAAAACTTATTAAAACAAAAAGTTAGAAAAAAATTTTAACTTTTATTTTGCCGCATCATAATTTGAAATGAGTTGTATAACTTATTGTAATTATTTATGTATAACAATAGTTTTTTGGATGTTCGTGGTCTTGTTATTATGTCACTACTTATATCAATTCATAAAATCTCATACGTAAAAATGCAGTCTGAAATTTCGAAAGAATGAACAAATTTTAGATAAAATGATCAAAATTAGGCTGATATGTCCAGAATTTGCATCAAAACAAAATTAAGGGATGTGATTTGTTGAACCGGTTTATGTATAGGAACAGAAAATTCATGCCATTCCAATCGAAATATAACGACTTTCAAAATTTTAATATTAAATATTTATAATAAAAAAAAGATAATCTTGAACTCTTAATTATATTTTACACTTCCACATCAATTTTAATGTGGATGACATCAAGGCATCCAAGCCAACATAGTTTTCAGAATAAAACGGTGAATTTGGAAGCGAGATCTATATTTCTAATAATTTTGGACTTAAAATAGATACTTTCAATCCAAACTTATCTTTTCTTATTCTTAAATAAATGCACCGAAATAGACAGAAATGCTACGTTGATATAACTCAACATAAGCGTAATAATAATAAATGTTAAACTTTTATTTTAGATATTATATAGATAGATTACATTTAATCTAAAAAATCAAAACAAACTATGAAGTTGATTTAGGAAACTATGAGCTTACTAGGGGGAAAAAACTGAGTCAAAGGCTTTTACCTTCTAAGAGCATTCCCATCAAAGGTTTTAAAAAATTTAGCATTTAACATCTCAAAAACCAACTTTATAATACATAACACATCACTTTACAATATCCCTTACATCAAAACTTCCATTTTTTTTTAACACTTCATTTAAATATTTTTTCTTTATTATTTTTTATTCTTCCTCTCTCCTTTTCAACCCATCGCCGCCACTAGCAAACCCATCAAGCAAAAAACACACACACACAGAGCAAACCCACATCCCAATCCACCATTGCCAATCAGACCACCAAGCAAAACACACAAGAAACCTACAAAACTCCACAACCACAACTACAATAGCCAATCAACCACCATCAATTACCCACCCCCACCACCATGGCAACCCTCCACTGCCACCATGAACCTGACCCACAACGAAAATCCACAGCAACAACAGCAAACCCACCATGGTAATCCTCCGCCGCCGATCTATTGCTCAACCCACCACGGCAACCCTTCAACCCACAACATAAAACCCAGCACGACAAACCTCCATAAAAGCCACAGAAACCCATCACGCCGAACCAAAACCCATAGGAACATAGTAGATCGGAAAATCAAAAGCACAGTCATCGAACCATCGCCGTCACCACCCATGACCATCGGACCACAACCCACAACCCAAAACCCAAAATCAAAACCAGAGTCATCGGACCCACGATCCATGACCACAATCACCGGACCACAGCCATTGGCAACCCACAATCATTGTCGAACCACAGAGAAAGAAGAGAGAAGAAAGAAGTGAGAGAGGAAAGAGAAAGATAGAAATGAAAAAGAGCCGTTGGAGTGAATAAAAAATAGTTTTTTTTTACTATCCAGCTACAGTAGGGTGTCAAAAATGAGATTGCACTGTAGCTGAATGTTAAAATTTTTAAGATTTAACATATTTGATGTAGGGGTGTTTTTATCATTTGGGGTGCTAAAATGCTAAAAAATAGCATTTAGTATTTTTAGCACCTTTAATAAGAATGCTCTAATATATGGCCCTCGTGTAGAAAAATACGAGCTTTCAAAAGTGGCAAAAGAGTATATGAGTTGAAATAAGTCAAAACTTTTATTTTGTTATTATTATTATTATAACATAGATTGTTGGAGTGAAAATCCATCACTCCCCCCAATACAATTCAATGCACGGCTACAAAGCAGTGCCAGCTCCCCTGGCCCCTGCTCATGAACACCCTGCATTGCACAGAAACGAAAATAAATCCCAACTCCTACAGTACAATTCCAAAAACAGCCAAACCGAAACCATCCAAAGAAATTGAATGAAAGTCAACCTCTTAGAAAGGCCAACTTATTAAAAGAGCTATTTTTCCATTGACACTTTAATTTGCTCTTCAAAATTAAAAGTCTATTTTGGTTATTCATATAAACAATGGTTTCTATAAAGAGGCAGTGAAGTTTTTAATGTTACAATATTTGCTTGGCCTGTACAACTTGAAACAAGAAGCTCTTCCTATATGAAAAACGGTGTAAAGTTGACATCCTATGATATAATCATCTAAATAAAGTAAGATCCGTATTGCTAGTTGCTACGCAGCTGCTCGAAAGCTTTTTAATTATCTATCAGCTAAGATTGACTCACTCCAGGAAAGCATGAGATCCCGGACAACGGTTGGAAAATCTGCAAGTCCCAGCATAAAAGTTTGAGTAGAAAATCAAAACATAAGATTTGAGTTGCATCATGTCACAGAGCTACTCAATTAAGTTGTCATTTTATGTTCAAAAGGTCAAAATGAGGTTTACCTCGTGCTACTTCCAAGGCTACTGATGGTACGTCTATATCATTTTCAAGCAGCCTATAGACATCCACGAGCTGTAGAAGACACATTAATAATTTAGCATTCTTGTAAACCAAGTATTATGGCAATAAAAAAAATAAAAAAATAAAAAATTCCAGATCTACAGACCTCCTGGATGTGAAGCTTTGAATCTTCAGTCAATGCAAGAAGAAGCTGTCTGCGGATTCCTTCATCAATAAGGAAAAGGCGAGCTCCATCTTTGATGGTATCTGTGAGATCTAGTTTTCTTTGAACTTTCCAGTCTCTTGAACCTTGCCTGTATAAAGAAGGTCTATGTAAACAAAGGTTCTTAAAACTCCCAAGCAGAATAAAAGACAAAGGAAGCAAGCGGCCAAGAAAAGATACAGACATTTCCTTTACTTGCAATGCAGGGTTGCTGCTCATCTTGGTGACATTTTCCTTAGCAAGAACAATAAGGTTTTCGAGCCGTTTCCACTGGAAAATACCATCTTTAAATAGAACCTAATGCAAAAAAGCAGATCACTATTAAAGGTTGTAACTGGAGAAAAATTTCTATGTTGGTGGAACATGGCCAATAGAGATATTGGAACTATTCTGTAGCTTGATAAAAAGAGAGGGAAAAAGATGACAAATAGTTGCTTAAAAATTAGAAGCTTCTCTAACTTAAATATATTAAAATATACACGTCAAAATTCAAGGAAATTAGTTCTGAGACCAAAGAAGTGAATATTCTAAGAAAAATGAAGTTTCCAAAAAGAATGACTTTGAACTGACCTGTATGAGGCGTTCACGTAGAGCAGGATTTGGGTCTGTTAGAAGGCGCTTTGCAACATATGGATAGGCAACCTATTCAATTAGTTAACATCAATAATTATATGAAAATAGAGAGCATGATAGTGTATAAATTAAATAAAAGGCATGATAAAATTTGGATAGTTATCATAAGATATAGAGAACTGCTCCCATCATAGCTACTAGTCAAATTTTTTTAAGCATATGTTTTGGGACTAAGGCTTGGTTGTTGTTATGTTAATGAATAAATATCTTTACAATTTTAGCAAAGAGAACTGGTAACGTATATAAGAAAACAAACTACTGTAGTCCCTCATCATGAGATCAGGGCCATCAACAAGGCAAACTGGGGCGGATTGTATCAGACTTTTTAAGGTGTAATTTATTGATAGAAATTATAGTGCAGTTTATGTTTCTTGATAGAAACAAAAACTGCACTATAATTTATAGATCAGATTCACTAGATACATCTAATTAACTACATATCTGAAGGTTAGGACAAGTGGGATGACAGAAACAAACTACTTAAGTTTGATGTATAACATAATTTCAAATTATGACAGATCCACAAATTTAAAAGAAGATAGGATACCCAAACATGAATAAGGGAAACAAGAAGCTATCTTTACCTCCAGAAACTTGAAGTCTGGCTTTAGAGTGAAACAGATTCCCTCTTGTGTCAATAAAGAACGGATAACAAGAGAAAACCTCTCTGGGATTCGGATGGGATAATTGTAAACCAATTGATTAAATTTACCTGCAGCAGATAGAACACATGCTTACAAAGTAGTATAGAATAAAAGTAACCACGAAATGAAAAAGTTTCATGTAATACACTTACTCTTGTAATAGATCAAATAGTAATAATATAGCAAAGTATTGAAACAAACAGCATGACCTTCAAATTGTTCAACAAATTTAAATAAGCATATGAAACATTTATATACTGGGATAAAACTTGATATTCAAACATCATTTGTCATACTAAATCATACCCAAAGTAAGGTGATTTATCTGGAGGAGCCACTATTACGAATGTTTGATTCATAAAGAGTTCTATCATGTGAATTAGGGCATGAAGATTACGAGTCCCCAAACCAAAAATGCATTTTTTTGAAAAGTACAATAAAGCGAGAAGTCTCATAAATTTACAATTAAGAGTCTGACACTCCCTATGTTCTTTGGTTTTTAAGCATGGTAAGTATACACATAAACTTACAAATCAAACAAACCAAGAAAAGAACACTTCAGAAAGTACAACAAAGGTGCAGATTATATATAGTCAGAGAGCATTAAATGCAATATACCATATGTAGGACTTTAAACTAACAATAACATCCCCTGCCCAAAAAAAAAAAAAACAGAGAGAGAAATTACCAGTAACACTTCGAAAATTAAAATCAGAGACTCCTTTTCCAGCAGAGTTCTGCCAAATTGCTTCTAAAGCTGGAATTATAGGAGAGACATCAGTTCCGGGAGCCAGGAAGCCAAGCCTGGTGAAATCATTTGCCATCTCCACATAGTCCTCATTTACAGCATGGACAACAGCATCAATCAAGATCTGTTTGTTTTGCTGAAGGATTGAAAGGAAATCAATATGTGGTTCCAACAGAAAGCAACTCAATGCAAAATGAGATTGACTAAAGAATAGTAAAAATATAGCAGAATCATAATCTTTAATAATAGTTCCAACTAATCCTTGAAGTCTACTAATTTTGGCGGGTGGACCATGCAATGCTTTTGTGAGCATGGTAAGTTTACACACGCACCAAGTGGGTTTTTGAACCCACAACTTTACCCTTCACCCTTTTTATGGGAGGAGGAGGTGGCATTTGAGTGATGTCACCATATGGTGAATAATTATAAAAAAATACATCATAAATTATCTAAGAATTTTAAAAAATTTCCGATGAGCCATTATTTAATCTAGGGAATTTTCTTCTATGCTTTCAATTATATTCAACTTCTACAATTTAAATACTTAATTGCCCATATAACATCCCAAGTCCATTGCCCTTTATTGCCGTTGGATCATTCATATTCATAGGGTGCAATGAGCTTGTGTTGTTATTAAATGCAGCCATAAATACTACTAAAAAATGAGGTAAAAAATGTACAGTTCAACTTAATATCTCTGCATAAACACAAATTACCTGACTAAGCACGGCAACATTTCCAAAGTCCACATATGCAATACGTCCATCACGCATAGCAAAAATATTTCCAGGGTGTGGATCTCCATGAAATAACCCAAATTCTAATAATTGCCGCAAAGCAGCACTAACTCCAACTGTCAAAAATCCATTTACATCAATGCCACCTTCCTTAATAGCCTGAGTTATATGGAGGAAAGATTATTACTATACGAAGTGATATCAATTGGATTGTAAATTTTATATATATATATATATATGAAAGCAGCAGCTTCTATCTTAATAATCAAACCTGTGGATCAGTGCACCGGATGCCATCAATCCATTCCATAACCAAAACACGTGACCCACAAAGCTTCTTGTAAACCCGAGGAATTTTGACAGTGGGATCATTTTTGAAGTTCTCAAGAAAATCCTCAATATTGCGGGCTTCCTGAATTAGAGAAAAGAAACAGCATGCTACATCTCATTAAATATAAAAGTAAAATAAATTACTGAAATGCAAGTGCATTGGTAGCTCAATTATCATACAGATTTCATAAACATTATTCAGCTGACATGCTTTATATAAGTGCCTTTTTTTTATGTCATTATTAATTACACCCATAATCTTTATTTCAAAGTACTAAGGACCTTTCAATGCCAAAAAGGAAAGTTCTGAAAGGTACCAAGGTGTAATCAAGCTCCTCCAAAAGCTTCTCGCCAAATTCATCAACTATCAGCTCAGCATTACACCCCAGTTTCTGTAGACTGATGCCATTCAAAAATGATGCAAGATTGCGAAATAGAAAAAGATCCCGATAAATTATAGGCTCTATCTGAGGCCTTTGAACCTGTAATTATATGAGTAGAATTGTAATTAGTTAGACAGACTGTGTTTTTGAAGTCCCAGTTAAACAAAATCCCTATAAAACTAGATAATCTTACATGTAATCAAGCACATTCAAAACCAAAACCCAATCACTTTAATGAAAAAAAATTCCCCCCTTTGACGCTTCCACCTTTATACAATATAAGTGGCACCATAATCAAGCAACAATGAAAAGCATTTGCACTAATCTGAGGAAACATGGCATGAATTACACCGGCAAACAATAGCATTAAACATACTGGTCACATTTGTTATCTCTATAAAACTAAAAATTCCCAACCCATGAATGTCCACAAAAAAAAAAAAAAAAAAAAAGGATAACAAAATAAGGATAAATTTCATACAACCTTAATAGCAACATCCTCCCCAGAGTCACGTAAAGTAGCTCGGTAAACTTGACCCAAACTTGCTGCTGCTATTGTCCGTGATGAAATTTGACTGAAAACAGCTTCAAGTGGTTGGCCCAATTCCTCTTCTATGATGTTGAAAGCAACCTAGACCATTGTCAAGTCATCCACAAAATATTACTTCAGCCACAATGCAACCAAAAATAATACTAATAAGGTCCATCACGAATAGAAGTTTTTAGTAGTTAGTATGACAAAATGAGCTTTTACCTGATTGGGGAAAGGAGGAACATCATCTTGAAGAATGCAAAGTTCATTCATATAATCTTCTCTGATGATATCAGGTCTATTTGCAAGAACCTGCCAATACACGAACAACATTCAATCAACAGGGAAACACAAAACCAAAGCACATGTACTAATTGAGCAAAAACCATGGATTCAAAGTTTAATGCCATAATTGAGAAGTTGCTAAAATATGCATTTCAATAGCAACCTCTTCTTCTTGATACTTGATTACTTCAGCTTTAAAATTTAGTTGACTATTATGAAAATTCTGGGGGGCTAAATTTCAGCCAAGCAGGGTAAAACTTTAAAATTTTTAAAGTCAAGAGTTTCAGAAAAGGCACTTTTTCATTATTTTATTGAGTCAACAGAAAACCAAATGAACAAGTCAGTCAAAATTGAATCACGTATGCAGGGGAAAAAACAACACTATTCTGAAAGTCTCATTGTCAAGAACTGACAGTATATCAATAACAAATATAAGTGAACCAAATTTAGAAGTTGAGTACTGCTAACAGACATTTGCTATTAAAGAGATAATTAAAACAACAACCCAAAAGTGAATAAAGACTATAGCATACGAGTAAAAACGCAACAAACCTGGCCGGCTTTGACAAAAGAAGGTCCTAAATCACAGAGGAGATTCCTAAGCTGCCGAGCACGAAAGGGAACAACCTCTTCATCTCTTCCAACCAAGAAATCATACACCAAGGCAGACCAGTACAATCCCAAACTCCACACTATCTCCACACCACGTGAAATTAGCGAAAAAATAGCCCCTCTGGATTCCAATACTTTATTCCTCACCTAATTATCAACAACAGTAATGTAAACTCAGCCACAAGGTAAACACAAATACATGACAAACTGAAAGAAAATTTTTTCTTTTAAGCATTTTCAATTTCATCTTAACAATCCAATTGTTCACAAAACCAAAACCAAAACCAAAATTGTCATATTCATGCTGCAATACCTTAACTTTCTCCCAATTATCAATAGGGCCTATAAACGAGCCGAGTATTAAAATAAAAATTACCCATTTAATTTTATTTGAACACAAGCGAAGCTCGGAGTATATCATCAAACTATATAAGCATATGTGTATTCGAGTACACATATATAATATTATATATACTTAAATCATGCTTCACACTTCGCGAACACGTTATTATATATGATCTCGACTTGTTTTAACAGTCGATATAAATAAGGTTTTTTCCCGAGCCAAGCTCGTTGTGTTCATAAACAGCTCGATTCATTTACAATCCTAACTAAGCACACAGCAATTACATAACAGAATTCAACCAAAAAAAAAAAATCATACTGTTTCAGGAGAGTACTTGCGAAATGGCACGCAAACGCCGCGCTCGATATCGAGTTGCTCCAAGGCACTGCTGGATTTGGCTGATTGCAAAGCGGTTAAGCTCCTCCTCGGTACGGTGCCGTTTACGGAACCATCGGCCGCGGAATTTGTGAGTCGCATTTGCAAGTGTTTCGATTTCTTCTTGCGAAGTAGAATTTGCGATGGCACATAGACATAGTAGTTGGTGCGATTAGTAGAGAAAGGGACTGTGTTAACATAATTTGTGTGTATTAAGTTCATGGGTCTAGAGCTCTAGAGAGAAAAACAATTAAACTTTGGTGCTGAAGCGAAGAGTTCGAAGATTAGTTTTTAGTTAAAATTTAAGGTATATTATTGGGTTTTTTTTTTTTTTT
The DNA here is from genome assembly GCF_040712315.1 of Castanea sativa. Lineage (NCBI taxonomy): Eukaryota > Viridiplantae > Streptophyta > Magnoliopsida > Fagales > Fagaceae > Castanea > Castanea sativa. The sequence goes on along the minus strand of NC_134022.1, from coordinate 23,068,490 downwards.
TGGTTGGTGAGAAAAGTGAATAGAAGATTGGGAACCACATAAAGTTTTGGGTTGGATTGGGAATATTGATATGGTTTTTTTAAGATCAATTTGAGACAAAAACGCAAAGTGTGTACGTAGTTGATGTATTTTATGAAAGTAATTGATGTTTGAAAGTACTAGTTCAGGTCTTCAGTGCCAGCCAACCAAATCATTTTGCGTGGCGCTGGATGCTACAGCCCGAACTTGTATAAAATATTACTAGAATATATGAATATGATAGGAAATTACATTATTGGTCCTCAAATTATTTATACTAATAATAATTATTAGTAGGCAAAACCACAATAAGTATTAGCCCATCACAACCTTCGAGCGTACATTCATTTCGATAGAAAATTTACACATTTTCTCATTAATATTATTCATTTAAAAATACTAATATAATTAGGAGTGTCATAACTTCAAAAAAGAAACAAATACTCCTATAAAGAAAAAAGAAGAGAGAGAGAGAGAGAGAGAGAGAGAAACGTTTGTGTGGCATTTGGTATGGGTAATATTTTAGGATTCTCAATAATACTTAAAGATTTTCATGTTTGGTTGCAAATTACAATAGAAAATCAAATGCTAGGAGAACCTGGATTCCCTCTTTAACCTCCTTTCAATAAAAATGTGGATTCCCTTTAAAATAGGTGGATATCCAGATTCCCAAGTTTAAAAGAAATTGTATTTTTTTATAAATTGACAATTTTAACCATTTTTCCTTAACATTTAAGCAATTAAGATAAAATATAAAACAAATCATCAATATCTTTTCCTTTGTTTTTATCTCTTCTTGCCAAAACAACATAAATAGGATATGTTATTCAAGTGCTCACAAATGCAAGGATGAATACATTATATATGTAATAGATCGCATTTATTTCATTGTTGATAAATGACTTTTATTTTTATTGCTACTTCTATGGTCTTATAGACCTAAATGTTGTTAGGTTGTTTTGTTATGGACTAAGTTTTTAAAAAAACTACTATTAAGAATAAAACATTTGAAAAGTTAAATAGTTATTTTTGTATTGTACTTGTTATTTTGAAATGTTAGACTATAGTTTTAATGAATTTATCATAATTTTTTTTCCTTATTTATTTAGAGGAAGATTTAAAAAAAAAAAAAAAACTTATATTGGATTTACAAATCTAAAGACAAAATGAGAAAATTAAATAATTCAATGAAAAATTTTAAAAATAAGTCAAACATTATAATCTCACATTCCTAGGAATCTAATTAGATCCTCAATTAAACCAAACATAAGAATAGTTACATTCATATTCATCCAGATTGTAAGGCATCACATTCCCAGTAATCTAGATTCTAAGAGTAATGTGAATTCTCATGTACCAAACGTCACATCAAGTCTTGATAAAAGGGGAAAAAGTGAAAATGTTGGGTTTAATGGTTATATTTTGTAGCCAAAAAAAAAAAAAACCTGTAGGGGCATTTTTGAACATAGGGATGTAGAAATTTTTGTCATTTAATTTTGTCTTTACTTAAACATAAGAATGTAAAAGCATTTTTGAATAAAAAAAAAAGTGAGAATCCCAAACAAAAAAACCCCTTAAATAATAGTATAGTACTAAAAGAAAAGAGAGGTGCTATGACCAAGTTTTATTTACTTTTTCTTTCTTTCAATTTTAGTGTTCTTTAGCCGAAATATAAAAACTTCCATAATTTTTATGTAACTTCAACTTTTAGATTTATTTTCTTTGTATGTTTTATAGGGTAAAAGTGTTCTAGATAAATAACGGCTACATAATAGAACATTAGAACCAATATCAGGAACCAAAATCAGATGAGTAGGAAAGTAATATAAAATCGGATCTAACCTTATGCGAATAATCTGCAATTCCCATTAAAAATAATAATAATAATAACCTGTAATTATCCCTATTTAAAAATCGAATCTAACGATTCTAACCTTATGTGAATAATCTGCAATTCCCATTTAAAAATAATCGAATCACAATTTGAAGTTTGTGGAAGTTTTGTACTCTAATGAGTCGTATCGTAGGCTGCTTATCTCACATACTTAAAATTAACATATTTCCATCCAACAAATGAGACAGAATTCCTGAAATTTAAGAATTCCCATGAATTGCTGCGTGAAACACACACCTTAACAAAAAAAGTTATAGCCCATTACAAAACGAGAGAAATAGTCCCCCCGTGAGAACAATTGCAACTGCCATCTTCTTCATCCTTCATCCTGTTCCAGTTCCTTCCCAGTCTCTTCAGCATCATTTTTATAAACCTCTGCTTTTGGGGTTTTTTTTTTTTTTTTTGGGGGGTACCTGATACATTATGACCAATTTTGTCTATTTGAACCTTTGCTAAAAGGCTAATTCATCATTCTCTAAAAATTTCAATTTCCAGATCCAACACTGGCGATTGGTGTAGCACAATGAGTGTTGTCAAATGTCAACGCCGTTTCGAAACCCCAATTTCTCTTTTTCATTTTTTTTGTTCTAGTGATAAACTATCAATACCTAGCTCAAGGTAGGTGAGGGTAAAAACATATAATTCAGGAGTAAATTGTTTAATGTTGGGTACGACTTTGGAGCAATGATTTTCCTGAAAAGAAATATAAATAGACAACCAAAAAAGGGATCATCTCCAAAGGAATGCCCAATATTTACAACACATTATGAGATTTAAGTTATATTTAAGATAAGTTAGCTTGCACTTCGAAGATACAGGCATCCAACTAGATTTCTACGCTCTATTTAGACCAAAGGAGACAACAAAAATTAAAACAGCATTCATCATGTATGCCCCGACTCATAACACAACCCGAGCAGAAGCTAAATCCTCAAGAATATCAACCAGATGCTGTTGACTTGTAGTGAAACTCATCAATGGTGGAGTATATCAAACCCTCCTCTTCAAGGGACCTAATAGATTCCCTGGAATACAAGACATGAAAAAATTCATATATATTATATATAAAGTTACAGATTCATCCAAAAACAAAGGTTACACGATGCAGGGAAGAGAGAGAGAGAAAGAGAGGTTACATGATCTTCTCCACAGGAAACTTTAGCTGCCGAGAAAGTTCATCCCTGTGTATCCCCTTTTCCTGTCCACTGCATATAATTGGAAGTAAGGTATCACTGAGAATCAAACCTTATAGTTAAACATGAAAGTTTCTGAGTACAAATTCAACACTAGTAAAACAAAAGAAGGTTAAAATCAGTGCTAGAGATAGATGGTGGAGGGTTAATTTTGAAGAAAGTAAATACTATTCTTGCAAAGAGAAACCAACTTGATAATGCAAAGCTGTAGAAGAAACCCCATTGTATACAGATATCTTATATTCACAAACTCTCTTTGCCCAGGGAGGGATATACTGGCACTAAAGCCATGTTATTTAAAATGAGATAACACTAATGGGAAAAAAAAAAAAAAAAAGCTACAAATTTGATGACTTACATGCTTGAAGGCTGCTGCAGATAATCAAGGACCAACTGATCACAGCTCTTGAGTCCATCAATGCTAAATTGCCCAGATAACTATAGAAAAGAGAATTTGAATGTTATGACAAACATACAAATGAACAAGAATTTAAATAATAAACTTTAAAAAAAATCCAACTCATAGCATACCTGATTAGATGGTGCTGTCTGACTTTCATTCGACCCATTCCGCACAGGAGTGCTCAGAGATGTATCCACCAATTGAGGCTGGGTTGGAGTAAGTCCTTGCCCCTTCAATTAGAACAGAATAACACACATAATCAATACAGAAACACATATATATACACATCATGCATCTATATTTAGAAAATAAATGAAAATCTACACTATTACATTAAGCACGCATTCATTATTTGTGTCCAGTGTCCACCCAATTGAAGCCACTTCACATTATCATTTTTAAATACCGAAATTGCAAGTAAAATAGTTCTGTTCGAATTTTGAGGGTACATACTAAAAATTCTAATTGCTTTGAAATTATATTGGTTTAAGACATCCACAGCCACACATTCTATCAATTTTTGGAGATAGGGGGAAGTAGCTTTTCCCATCACCTTTCGTGAATAGTGAAACAACTGTATTGCTAATAGAAAATAATGTGTAAGAGAGCAGGTTCATATGCATGCAGCCACCTCTGGTATCAATTTGAGCACAACTAGTAGTACCTGTGATTTGGTTTGCAAGTGATTGTGTATGCAATCAACGAAGTGGAAGGTAACCTCATCAAAGTTTGTAATAGGTCTGAGAGACAAGAAAATTTGAGCACATCAGACAAGTAATCTCTCCACTATAAAAGAAAATTGCAAAAATAAAGACAACTATATTACATTGAAGCCAATCAATTTTCATAATCCATCTGAACTACTCTATCAAATGGTGTTTCATATGTTTTTATTCAAGGATTTGGCTTACTTCCAGTACTTTTTAATCTAAAATCTCTTTTTATTTTAATGAGAAACTACCACCACCTACTAACTAAATAAAAGGTGGAGATTAAAACTCACTACCATTTGCTATTGTTATTTAAAACAAAAGGAGATATCCAGTTAAAAAAAGTAATAGAGGTAAGTCAAACCCTCTATTCTATCCCCCCCTTACACATTTTAGTATTTTACTTTCTTATCTTCCCCCTTTTAAGAATCATGAGTTGAAAATTTGAGCCCATGAAAACAATCTAGTCATATATTCCGGGAAAAAAATATATCACTGTAATTCAAAGCAATCATCCAATTTAAACCAAACAAGGCATATAGACAACTCTAATTTCTGTGTTTCATCCATCTCTGCCTCTTTAGTCCCCCATTGTCTCAAGGGGAAAATAAATAAAAACTCAAAGAATTCTAAAATGTGAGATTAGGAAGAATAGTCAACTGTAGCATGAACCAACACAAAAATGAATATTGTGAATTGTGATGGACCCTTCTAATGCCCAAATCAAAACTTCTTATCCTTTTGCAAGAGCTAGATATTTGAGACACATCTGAACTTAGTATGTGCTTATCAAAATATATAAAATGTAATGCGATTTAAATTGTTAGGAGTCTTATGACTTAATCAGCCTCTTATAATTATTTAGTCATGAAGTGACTAGTCATGACTCATGAACCAACAATGTAGAAACCTGTAAGAATATAGCTACAACAACTACCAGAAGTAACACTAACAATATCTAAGAGGTCCACCCGCCTCAATGGTCCCAACCTCATGACTTGACCTCCAGATATATTCAACTCAATAAAACCCTAACGCATCTACAAAAGAATGGCTGCTCTCAGATTAATAGTTTGCCATTTATTGAGGGCTCATTTTTGGGACACATCACAAGAAGCCTTAAAATTCCTTGTAAGTACATTCATGCCTAAATGCTCAATGGGCCATTAAAATGCTTATTCAACCAAAAATAGATGAAGCCCAAAAATATTGCCCAATCCCATTTAATTTAGGTTAGTTGGGCAATAATGATTTAGGTTGCGTTTGGCATTGGTTAAAAAAGACAGCTTTCTTTACTATTTAGCTTAATTTTTGCTATTATTAATGGGTCCCATTGCACTTTTTAATATTATTCATAAGTCTCACTGTACTATTTCAACTAGTTTTTAGCTTTATTTACAGTATTTTTAGCAAAAAAATTTCAATTCAACTAAATAAATTATTCCCAAACGGACTCTTAGTTGGTAGAGTGGCAATCATTTAAGGTTGGGACATGTTTTCAAGGAAGTGAGAAACGCAAAGAGACAACTGTAAACATGCAAACCCAATTAATGACTCAAAATCTCTCCACACAATATGACAAGCAGTCATAAATGTATGACCAGTGACCACAAATAGATGAAGACCAAACATACGGCCCAAGCTCATTTAATTTGGTCTCCTCACAATAACTTCTGTCCAACCATTTTTTGTCCAACAATAAACCTAATGGGGGATGGGGACACGGAAGATTCAACCACCCCATTAATCATTAGAACTCAAGTTAACACACTTCACAAATATGCACATATACGGCTCAATGGCTATTTCCCTGCATCTATATTTTTGGATTGCCATGTCCATCATACGTCCACAAACATTTGGTTCTGTATCTTCAATCATCGGATATGGCTTGGTTTTTCCACCCTAAAACAAATCAGTGCATGGCAGCAATCCTGCCTAAAACAAATCACATGGTTGGTAACCAAAATTGTGACAGGTGAGACCCCTCTATAAGCAATATGAAGTCAGCATTTTCCAATCCAAAGAAAACATTGATGTTCTCTGTGTAGCAGAAACTAACTAGCAATATATCATATTCCCTAAAACGTTTAGCCTTTGTGCTTGCATCATTGCTAGGCCATCATCCACAACAAACTAAGGATGAGAATGGATATTGCAATTTCAAGTCTATAGAACATTTCTTGCACAGACTTATAATGGATAGAGCAAGAACATCTTTTCTTTTTTTGGGGTTCCCCTTCAAACATACAAGTTGTAGGTAATGCCTACATAGCTATACTGAGTAAATGGATCAACCAACTGAAACTGGTATAACTTGTTAAAGATGTAGATTATGCAGCAAAGTTTGAAAAAGAGAATAAGAACAAGATACAATAAATTTGGGGAAAAAATATCCCTTCAAGCATGACCTGATTTAACACATAGACAGGAAAATTTATAACCATACCTGACAGAGAAGGCAACTAATTGCTTAGCACCTTGAAAGCTTTTCAAGTGCCCATTAACACGAACATACATTCCATCTCTGTTCCACCATACATCATAGAAAATCATAAAAAATTCTACGCAGTATGGTACCTTATTTTAACAACCATAATTAAACTGAAAACTAATTAATAAAAATAAGAACTTACAGTATTTCCTCCATTTCAATTGTGTCAAAATTCTCGTTCATCCTATTAAAGAATTAAACATAGATTAAGACATGTTTTATACAAGGTAGAGTGAGTTTAGAATTAAGAATAGTACCAACTAAGTTACTAAGAAAGAAAAGATATAATAATATAAGCAATTCTTGGTTTCCATTTCAAAGTTCTCCAGTGTCTAGAGAGGCAAAAAGTACATCAGTGTAATGTCTAAGAAGCCAAGAAAACAAACATTAAAGTTTATAACTAATTAACATAATAACATTTCATGAATTCACATTCAAAATGCATGGATTACCATCTTCTACATTTCATCCGTCCCGTTCCATCATCTAGAATGAAAGCAACATCAGTATTCCTCCCAACTTTCTCAAACACCATCCCAACCACAGTAACCTGAACCAACAAGATATCAAGAAATACCCATCAAAAAAGAAAACATGTACAACAAGGGCGCAAATTGAATTGGAACTCTGTCCATCATAATTATTGTGAAGAAACATCAATAATATTTAGCCTTCAGCAATTAATTTGTAAAAGAGCAGAAGCATTGATAAGAAAGATATGTAAAGATTAAAATCAAACTGGCTTGCAAAAGTACCCCAAAGCTTTTATATGCTTGCTATTAACTACCACTTGTCCTAAAAGTTTAACCTCTTAGAAAATGCCAAATTTAATCATTTAAGTAATACTCCACACATTCCAAGAGCTTTGTAGCTCAATGGCATAGTTTAGTCTCCTTTGTGAATTATCAAAAAACACTCGCCCTCACATGTGGGCCCGAACTCCCTATAATAATTTGGGCTCAACATATGGGGTTTTTAACATTTTTAAATGAGGGCTGGACTTAGAGTAGAGACATGGTTAAAAGAAGACGTGACAACTTACGCTAATACAATGATAAATTACTAATTGTTTGAAAAAATGCTTAAACTATTAGGATCTTATGAATTTGATAAAAAACCTTAACCCACTAATTAGCTAGGTGCCCCCACAGCAAATGAAAGCAATGAAAAATCATGGGTTGAAATTAGAAAGTGATAAAAGAGCAAGAGATGAATAGTACATTGGCGACATCCACACCGTTGATCACAAAATTTGATTTTTCATCACCAGACTGAGAAGCTTCGCTTATTTGCTTCACTGTTACTGGAACCAAACCCTGAGTTTCGCGACTCTGCAACCAGAAAACAAACCCCCAAAGAATATTAAAAGAAAAACAGGCTGAGATGGAGCAAAACATAAACCCCTGTTTGGCTGCCAAGAAAACAAAACTTGTTGTAGAATTTGAGTTATTATTATTCTTCGATCTGTTTCAATTTGGTGATAAATAATCAAAGAGTAAAATAGATCCTTTCATTTTCTTCCATTCTCTATTCTATTATACAATTTTCCTACGTTTTCTGGGGAGGCAAATGGAAAATTAAGAAAGAGAGCTTACTTTTGCCGGAGAGGGAGTGGAATCGGCGGGCTGAGTTTGTTGAGTAAACGAGAAACCACCGCCGGCGAAGGCAGAGGTTGCATCAAACTGGCTGCTTGAGAACATTTTTCAAAACCCTAAAGAGAGAGAAGCAAAGCAAAGCAAAAATGTGAAAAAGTTCAAATGAATTTGTGGGAGTTTTAATAGGGTTTTGCCCGCCAATATTATTTCCTCTTCCCGCCAAGTTTTATGTTATGGAAAAATGAAAATTACAACCAATCAAATTTTGTAGACTGTGATTTTGGAGCTCCGCGTACATTACATATACAAGTATAATTGTATAAGTGTTTGATTTCACCCAAAAAAAAATTGTATAACGAGCTTTACAATCCATCAAATTTTGTCGCCCTAAAAGTATAAGTATAAGTTTAAGTATAAATACAACTGCTTGTGAAGTGTGGGATGGTAAGGGTTAAGATTCAAGTCTTCAAAAGGAAGTTTCACATACATATACACTTAAACTAATCACTAATTTGTACTATGCACGGGAACCTACATATTTGTGAGGTAAACTAAAATAATTTTATAAAATCTTAAATTGATTAAGAAACTACACCATTGCATGATTTGCTCTTGTATGACATTAATTTGTGTTACAATTTGATGAAGAAATCATTGCTTGAATATGCAATAACTTACAAAAAATTTGTCAGAAAATTTTAAATACTGCAAAAAAATAACTCAAAAATTTAGATATTAAAACTTCTAAAATACCAAAAAATATTAAAGAATCAGATGATTCACTGCTTATAAATTATTGAAACAAAAAAAAATATATATGACTAAATAATAGAAAAATATAAAAGAAAGATAGATTACATTCAAAAGAATAACTTCAATTATTGCAAGTTTTTTTATCTTGTAAAAAACAGCTAAAAAGAGTTTGGTGGTTTATGTACGAAAATTACTTTTCAAAAAAATTGCAGTAGAATTGTTCTATTATCCAAAGAAGTTGAACTTTATCAATAGTTGATGATTTTTATATTTATTTAAATAAAGCCACGTTTAGGATAATCTTAATATAAGCTTTATTCAAGTTTTTTTTTTATCAACATTTGAGTTTGAGTTTAAATTAGACTTGTTAGACAGATAGAATTTCACTCCTTATTAAGTTTAAACTAAACAAAAATAATTTTGTTTTAAAAAAATGGTAATAGTGAGTTTGAATTTAAGTTTGACTTGTTAGAGAGATAGAGTTTCACTCCTTGTTAAGTTTGGACTAAACAAAAATAATTTTATTTAAATAAAATGATAATTTTATTTAAGTATTATGCTGACGAGAAAAATTGTGGAAGTTTCAGAGGCCTCAGTTATATATATATGTAAGGCCACAATTTGCATCCGAACCCAACGGTGTGAAGGGAGCAGGCTCAAAAAGTCCAATACAATGAAATTTATAGAATGTGGGCTTGAAATCTGAGTTTTATGGATATTGGATAACAAAAATGATGGGCTATACCCACGATTCACATGCAACAAACTATTTGTGCCAAGGAAACTCTCCTTGGACGTAAGCCGATAACCACTTGTATTGCCTTTCTTTATACTAAAGACAAAGTACAATTGTACGTGATATGTATAGTATATATATTTTTTCTTTTTTTTAATCCCCCCTTAGAATGCCTTTCTTTTCCTTTTATATCATTCTCTTTTTTCCCTCCATCTTCCACGTATGGATCAGATGAGTGACCCGGATACTTGTCCCATTCACCGCCCTCTAGAAGTCTTCAAACAATAGCTGTAAGGCTGATCACCACTGTTCAGATGTCATTTCCCCATTAATGCGGCCAGAGGTAGGTGCAGAGTCTTTAATGCGGTAGTAACAGCTTTTTCTAAAATATTTCTCATTCGTTCTTCCTCTCTACGCCCTGGTGGAACACATCCTCATCCACCGAACCTTCCAGAATTTCCTTCCATACGTCATGGCGTATCATATGACCTTCACTTGACTTAGCCGAGGATACGCCCCTCCTCGGACCATTCCCATCAACCTTATTAACAATGGTGGCCGAGGATACGCCCCTCCTTTTCTTCTCGGCCATTAACTGTATCATTTCCCTTTCTAAATTTCCATTTTCATTCCAACCAAATGGGTAGATTTAAGTGTCTAGTAGATACCGACGCCGGTATGGAGGGTTTACGGGCCAAATACCACATCCCTCAAGAAGTGGGTTTAAGATATTGCCCCCCAGAAGCCATAGCCGACGATAGGAAAGAAGGGGAAGTCGTCATTCCCATAATCGCCTTTTTAGAGGGTGGGATGACACTTCCCATGAAGAATGTAACTAGTGAATACTTACGTAACCATATATTATGCCCAAACCAGTGTACACCTAACATGTTTAGAATTTTAGGTTGTGTCGATGCCCTTAATGAGCAAATGGGTTTAAACCTCATGTATGAGTGTCACAAACTTAAGGGTGTAAGGGTATTATCTCAAGTCTAGGTCTAACATTGTTAGGCTTATATTGTGCCTTCCTAAATCTAACAAAGGCATGAAAGACGACTATTTAATCGCCTCTGGGGAGTGGTACAACAGTCCCCATTGTCCAGTTGAAGAGGGAAATCCATGTGTGATTCCATAGGATTTAGGTCCCCTGGCCTGGGGTTCATGCTTTCTAACTTTATCATTTAGATCGATTTTGTATTTTATTTTCCTATTTATTTGACGTTTACTATTGACCTGACCATATTTGCTTCCTCAGACATTCTTGCAGACAAAAAACACGTATCTCCCAGTTTAAGCTTATCCAGCATCACGGACCTTAATAGAGTTTTATGATCCGAGGTGTTCGTGAGTGAAGACCTACAAGTGAGGGCCGCCCATCTCATCTTGGGATACGAACCATTATCGACAACTTTCCAAGATATCGGCAACGTGATCATCACGGGAGACTGGAGACGTAGAAGGATAGACATCTCGAAACTAGATTTCCTTGCTCCACACAATTTACCGGACAACCCTTTCGTCATCCTATACGTTTGCCCACTAAAAGCAGTCCCTCCTCGGGTGCAACGTGAGACAACAGCCATTCAAGAAGAGCCTACATCTCCTTGCTTGTCCCTTGAAGAGGAAATCGACCAGTTCTGACTCGAAGAAGCGGAGAAACCTTCAAAGGACCTAGTTGTCAACCTCTCGGACGAGGAAAGCAAATCTGCCGAGGGCTCGGGTATTCAGGGTTTCATAGTTGCACAGTTTGATAGCAGTGACGAGGAGGAAGAAGAAGAAAAATGTCTCAAAATATAGGCACAAGTTTGAAGGACCTTCTCGGCAGGAGGAATAAGCAAGCCGTTACGAAGGGCGCCTCAGGGTCTCAACCTCCTACCAATCTCCCACCCCCACCCCCTCCTCCAGGCCCTCTTCTTCCCGCACCTAACCTCAAGAAGAAAAGAGTGAACGAGGTCGAAGAAGAGGAAATGACCCAGAAGAAGAAGCAAAAACAACAAAAAGCAGGAAATGGCCAAGTTCGAGCTTCTTCTGTGGAGAGTAGGGATAGCCATGAATTGGCTGAGGTGCGCCAAGCTCAATCCCACTAGTCACCCTCATTGGAATTGGATGGGGTTCCCATTTCCCGCAGCTCTTCTATAAGAGAATTCCAAAAAAGGCATGCTCACTACCTGGCTGAAGTCCTGGAACAGCCCCTCCTTCTACCAAAGGACATGGAAGCCTTAGAGAACATGAGGCAACCACAACTCTTCCTTTCCCTAAAAAGGGATTTGGCTCTGGTATATGTGACTCAATCATCTCCACTTTGTTATTTCAATTGTTCACTTTATATAAATTTTTTTATACGCACTTTCCTATTATTTCCATCATAATGTATTTGTTCACCACCTCCTCATAGGCTATTCAAGAGGTGTTTGTGGACAAGAAATGGGTAGAAGATGCTCGGAACAAGATTGATGTCGAGATCAAGGTCAGGATTAAGACTGAACGAGCTCTGGGTCGAGTCGAACAGGAGAAGAAAGAAGCCACTGACAAACTGACAATAGAGGAGCAGTTAAGGAGAAGTGCTGAGGCTAGGCTTAAAACAGCCAAGGCGCAGGTGGAGGAGCAGCGCACACAGCTTCTTGACAAAGGACAAGAGCTAGCCACTGCCCAAAAAAACATTTTGCGCTTGAAGGGTGAGCTAGCTCAGGCCCAAGAAGCAGCCCGCACTATCAAGGAGACTGTGGATGCTGCATCTCTAACTTCCTACAATAAGGGGGTTGAAGAGACTGAGACTCGGCTAACCGAAGAACTCGCTGAGGTGTGCAGGAAATATTGTCAACAGGTATGAGCAGAAGCCCTTAATGTTGCTGGGGTCCCTGCTACCTCAGAATGGAGAAAAGCCGAAAACACTTGGATTCCCCCAGACATCTGTGTGATTGAAGCCCTGCCTCCTCCTCCAACTGCCTTTGAGTCAGCGCCTCCTACCCAACCCTCAGTTGTCTAGGGCTCACTTCCACCCACTAAAGCATCTACAGGCTCTGATCAAGCTGCTGCCCAGGGTGAGGAGACTAACAAGGGTCTGAACAAGAAGGCTGACCAGGTTGATCTTCCACTTAAGGTAAAAGACAAAGGAAAACAAATTATGACCTCGTCCAAGATGAAGCCTTCCAATGTTCCACAGAGACTAGGCTAAAAGGGCGGAGGATAAAACCAAAGAAGCTGAGACAAAATCCAAAGAGGACCCTCCACTGAAAGCCAAGACATGATAGCTATTCTTTATTCTAAAATTACTTTTCGTTATTTAGTCTTATGTTTTTTGTTTTTGTTACCTCCCATGTAGTCACGTTCATTTATAATGACGAATTCAAGACTTTGATTACTAATTCATTGCAAATTTTACTCACTGTGAATGTTTAACTTTTTATCTTAGCACAATTCGTGTACATAGTATAAATAACTTAATGCGCAACTAAACAATGTAGATCTTAATAATACATTGGAATTTTTATCATGCAACAACAAATAATTAAGTGCGTAGAAATATATATGAACTCAAAACGAGAGGATATGATCTGTAACCAAATCTTATGTGAAATTAAGACACAAAAGTAAACTATCAATCTCACCAAGGTATACGGTCCAAAAGCTGAAACATGGCAATAGTTCTATTTGATTCGCAGAAAAATGAAATGAAGTGTTAATTTCCCCAAAGTAGATGGTCCGAGGATCAGACGTAACTAAGGTTCTGTTTAATAATTAATAAAATATCAATTTCCACAAGATATGTGGTCAGAGGAGCCAGACATAATCAAGTTTCTGTTTGATACTCAGAAAAATGAACGGAAGTGTTAATTTCCCCAAAGTAGATAGTCTGAGGACCAGATGTAACTAAGATTCTGTTTAACACTTAATAAAACATCAATTTCCACAAGGTATGTGGTCCGAGGAGCTAGACATAACCAAGTTTCTGTTTGATACTTAGAAAAATGAACGGAAGTGTTAATTTCCCCAAAGTAGATGGTCCGAGAACTAGACGTAACTAAGGTTCTGTTTAACACTTAATAAAATATCAATTTCCACAAGGTATGTGGTCCAAGGAGCCAAGCATAACCAAGTTTATGTTTGATACTTAGAAAAATGAATGGAAGTGTTAATTTCCCCAAAGTAGATGGTCTGAGAACCAGACGTAACTAAGGTTCTGTTTAACACTTAATAAAATATCAATTTCTACAAAGTATGTAGTCCGAGGAGCCAAGCATAACCAAATTTCTGTTTGATACTTAGAAAAATGAACGGAAGTGTTAATTTCCCCAAAGTAGATGGTCCAAGGACCAGACGTAACTAAGGTTCTGTTTAACACTTAATAAAATATCATTTTTCACAAAGTATGTGGTCCGAAGAGCCAAGCATAACCAAATTTCTGTTTGATACTTAGAAAAATGAACGGAAGTGTTAATTTCCTCAAAGTAGATGGTCCGAGGACCAGACATAACTAAAATTCTGTTTAACACTTAATAAAATATCAATTTCCACAAGGTATGTGGTCCGAGGAGTTAGGTATAACCAAGTTTCTGTTTGATACTTATAAAACTAATAATCAACACAACACAATGATAACAAAATAAGATGGCAGAAGTGCCTTTCATTAATAATAGTACCTTCTTAGGTTATTTACATTTCAGGGATGTTGTACATCATTTTCATCTAAATTTGCAAGATAATACGCCCCTATGCTAGCTACTAAAATGATACGATATGATCATTCCCAGTTAGGTCTCAATTTTTCCCATACTGGGTTCTTAGCAGTTCCCAGGACCTTTCTTAGCACTAAGTCACCAAGGGCTAGCGGCCTTAACTTCACATGGGAATCATATCCTTGTTTAAGTTTTTGCTGATAATAAGCTAACTGAACCATAGCATTCTCTTACTGTTCCTCAACTAGGTCTAAGCTTCTCTCCAATAAACTGTCATTATTACTTGGGATGAAAGAACTTGTTCTCAGCGTCGGGAACCCAGTTTCCAGATGGATTACAGCCTCAGCTCCATAAGTCATAAAGAAAGGCGTCTCTCTAATGGATCTACGAGGTGTAGTTCGATACGTCCACAAAACATGTGGCAATTCTTCCACTTATCTAACCTTGGCATCATCCAACCTTTTCTTGAGCCCACTGACTATAACCTTGTTTACTGCCTCGGCCTGCCCATTCCCTTGCGGATAAGCTGGAGTGGAGTACCTATTCGTGATCCCCAGATCACCACAATACCTTCTGAAGGCCTTACTATCAAATTACAGGCCATTATCTGAAATAAGAGTATGACAGATTCCAAACCTGGTGACAATGGTTTTCCAAACAAACTTCTTCGCATCCACGTCTCTAATATTTGACAATGGCTCCGCTTCAACGCATTTAGTGAAATAATCTGTTCCAACAAGTAGCCACCTCCTATTCCCTGTTGTCTTTGGGAAAGACTCTACAATGTCCAAACCCCACTGAGCAAAAGGCCATAAACTAGACAGAGGGTTAAGGACACCTCCTGGTTGATGAATGTTGGGAGCATACCTCTGATACTAATCACACTATCTCGCATAATCCTGTGCTTCTCTCTACATGTTGAGCCACCAATATCCCTAGGTAAGAGCTCTGTGAGCTAAAGACCTTCCCCCTGTGTAACTTCCACAAATCCCTTCATGCAATTCCTCCAAAAGTAATTCCGTTGCTTCAGGATGTATCCACAGCAGATATGGTCCTAAGAAGGAGTGTTTGTACAGCTTTCGATCCTCGGATAGCCAAAATCGAGGTGCTTTCCTGCGTACTTTATCTGCTTTAGAATTCTCCTTAGGCAAGACGTCATTTTTAAGGAAGGACACTATAGGATCCATCCAACTAGATCCTACCCTTACTTGATGAACCTGTATGGCATCGCAATTCGTTTTAGAAGGCTTACACAAATCTTCAACAAGGATGACCTGAGGTAGGCTTTGTGGCAAGGACGTTGCAAGGGTGGCTAGGGAATCAACATGGATATTCATACTCCTAGAAACATGCAACAAGGTAAAGGATTCAAATTTTAACTGTAAATACCTGACTTGCGCTAGATTTTCTTACATTCTTGGATCTTTAGCTTCTAACTTCCCTTCCACATGGCCGACTACCAATTGTGAATCCGAGAACATCTGCACTGTTTTTCCACCCATTTTCTGAACTATATCCATGCATGTCAGAAGGGCTTCATACTCTGCCTTATATTGTTGGTGGCCGAGAACCCCAGTCTTAAGGATTTCTCAAAAACAAATCCTTCAGGCAACACCAGAACTAGCTCTACTCCAGATCCCCTTTGGTTATCTGCTTCATTGACATACACTCGCTAAATCAAAGGTTCTTTACACAAGATCATGCCAACTGATTTTTCATCCATGGCTAAGCCTTTAACATCCTCCTCTAATGAGGGCTCAGCAAACTCCGCCACCAAATCAGTAAGGACCTGGCCCTTCACGGAAGTACGAGGCATGTACTTGATATCAAAAGCCCCCAATATAGTACCCCACTTGGCAATTCTTCCCGTGTAGTCAGCACTTTGAAGTACGGACTTAAGAGGAAGCTGAGTCAAAATAACAACTGTATGAGACTAGAAGTAATGGAGAAGCTTACGTGTAGCATGTACTATCGCTAGGATTGCTTTTTCCAACATCAAATAATGCATCTTGGCCTCATGTAAAGATTTGCTCACGCAATAAACTGGTCGCTTTATATTATTATCAACCCGTATCAAAACCAAGCTTACGACATGATTAGCCACAGCAATATACATAAATAAAACTTCATTGATCTCTGGCCGAGACATAATGGGTGGTCGTGAAAGGTAATCTTTAAGCTATTGAAAAGCTAAGGCGCACTCCTTTGTCCACTCAAATCCCTTCCACTTATTCAACAATACGAAGAAAAGTTTGCACCTATCTGCCGACCGAGAGATGAATCGGTTGAGGGCAGCAGTTATACCTATCAACTTTTGAACCTCTTTTGGATTCTGAGGTGACTGTAGGTTATTAATGGCCTTGACCTGCATAGGGTTAACCTCAATTCCCCGATGAGTTACCATATAGCCTAGTAATTTACCCGATCCTACACCAAAACAACACTTTGAAGCATTAAGATGCAAATTGTACTTCCTCAGCGTCTGAAAAGTATCATTAAGATATTCTATATGCATGGAAACCATTTTACTTTTTACCACCATGTCATCCACGTATACTTCAATTGTTTTTCCCAACTGTGACTCAAACATCCTAGTCATCATCCTCTGATAGGTAGCCCCTGTGTTTTTCGAACCAAAAGGCATTACTTTATAATGATAATTCCCCGTAAGAGTAATGAAGGTTGTCTTCTCCTGATCATCCAAAGCCATAGGTATTTGGTGATAACCCTGAAATGCATCTAAAAAACTCATTCGAGGATGCCCAACCGTAGCATCTACCAATTGATCTATATGAGGCATTGGAAATGAATCTTTAGGGCAAACCTTGTTCAAATCTGTGAAGTCCACACATACTCTCCATTTCCCATTCTTCTTCTTCACTACCACTGTATGAGCCAACCACTTTGGGTAAAACACCTCTTTGATTGCACCGGCCTTCTTGAGCTTGAGCACTTCTTCGTTAACCTCCTCTAAATACTCTTTAGAGGAACGCCAAGGTGGTTGTCTCCTCTGAACAGCAGCTGAATTGATATTAAGGTGATGACAGATGAAATTCGGATCAACCTCAAGGGTTTCGTAAGCGTCTCATGCGGATACATCTACATTCTTTCTCAAAAACATAACTAACTCCATCTTCTCCTGAAGTGGCAGTTGAACTCCCACCTGAAAGAACTTTTCAGGGTCATCATCTATAAGGACCTTCTCTAACTCCTCACATGTAGCTTCCTCTGCTGCCGCCACATTGGGCGTAGCCAAAGACATTAATTGCTACGAGTCCACCGTAGCCTAGGTCAAGGACCCTGGCCCAAACTGATGCAGAATTGCAGCTGATGTACACTGTCTTACCACAGATTGGCTCCCAATAATTTTCTCGATTAGTTCCCTAGACAGGAACTCCACCTTAACATGTAGAGTTGAGAAAACAGTACCTAAAGCATGCAGCCAAGGCCTTGCCACAATGGTTGTGTAGGGAGAATAAGCGTCTACTACAATGAAATCTACTTCTACAACCTCTGAACCTGATTGCATAGGTAACTGAATTTTCCCTTTTGGTATGACAGCCTTTCCTTCGAAGCTTATTAGTGGCGAATCATAAGTTGTAAGATCTTCAAGCTTTAAGTTAAGCCCCCTGAACAAGTCAGGGTATATAATATCAGCACCACTACCCTGGTCAACCATTACCCTTCTCACATCGTAACCCCCTATCCTCAACGTAACTACCAATGCATCGTCATGTGGTTGGATAGTCCCAATCTCGTCTTCTTTCGAGAAACCTGAAACAGGTGGAGTATTTCCCCAAAGCCTCTTCGGCCTAGAGTTAGACTCTTCGGCAAAAGTTCGTGACACAGACATCACCCTGGTAGAACCAAAACCAGTTCTGCCAGGAGCAGCAAAAATAACATTAATTGTTCCCAGAGGAGGCCTTGATGAATTATTCCCTTGGCTCACAGAACCTGAATGGCTCCCTTGCCCATTGGGATGATACAAAAACTGCTTCAATCTTTCATAGAGTCCTGCAATTTTCAGTGGTATGACCTACGTCCTAATGATAGTGGCAATGGAGATTTTGATTTCGCTTTGTATGATCGCCAGCCATCTTGTTGGGCCATTTGAAGTATGGTTCATTTCAAATTTTCTCCAACAGCTGATGTACCGGTTCTCGGAATACAGTATTAACCACATGTGGAACAATAGGACTGGATTGCCCAGTAAAATCTCTTCGGGGCCTATTATTGTTGTATTTATCTGACCTGAAATCCCTCCTCTCCTGAGGGATAACCTTCGTCTTCCCCTTACCCTACTGTTAATCTTCCTCAACCCGTTTGTACTCGTCAATTCGATCCATCAGCCGACGTACGCTCCTTACAGGCTTTTTGGTCAGAGATTTCCTTAAGTCATGCTCGGTTCGCATACCAACCTTAAAAGTATTGATTGCCACCTCGTCAAAGTCACCATCGATCTCATTAAACATCTTTCAGTATCTGTTAGAGTATGTCTTCAGGGTTTCCCCTTCCCTCATGGCCATGGACAATAATGAATCCAAAGGCCAAGGAACTCTATTGCAGGTGATGAAGCAAGATCCAAATGCCCTAGTGAGTTCCATGAAGGAATCAATAGAACCCGCCTTCAGGCCATTAAACCATCTCATCGCAACAAGTCCTAAGCTAGAAGGGAAGACTTTGCACATCAAAGTTTTATTTTTAGAGTGTATCGCCATCCTTTGATTAAAATGACTCACATGTTCAACAGGATCTGTTCGGCCGTTATAGATAATGAAGTTTGGTTGGGTGAAGCGCCGAGGAAGCTTTCCTTTCTCCACCCAGCGTATGAAAGGTGACTTGGAAATTTGGTGTAACGCCCTGCTCATAGCATCATTTCCCAAGCCCCTGGAGGAAGACTTCTTGTCCTTACGACCATGAAGGTCATTCCCCTCATACGAGAAAGATTCATTAGGAGGAGTTCTTGACCTGGGCCTATAACTACTACCTTGAGAATCGTCGGAAGAAGGATCAGAAAACAAAGGTGTTCGTCTCCGTCTCGCACGATGTAACTTTTTCTTCAAATGGTCAATCTCCTTCTGCACGGCCTTAGCATCGTCCTGCTGAGGAATCCTGCTTCCACCCCGTGAATGACTCCTAGTGGTGTGCCTTGTATGCACACTACCCTCCCGATCTCTTTCCTGCTCAAGATGTTGGAAGTGGTCTTCATGTTGGGACCCCAAAGACTCTGCATGGTGTGCACTTGAGTTTGCCATCGCGTTACCCTTCCTCTAACACAAAATTTCCCACAGACGGTGCTAATTGTAAGGCCACAATTTGCACCTGAACCCAACGGTGTGAAGGGAGCAGGCCCAAAAAGTCCAACACAGTGAAATTTGTAGAGTGTGGGCTTGAAACCTAGGTTTTATGGATATTGGATAACAAAAATGATGGGCTATACCCACGATTCACATGCAACAAACTATTTGTGCCAAGGAAACTCTCCTCAGACGTAAGCCGAGGACCACTTCTATTGCTTTTCCTTGTTCTAAAGACAAAGTACAATTGTAGGTGGTGTGTACAGTATATTTTTTCTTTCTTTTTCTGATCCCCCCCTTAGAATGCCTTTCTTTTCCTTTTATATCATTCTCTTTTTTCCCTCCATTTTCCACGTATGGATCAAATTAGTGACCCAGATGCTTGTCCCATCCACCGCCCTTTGGATATCTTCAAACAATAGCTGTAAGGTTGATCACCACTGTTTAGATGTCATTTCCCTATTAATGCGGCCAGAGAGGTAGGTGTAGAGTTTTTAATGCGGTGGTAACAACTTTTTCTAAGATATTTCTCATTCGTTCTTCCTCTCTATGCCCTGGTGGAACACATCTTCATCCACTAGACCTTCTAGAATTTCCTTCCATACATCATGGCGTATCATATGACCTTCACTTGACTTAGCCGAGGATACGCCCCTCCTCGGACGATTTCCATCAACCTTATTAACAATAGTAGGCCTGGTGGGCTTTTAAGTTCGACATAGTTATTACCACTAAACCCTCCTCAAACAGATTAATACCTGCGAATCTAGCCCAAGGCCCAAAAACATATTCTGACCCTTCTGCCCCCACAATATATATATATATAGATTAAGTTAATTTAGAATTTCTATCTTGTATACAAATTTAAAGTTTTTTGTCATTTTGGTTCTTTTTAAGTTTTATTTTTATCATTTTAATCCAATAAGTTTGCATTTATTGTCACCATTTGTCCTACCATCTATGAAAAACCTATTAAAATTTCCATTAAATTAAAAAAAATCAAATTACACATTTTTTTTTTTCATTTTAATCCAATATATATCGTTAACTGTTAGTCCTTCTTAAGGATAACTTTTTTAATGGAATAGATTTAGGTTATACATGAATGTGGTTCTTTGAAAATATGATATAGGTTGTTTGTTTGAGCAATGCTATAATCACAATTTTTACCACAACTTGTTCATGTAGCAAGTCGTAAGTGGAGTAAAAATTGCGGGTCCACAACTTCACCACTCATGACTTGTCATGTGAACAAGTTGTGATAAAAATTGTGGTAAAAGTTGTGATTTTAGCATTACTATGTTTCTTTTGTGCTCCGTACTCATTATTTTATTTTTCTGTTGAGAATCTTAAGATAGAACGTGTAATTAGAGCATTAGCATTAGGGGGTGTAAAAACCCCCTAGTTGCTGTTTTACCCGCCAACAAGCCAAAAGTTAACTCCATTTGGGTATGTGTTTCTAAACAAATTTACAACATGTGAACAGTGGGTTCTTAAATATAGAACCCATTGTAGCTTTGGATGTAAAACAAGAAATATTATTTTATTCTCACACCCTCTCTCTAAATAAATAAAAAATAATTTATCTTTCCTCTCAATCTCTATCTCATCTCTCTTTTCTCTTTAGCCACTGTTTTCTCCCTCTCTGAAACAAACCCTTTATATTTTTTTCTCCCTTTCTCAAACCTTGTTTTCTCTCAAACAAGTGTAGATCTAGGTGGCTAACATGATCTGGGTGGTTAGATGGCGAGATTTGACGGCAAGGGTTGGGTCCGTGGATTAGAGGTGGCTAGGGCTTTGGTTTCTCTCAGTTGGAATTGATTTGGGTAAGGCTAGGGTTTCTCTCGTTTTGGATAAGACTTGAATCGGTGGCCGAAGGTGGAATCGGTGGTCGTGGTGGTGTAGAGGTCGTGGGTTATGGGTTTTATAGGTCATGTGTTTTGGTGGTTCATGAAATGGTGGGTTTTAGTGTATGGTGTGGTGGTGAGATGGTTTGGTGTGATAGAGAGTTGTAGCGGCGGTATAACAGTGAGTTGTTGTTTTCTTCTTTTTATTTTATTTTAATTCTAGTATGGGTATTATGTGATGATGGTGGTTGATGCTGATTGTGATTATTTTTGTAGTTGTGGTGGTGGTGATTAATTTTTAGTGGGGGTTGGTGGCAGCAGTTGCTAGTATGGATATTATGTATGTGGCTGATATATGGGAATTATGTGGAGATGGCTAGTTTTGATCATAGGTGTGTGGTGTTTGGTTATTTTAGTGGTTGGGGTGTGGTGGTTGGTTTTATTTGTGGTTATGGGTGAAGAGAAAAAAAGATTGGGAAGAAAGAGAGAGAGAAGTAATTTATATTATTTTATTTAGTAGTTTATATTAATTTACTGGGTAGTATATAAAAATAGAAACTTGGATTTTGGGTGAGTTGTAAAATAAGATGGTAAAATAGATAAAGTAGGTTTTTAAAGTGTATAGTATAACTTTTTTGGCATCCTAGATGCTAATGCTCTAAATGTTAATGAGTATTAGTGCATATATTATGATAGTACCTATAATTATGGTACTCACTATCTTCTCTAAAAAAAAAAAAATACTTGTAATTCTGGTACACTACCAAAAAAGTTAAAAAGTATGATCTTTCTTATCTGAGTTTTTTTTTTTTTTTTTTTTTTTTTTTTTTTTTTTTTTAAAGAAAAAGAGCTTCAGGACAACCCAAACTAGCCTAGCAAATAGCAAATGCTTTAAAAAGAAAAAACGAGCTCCCCAACTAACAATTCACTGGGATGGTTTAAACCATTTGTAGATATTGTATTTTGTTTGCTCTCAATTTGCGTGTCGAACTCCTAAAAATTCAAAAATATTAATTTTTCATCGTGGGACCATGGAAACATTTAAATTGGCATGGCACAACCCGTCCAGGCATCAGAGCTCTTAAAGTACAGTTTAAGTCAAAATGACCAAAATGCCATTGGTCAACCCTGGGTTAATCAAAAGTCAAAGTTGGTCAAAATCACTTTAAAACCATTTTTTTCATGTTTTTACATCAAACCCAAGCTATTTGGAGAATTTTGTCACACTTGACCAAGTTTAACCAAGTTTGATTTGAAGTTGACTCCCGAGGGTCCCAGAAATCCTAATTTTGATATGACCATCAGAATGGGTTGAAACCAACGCCATTGAGAGGATATTGAATTTATTTTACAACGATTATTCATTGGTCGAAATCGGAGTTAAAACGATTGAGATATCTTGAAAATAATGTCAAGCATGTTAGCTCACTTCTCGAGGCCATAACTTTTGATCCGACCATTGAAATTTTTTTTTAGTGTTTTGGAAAATAGACATCCATACCTTTCTAAGGACATTAAGATCAGCTCAATCAAAGTTTGGGAAGGCATTCAAATATGCGTTCGAAGTTGAACAGAGGAAAATGACAATAATACTTATGTCAACAACCAGCTTAGCGCACCCTAAAGGGCCGCCGAAAGCTGAAGGGTCAGATTTTCACTATAACTACCCCTTGAACCCCCCCCCCCCCCAGAACCAAAAAAAAAAAAAAAAATTGGGCATGTTTGAAATTATTCTGGGGCAGATTCTCTCTCTCTCTCTCTCTCTCTCCAAAAACACACAAAACCTTTGATTTCTTGCTTTTTTCCAACAATCAAGAGGTAGTGTTCTTGCCCTCATCTTCCTCTCTTTGGTCTTGGTACCTTGGATTTGAGTTTTATGGGTGTAGATGTAGCTTTTTAGCTATTATCTACACCCATTTAATTTCATATCTTGTTTATCTTGCTTTATAACATGTTTTATATCTCTTGCTTTATCTTATTTCTAGCACGTTTTATGGTTTTCATAACATGTCTACTTGTTTTCTAACATGTTTTGTTGTTTTAATGTTGTTGGCCTAGCCTTCTTGGGCTAGGATTTGCCTAAATTTCTTGCTTGTGCTTGAATTTATACGTTTATGTTCTTTTTGTCATGCTTGTGCTTAGATGTACATGTTTGTGTGCTTAAAGCTTTGTTTGGATGTAATGCCTAGTGCTTTATAGCTTCATATCTCTTGTTTTTGTCTTTTTCTCGTGTTTGGCTTTTGGGTAGTGTGTAGATTTAGATTTTGTGATCTAGGCCTACATCCACACACCCATTTTTCAAAAAAGGGTTTGGATTAGTTCCTTTGTGCATGTCTATGCTTTGTATGCCCTTGTCCATACTTTTTGCTTTAGATCCATGCTTGTTTTCTTAGATCTAGGCTTTTTGCCATGTTATTGTTTGTTTTCCCTTCGTGGGTTTGTTGCTTGTTGATGTAGGCATAACGGGGGGGGGGGGGGAGAGGAATGACCACCTAGTTATATGGTTTAGGAACCATGAATATAGCATCATTTCAAGAAAGGACCTTTTGATCTTACTACCAGAGTTTGGGTTTGGAGTTTAGGTACGCTCTTGGAAAGGTGTTAGACACTTAAGATTGCCCAACCCTAAGGTTGGCCTCCCATCATTGTGTCCTATATCTTAACCCTATTAAAAATTATCTAAATACTTGTGTTCTAGACTCACACACACACACCAGCATGCATCTAGCAAACAACATGGCATCTTTAAACCCTAAACTTATCCATTTATCCAAACACAAAGAGAGCTAAACAAAAGAAATCCTAATCATACATCTAACATAAAAAAAAAACCTATCTAAAACAAAACATGGCAGCAAGCATACCATCAAACAAACATATCAAACACAAAATGTTAATATGCTCCTAATCATACATCTAAGAAAACCTAACAAATGCATGAACATTGTTAATGTATGACTTACCGTTTACTTACCTCTCAGTAGCATAACACATATGACATCAATGCATGAACATGTGAATGAATGGCATTAAAACAAAGAAACCCTAGACTAAAAGCCTAATCTAGACATGTGATAAGAAACAAGCATTTTAAAAAGACGAGTAAACATTTTATGAGACTTAAATTGTGAAAAAAAGGGAATGCAGACATGATAACGCCTTAAAATGTATACTTGTTATATATTTATGTGGGCGTTATCTCCTTATTACTATACTTAATTTGTATAATTAAGCCATGATTTGCATTAGTCCCTATTATTTATCTTTACATAATTTATTGAATAAGATGCCATTCATTGTGTGTAATTTTCTATTTTCGGGAAATCATGTGAGAAAGATGAGTTTACAGGAATTTGTGAAAGAATGGAGGCCAAACTAGAATTAAGTGGAGCTAAAAGACCATGCTTAAATGTCTAAGGAGGTGCAGCTGGAGTGCTTGGATCATCTACTCTGATTGGAAGCTTCAAATAAGGAAAGAAACTAAAGAGGCAGAATCTGAAAAAGGAAAAATCTAATTTAAGTACTGATCAGTATTTTGGGCGTATCTCACTCATCAAAAATCCAATTGACACAAGGCCAGATGGGTTGGACCATGACTTAATTATCTACAACTTTCCAGTTTTGAGTTTTTCGAAATTCATAAGTTTTGAAGGCCGAAATTAACTCACAAATTACCGCTATAAACCTGGACGGAAATTAAAATAGTAAAAGTTTTATTTTCTTTGGATACTTTTATATTAGGGTTTTGAAGGGAGGCTGTGAAGAATGAATTTTGGCAGAGAAAACCTTGTATTTTTCTTTCTCTAATGGCAGCCTAAACTCTTTGCTAGGGCTAGGGGTTATGTTTCTTATATACGGTATGAATATTCAATGTGATTCTTTCTAGGATTTTATCAACAACATATTTGATTGTTCAATTAGATTTCTTTTGATGTATTAGTTCTTCCATGCTTTCATTAAGTTCAATCTGTTTTTCTAATTGTTTAGATGAATTTCTAATAGTTTCAAATAGAAATCAGGTTTTAAAGTGAATGGGTTTTTCTGAAAACTTTTCTAACCGCATTATTAATTGAGGTTATCATGCGCTCTTGAATTGTCTCAGTTCAACCGAATCATAAGTTTTTAATTGTATAAGAACAATCAATTATGAAATATATATTTTCCTAGATCACAAAGAATTTCATATCGATATAGGGAAACACCCTGATGCCCTAGTATTTACATTATTAATTTAAATCAGTTTTTATTATTATTCTTGTTAACATTCACCAAGCAAAATTATTTTTCTTCTTCACCCAAATTGTTATTTAATTATATTGTCTTTGAAGTTACCCTGCTCCTTGTGATTTGACC
Source organism: Castanea sativa (assembly GCF_040712315.1). Classification (NCBI taxonomy): domain Eukaryota; kingdom Viridiplantae; phylum Streptophyta; class Magnoliopsida; order Fagales; family Fagaceae; genus Castanea; species Castanea sativa. The sequence goes on along the minus strand of NC_134022.1, from coordinate 23,042,521 downwards.
TCGGTACTCCGAGAATTATATTGCTACGATTTCCTGCACTTGGGAGTGAGCAAGCAAGACAAACATGCGAAAGCAGAATCAAAACAAATGAAAATTAGGGTTTTCTGGGTAACGGCACACATTCGCTAGAACAGGTCTGCGTACGCATGTTAGCCTGCTTGCGCAGGCTAGATCATGCGTACGCAAATCCTTACCCAGAAACCCTAATCAACACAGAACAATGCAGAAACTTAAAACATAAAATCTAGTAGCCTATCATGCTTAAAGACATAAAGAAAACCTAACACTAACCTAAACAAGCATAAGTAAACATAAACTAAACAAAAGAAGCAGATTAAAACAAGGATTAAGGTATAAAAGAAAAAGAAAAGCTCTTAAAGCATACCTTAAAGCAAAAGCTCCTAAACTTGATTTTTTATCGTTCCCCTCAGTCAAATCTATTACAGATTAATGAAAGAGTGATTAGTAATCTTAAACTCAGAGGATGGGACCAGAAAAGGTCCCAATCAAATAAAAAGAGACATGAAGATGTTTTGTGTAAAACTCCCTTTTGATTCACTATTTTCTAGTGAATTTTAGGTTTTGCCTGTGTGATTTCTATGTGTTTTGAAAATGTACCATGTAAGGCTTTATATAGTGTAAAAAAAAAAGAGGTTTGGAACGCCTCCCAAACGATGTTGGATTCGTTCCAAACCTCAACCATTATTGCAGAAAACTTGTCTTCCTTATGTTTCTAAAACCTTAGCTGCGTGCGCGGAATCATGCCTGCGTACACATACATTGGCTCGCGTACACAGGCTGCTACCCATGTACGGAGACCAAGGGCTACTTTAGTTAATTTATTTTCAAAAATAGGTTTTTGCTCGTTAAAAAGGTTATATTTTCAATTTTAACACTCTTTAAGTCAATTTAAAATCTGATTAGGCTTTAAATTGGCCTTGGGCTTTAGAGTTCGAGCATCATTGGGGAACAAGAGCTCGAGTCATAAAGAGTACAAAATGCGGTGTCTACAATTGGTCTTTCGGGCCACTTACTTGTTTGGTTGCATCTGTCCCCTTTGGTGGCTTGCTTGGATGCAATCATGTGTCAGGACACATTTTCATGATGTTCGACTTGCTTGCCACCTGCCTTTTTCCTCCTTTGTCTAGACTTACATGTTAGGGTTTCTTGTGTTAACCCCTCTGTGTGCCTTATAACAAGTTCACCCTTCCCTTTTAAGTGATAACATGCTGTTGACAGCAGATTTTTTGTCACCAATATGATATTTGAGAAGCTAAGACTAAGACTCAACTTTAGGCTTGGAATATGGCCCAAAGGCTATCGGTGAAGTGTGAAAGACCCATTTTTGCTCAAAGTCTAGATTGCATCCAACAAATATTATAATAAGGTCTCAAAAATACTTCTCGCAAAGATAATCTAGCACAAAGGATGGTCCACCACATTTGCTTAAATAATAGCCCAGCGATAAAAAGACAAACATCTAGCACTAGATGCTTGACAAATTAATTAGTGTATTCACACAGTAAAAGTTATGCATTTCCTTCGTAGTTGGTAAATATACAAGTGGGTCCATTATAACAAGTACACGAGAAAAATTGTCCAACAGTGAATATGACAGACCTCCAGCGGTAACGTTTAATAAGTTAATAAATATGTTTACATGAAACAAAAATCATATATTTTTCTCATTATTATTAAGTTAACATGAGAGAAAACTTCCATAGTATCCAAGATATTATTACCTTCATTATAATAACAATAAGCAAAGATTAAAGGCTTCATAATTATAAGTAAAAGAGGAAAAATTAGGATGGAATGAAGGGAGAAAGACACCTAGCTTAGTGCAGCAAATATTTAACCAAGGTTTTTATGCCCATGATGGAATATGTGGAAGGATGTATGGGAAATGATGGAAACTACTTTTATATGAGTGGGTGAGTAAATATATGGTGATGTGGGAATAAAATGGTAAAGGAACTTGACTATTTTTTGTCATGGTGAAGAGAGACTAATTGTAGCTAATCATGAGGACTTTATGGTGCTGGGTTTTGTTAGAAAATAGAATGAATGTATGTTAGTTGATGGGTATGGGCCTTTACGAACTAAAAAGGAACTTATTTCTGAATTAAGGGTTGAAAATAGCAAGATTGATGGAGACTTTGAGAGGATTTTGTCCCCCCTTGATGAGTAGATGATGGGTTCCTTTAATAGTGAAGCTTAGGGAGTAATTAGCATAAGCCAAAAACATTGGGTCTGATCAGCAAGAGAATTTTCAGAATATCCCTCATGAGATTTGGCCAAAAATTGTGTGAGCTCCTTTTTGAATGTTTGTCTCCTTTGGGCAATGTCAGATGGAGCTGGAATTTAGAGCTTCTAACTTAGGATTTGGCCAAAAATGGTGGGATTTGCTTTTGGGTACCTAATCTTCTTTGGGCAATATCCAACATGAGTGAATATTTGGATAATCTTGCATTAAATGCTAAGATTTTTAAAGTTGGCTTCAGCCACTGGGATTAAGGCAAGTATTATGGTAGAATCTTGGTGCTGCAACTAAGATTTGAGCTTTAAGAAATATGAGTCATCACCCCAAGCCAGGTGTCAAGCTTTTAACCTACTTTAGGGAGCTCCACTAGAGATCTTTTTATGCCCTCCAAACCACATTTTTCCCCCTTTAGGAATTCATGGACTTGGTTTATGAATTAGTTTTAGACATTTTTAGTACTAAAGAAACTAGTTTGCTGAAATTTGGATGATTTGGTCATGGCTTCCTCCAACAGTAACTAAAACTTAGGAAGGAAGAATGAAATTTATTGCATTTAAGCCTTTTGGTGTTAGCCCAGCCCCTTAGTAGTGTTCACGTCAAAAAATGGTAGTGGCAGAGAGGCCGATGGGACAGGTGGCCAACTCCTAATTTGGTTTAGGAGCTTAGTTGCTGCTTGAGGTGTTCTCCAGTGGAAGGCAAAACTGAATGAAATTATCAAATTGGGTCAGTTTGCACACATAGGTTGTTTTGAATAAGACTTCATGTTGGGTTTAGCCATGAGAACTGAGTACTTTGGTGGGCCTCTGACTTGGTGGTTCTCTCTAATTGGGTCTATCCTTTTGCTTTCTCATTGTGAGCCCTACAAAATGGACAAAGCTACCATGGAGTTTTATTCCACATGGACTTTAGTTGTTAATAAAAATGAAATGTATTCATAAGCTTTAATAAATATTTATGATAGGTTTTAGGTATTAATTTCTATGAGCTTTAAATATCAATTTGTATAGTTTCTCATAATTCTAGCCGTGAATTATTTTGTAAATGATATTTTCTTTAGGGCTTTTAACTAGTAACCTCCAATATTTCTTGTGAATAATATTTACTATGGGTTTTAATAGAGGCGATATCCATGGGTTTCAAATAAATTATGGTAACAACCATTACAATGGAATAATGTGATATTCTCATGAGTTTTTCTATAGATAATCATGATGGGCTTGTAAAGTAAATAATTACCATGAGTTTTGGAAATGTTGTGATATTAATAGTGACCATGGGTTCTTATTATATAAATTCCATGAGTTTGTAATATATTATGAAATAAATAAATGTCATGGTTTTAAGTTAAATTATGAATTTATGTTTGCCATGGGTTTTGGAAAAATGCATAGTGTTATGAAACATAAATAGTTTCCATGGGTTTATAATATGATATGAAATAAATAAATATCATGGATTTAAGAAAAATAATCACAACTTTCCATGAGTTTTTATATTAGTAATACAAATTCATAATTCTCGATGGGCTTGATATATGTTTGCCATGTGTTTTGGAAAAATGAATAGTGCTATATAACATAAACGGTTACCATGGGTATTATAAGATATATTTCATGGGCTTGTAATAGGTTTAAGAACTTAAAACATTGTTAATCATTGGACTTTAAGTGAAATACTTATGATATAGTATTTTGCCAAGTATTGATAATTTTGGGCTTTTTACAAAATAGTGGAAAATAGCTAGCTTGGGCTTTTAATAGTGCTAACATAAATTGAGCTTTTGATATTGCCCATGAGAATTGTGCTTTTGAAATATTGTCAATTATAAGTAGCCTTGAGTTTTAAAAAGAATGGGATGTGTGCATTGGGTTTGTAGGACCGTTTCTGGACTTAGCAATGATAATAAAATTAGATAAGATATGAGTTGTTGGGCTTTTTGTGATAGTTTATATCATGGCTTAATTTAGATAATGAGATATGAAATATTTGTGGGCTAATGGGATGAGAAATATTCATGGAGGCCCAAAAAAATTTATGGGTGATATTTTTTGGTGAATAAATAAATTTGATTAAATAGTATTGGGGCACGTGGTATGAGTGAAAAAATTGTACCTCAACACATGCTTTGCTTCCTTTGTGCTCACTTTGCTTGCTTTGTGCCATCTCGTTTGGCTTTCTATGCTTGTTTGCATCTTTGCACCTTTGTTTAAATGTTCATACATGTGTCTTTGTGTGCTTGTTTGTGTCATCAAGCCTAGTTCCTACTTACCTTTTCGTGCGGGTTTGCACCCGTCTTTTGTACACAAGACCCCGAGTCCCTTTTAAGAACTTTGTTTGATGGCACACATGCTTTGTTCGTACTCCAATATAATAGAACTATATACCTTAATCCAAACCCACATTTGTCCTTCTAGGACACACTTTTTTTCTTGATAACATGCTTGTTTGCCCCATTGTGTGCTTTTCTTTGTTTGCCCCTTTGTGTGCGATCCTTTGCTTAACCCTTTGTGTGCTACCTTTTATTTGTTTGTCTTTTTCGTTGGCTTGTTTGTTGGCTTTGTTTTTCTTTTGTTGTTGCATGTACACACTCAGAGTGAGAGCGCAACTTTCAATATGCAAGCTAAAAAGGGCAAATGTAAGGTAGAAGATGCAAGCCCAAAAAGGGCGATGTTCAGTAGATAGAAGGCTTAGCCTCCTCGAGTGGTTTTCTCTCTATCCCTTTTAGCATTTTCTTTAGAACCATGTACTAGGGTTCCTTTCCTTGTATCTAGTTTTAGGCCGCATTCTTAGGGTATGACAATGTCTGATCTACTTTTCATGTACCTTGTTAGGTCATATCCTTTGGATGTAGGCATGCATCCTTTATCTTTCTTGTACCTTGCTTGGGTTGTGTTCCTTGAGTATGGCAATGTATGATTCATCTTTCCTATACCTTGTTGGGCCATACAATGTGTGGTTTGTATATGTATGTATTTGCTTGCTCATGGGTGGTCGTGCACTTTGTATGATAGACTCCCATGGTTAGGAGAGTGACCCTCTCATGATCGTGGGTGCTCTTGACCTTATGATGTGGGTATGCATTTAAGGCGTTTACTGTTGGTGCATAATCATGCCATATTGTGCGCATGATTATCGTGGTATGATTGTCTCAATCCATGTCAGCTAAGTGAGATTAGTTTCCTCGTGTATGTGACACGCATCAACAAGTTTGATGCTTTGGTGAGCTTCGGCTCGCCCTAGTACGCACATGCTGATGTGCACCGTATGCACAGGTACGAAACCTTGCTGGTGTGCCATAGCGCACCAAATACAAAACTCTACGAGATTTTTGCTGTGAAAATGACACCTTTGTTTGCCATATTCTCACCATAGTTTTGAAATCCGGACCGTTCAATGAACCATAAAAGGGAGAGATTCAAGGTTTTTAAGGTTGGACCGAGGTCAAACTAAGGTTGGACCGAGGTCAAACTAAGGTTGAACCGTGATGATGTCATAATTAATTTAATAATAACTTAAAATATAAATAAATATATTAAATTAGTAAAAATTGAAAATTTATCTAAAAATAAAGATAAATAATTATATACATACATATATATATATATATATTTAAAAATTTTGTTAGAACTCTTAAGTTATGACAAAGCTCATTTGAGTACTCAATATTTTTTTTTTTATGAGACCTAATAAAATGGTAAAGAGATAAATTAATGTTTGCCCATAGCTAAAGCCCATTTGACAATCCAATTTTTTTTATGCCCAAGCCCATTTGAATAGTCCACCATTTATGAATTAAAATAAAATAAAAACTATAGGATAAATACGAAGGGTAGAGTCTAGACTAAAGTGGTTGACAAGTCAAATAACTTGCTTCAAAAAAAAAGAAATGGTTGATAGGAAAGCACGTGGTTGACAGGAAAGCAACAACAGTAAAGGAAAGCAACAGCAATAAAGCAAAAGCAAAAAAAGAGGACTTCATTTACCAAAAACTGAAGAAGACTTCGAAGGAAAAAAATGAAGAAATAGAGAAGAAGAATAGGAAGATGGTGGTACGATCTCAAGTCTGATAGCATTTCACGGTGGTTAAAGTTTCAACCTTCAATAATGGTTGTAAGCCTGTAAGCGTGATGTACTGTTTTTCTATGTGTGTGTGTGTGTGTGTGTTTTTTTTTTTTTTTTTTTAAGGTTTAGATTCAAAGGGAAGTATGGAACCATGAAAAGCGGTCTGATCACGGTTCTAAGAACCGTGCGGTTGGACTGCGGTTCTAACGGTTTCTTGCTTTTTTGGCATAGACCGGTTTTTAAGGCTTAAAGAACCGTGTTTGTGAGAGGTTCACGGTTAACCCGGTTGGACCGTACGGTCCGGTTCGGGTTTAAAAACCTTGATTCTCACAATGAAAGTTTGGTAAGAATAGTGTTTTGTTTGCTATGATGCACCAGAGGCAAAATGCTATTGGATTTTTGTTGTGGAAATTTGGCAACAATTCCAAAATGCGCTAGTGAAGCATTGATTAAGGTCAAACCCTTCCGAAATCAAACCTCAAATCCTAATTCATTTAAAGCATCAAGAGCTAATGGCAATACCTTGTTTTAATTGCCAACGTCCAAAAATTAAGATTTCACCAAAACAAAGAACTGTCTTCGGATAGGTGTTGTGAGGTGCTTAACACCTTCCTCGCACGCAACCAAACTTCCAAACTCAAGAATCAAGATTTTTTTACCCGTCCGTGTTAGATTAGGGAAAACGACTTTTTTCTTAGCCTAGGATTAGTAATAACATCAATTAGGGTCAAGTGAACAATCACACCTTAAAAAAAAATTCAATGATTAGTGGCAACTTTACTTCACCTTTGTTGAATTGATGGGTCTTTAAAACGACTCATCCCATTCCATTTAGCACCCGCGTTGTTGTGATGGGTGGTCGACTGCGGCGAGGCATCGACACCAGCCAAACATTGACCGCACGGAGCTAATGAAGTGTAGTGCAATCAAGGTTTTGGGCAAACCACACCTTATGGTGCAATGATAAATATGACCCAAAATCACATCGAATTGCAGCATGTACATGGGTTAGGTTAAAGGATTTTTTCAACCCCACCTAACCTTATCAGGTTGGTAAATTCTTGATCTATCTCATGTGTAAAACCCAACCCAACCCATATAGGCCGGGTTGAGTTAAGTTGGGTTTGTGGGCTGTGTGTACATATCTTATATCTTGTGAAAATTTGGGATTTCATCCACTATTTAAACAATTTTTTTAATAAGTTATTATGATTTATATAATATATTTAAGTTATATTTTGAATTCATCAAATTAATTATCAAAATATCAAAATCAATCAAACTACAAAAATTAAATAAGAATAATCAAATGAAATTACATATATGGTGGGTTGGGTTAGATGTGTTAAGAAAACTATCAACTCAAACTTAACCTGACCCAAAACTCAAAATGAAATTTTAACCCAATCCAACCCGCCAACTCACAAAAACTAATCCAAAGTGTCAAGTTGGGTTGGATAACTTGAGTTGGATTGGTGGGTTTGATACACGCCCTTATATATTCCTGCCCTAAATGACATAATTTTGTTTAAAATTTTTAATTTGAGAGACCAAAATAATAACATATTGAAAGTTTATAGGATTAATTATAAATTATAAATCCTTTTTTATTTGTGAGTAAAACGAGATATATATCTGGAAACTTGAATGACTAAAATGGTAGAATTTGAAAATTTAGAGGATTGGTTAAAATGTATTTTTAGCGTTCTTTAAAATATTTTTTTTATGAGTCTTAGTTTTCTCTTCAATGAAAAGAATATATATAAATATATATATATATATATATATATATATATATATATATATATATATATATATATATATATATATATCATTCATTTGGATTGCTAACAAATAATTAATGTGTTGATTGGTTGATTAGTGGATGCCACTTTCTTCCTTGCATGGGTTTCATGAGATAAATGCTAAGAACATTTACATCAAAGATGCTAAACCTATAATTTTTCAACACCTAGACAGTAAAGACAAAAACGTGATTTAAATGAGAGAGAATAAGGAAATAATATTTAAATGAAGTCGTAAAATAATAGAGTATTCGATATTAAAATTGAATGTATTATAAAGTGAATGTGTTATATATATATATATATATATATATATATATATATATATATATATATATATATATATATCATTCATTTGGATTGCTAACAAATAACAAATGTGTTGGTTGGTTGATTAGTGGATGCCACTTTCTTCCCTGCATGGGTTTCATGAGATAAATGCTAAGAACATTTACATCAAAGATGTTAAACCTATAATTCTTCAACACCTAGATGGTAAAGACAAAAATGTGATTTAAATGAGAGAGAGAATAAGAAAATTATATTTAAATAAAGTAATAAAATATTAAAGTATTTGATATTAAAATTAAATGTATTATAAAATAATGTGATAAAATAAATAAGATAGTTTTTTAAGGTAATGTTTGGATAAAAATTATTGCGTCCATGTTTTGGTCAAAACGCGTTTCAAATTTTTTTTTTTTCCTGCTGCGCGTTTCAGCTTTAGGGGACAAAGTTACTATTCACTCACTGTTCACACTGTGTACGTACTGTTCACGCACTTTTCAGCCACTTTTTTCATTAAAAATGGCTCTTACAGTATTATTCACATATTTAAAAATTATTTTGTTACAGTATTTTCAGTTTTCAGCTGTATCCAAATGGTTAAAAGTTAAATTTTTTAGAACTTTTAACCTGAATGCCTAAGAGCAATCACACCAGTGCTTTCATTTTACACATCCATTTTTACACTAAAAACTTACTTTTTTCTATTTTACACATCCAATTTTACAAAACATCCACATCAGTTCATCTATTTTACACATCTTCTAATTAAATAATCAATTTCCTACAAATTTTTTTATCATTTCCCTAACTACCCGGATATATATACGCGCCTCTCTCTCTCTCTCTCTATACCCATCTCTCCCCTGAAAAATTCTCCCTCTCGATCAACCCTCCCTAGCTCTGTTCCGGTCCGATCCACGAGCTCCTAGCTCCGAGCTCCGATCCACGATCCACGAGCTCCAATCCGAGCTCCGTTCCAGTCAAGCACCGATCAAGCACCAATCTGTGTTTGTGTATCTTTGTTTTTTTTTTTTTTGAGCAAGTGTATCTCTGTGTTGATTCTCTGTGTTATTTGTCTGTATGGATGTGTTTGTGTGTGGGTGTGTTTGTGTGCATTTGAGAAAAAAGAAGAAGATGAGCAATTAACTGGGTCTGTTGAGCACCGAGAAGAGAAAGAAAAAAAGAAGTGAACGGAAATTAATAAAATAATGGATCAACGAGCTACAGTAACCGTGTATATTTACATGGTTACTGTAGCTTGTGGAGGAATTTGCACAATTTTGCATATTTTTATACCCACTGATGTGAGTATTTTTTTACTAAAAATATATAAAATTATTAATTTTTTTTAAGAAAATTTTAGAGGGACTGATATGGTTGCTCTAAACATATCCTGTAAGAGAAGTTGAAAACTCGAAATCCGCCGTGGAAGTAGCCTAAGCAGAAATTGCCAAGAGATAATTGGATTCGATGTGGGAAGAATTTTTTTAAATATTTTAAATAGTATAGTTTAGGAAAATTAAATGCTGATTGATAGATGCGATAGAATTTTGATTGATTTATGCAACATGGAAAATTGGATGTTATGCTGATTGATAGGTACAATGATTGATGATATTTTCGACGGCCGACTTTCAATAATCACATGGAAAATTGGATGTTATGCTGATTGATAGGTACAATGATTGATGATATTTTCAACGGCCAACTTTCTTTCGAGTCCAAATCTTCTGTCCTACTTTTCCTGCTCCACTCTATATTCCACCAATAAAAACTTGCCACGTGTTCACCTAAGTAATTAAATACTAGTATTAATTAATAACGGTAGCATTAATAAGTCAATAATGATAGTATTTAATTACTTAAATGAACACGTGGCAAGTTTTTATTGGTGGAATATAGAGTGGAGCAGAAAAAATGAGACAGAAAATTTAAACTCCTTTCAATAATCACATAATAGTTTGTCGGGATTGCTAAAAATTATGAAAAATAAATAGGAACGGGATGGTCCATTTTTATTTTTTATTTTTGGGTAGAACAGGATGGTCCATTGGGAAATTATGTAGTCATTTTATTGAACGGATGCAATGTATGTCTCCTACCAAAAACAAACAAAAGTACCATTAATCTAGATCCTTCAATTTTGCACTCTTTCAGGTCTTAGTCGCATTGTACTATTTCAATTAATTTTAATTTTAATTTTTATCTACAGTACTTTCAGCAATAAGTTTTTAGTTTCAGCAAAATAAGCGGTATCTAAATAGACTCTAAGTATATTATATATGTCACCCAGCCGCCTATATAGTATATATAACAATTAGTTGCCTCACCAAAAGCTAGAATTAGAGTTTCTGTTGTTTTGGTCTGGATGAGAAATCAAATTTTTAAATAGTGGGAGATAAAATAAATAATACAAAGTGAATTGGGCTTCAATTATCTATAATACTAAGAGCATTAGTAGCCGGGTGGCCAAAAAAGTTATATTTTACACCCTCAAAACCTACTTTATCTATTTTACAATCTTATTTTACAACTCACCCGACATCCCAGCTTCTATTTTTAGATACAACTTATTAAAATAATATAGATTACAAAATTAAATAATATTAAAAAACTACTCTTTCTCTCTCCTTTCCCATCTCTCTATTTCCTCTCTTCCTCTGTTTCTATCTCTCCAGCACCACCACATATGAGCTCAACCACGTCCCAACAGCAACCCAGCACCAAAGCTCAGCCACCACCACCACCCAATTATTGAAAGTTTGTCCAACCAACCACCCCCATCCAAATCCTAACCCACTAATCCAAATCACAAACCCACTGATCCAAATCACAAACTTATGGCTGACCTGTGACTGCCCTTAAATCACAACTACAAATCCACTGGAATCCGCCACAAAACCATCAACTATCCACCACAAATCCAAAAAAATAAACCCATCCACTACCTACACAAACCCATCGGAGCAAACTACCCCACCCAAATCTGATTAAAAAAAGAAAAAAAAAAACTCAGCTAGTCCAGCCACCATTCCTTTTCAATCTGAGAACGAAACCCATCACCAAACTCCAATCTGTGAACGAATCCTACCACCAAACTCTGATCTGTGCCATCACTGAAACCCACCACCAAACTCCAATCTTAGCCACTGAAACCCACCACCATTATCGATCTAGCCACCAAACAATCATGCAACCCACCACCAACTGACCCAAACTCCAACCACAGCCACTGACCCAAACTCTGATCTGTGCCATCACCAAAACCCACCACCTAAAATCGTGAGGATCATGGGGGAGGGTTGAGAGAGAAGAGTTTAGTAGATTGAGGCTAGGGAGAAGTGTAAAGAGTTGAGAGATGAGAGTTTTGGAGTTTTGAGAGACTGGGAGAAGCGTAGTTAGAGAAAAAGTGAGAGAGAGAACATATTTTTTCAATAAAATAAATTTTTTTTTTTTTTAACATCCAAATGAACAGTTGGTTCTATATATAAGAACCAACTGCTCACAGGTTGCAAAGTAATTTGCAAACCCACACCCAGATGGAGCAAGCTTTTTGAGCTTAAAGTTGTAAAATAGCAATGGGGGGGGGGGGGGGGGGGTGTTTACACCCCTCCATTGCTAGTGCTCTAATAACATGATTTTTTGTTTAAGTTTCATAATTTTGCATACTAAAATATTCTCACAAAAAAATTTTAACTCTCTAAAATACTCATATCTTTTAGTTAAGTAATTTTAAATTTAAAAACATAAAGTAGTTAATAGAGTAATTTACTATTTTAAAAAAAATTCATAATTTTTAGGTTTTTTTTTTCTTTTTCTTTTTCTTCTCCAATTTGATTTACCACTTTTTATTTTAAATTCAAAATGTTCTTAACGAGACTAGTATATAATTTAGGCTAGTATGTATTTTTAGAGCACCAAAATAAGTGTACTTCCCTTGATCCCCACACACACGCACTTAATAAACACGCTTAATAGTTAGAGAGAGTGGAATAATATGGCTAAATATTAGGATATGACTTTTATATATATATATATATATATATATATATATATATATATATATATAAAAATTAGAGAATAACATCTTAGATATAATTTATAGGTATTGGTCACAAACAAAAACCCATGACTTAGAACATTCACAATAAACTCAACAAATTGCCCTTTTCTTCCCCATAATTTGGGTTAGTCACAGGGACTGAATTAGAATTCGAACCTAGGGGGGCCAAAGATTAAAACCAAAAAAAAAAATTTATGAAAATAAAAACTAACATTTATTTCATATTCAACAAAATACTACATACAAAATAAGTATTTTTTAAACATTTCATATTATAAAAATATCAATAAAGTATAACATACAAAATAAGTGTTTCTTAAATATTTCAACACATTTATCAAAATAAAACTCGACGCTCTTTTAAATCTTTAAAGTCATCTATGATTGATTCTGTACCAAGTTCTGCAGAAATTTTATTTTCAATGTACAAAATCAAAGCCTTAAATCACAACCACACCAAGAATTAAATTAAATTACGAGACAAACACAATTTTATACATATGCACATGGCCCACACCACACAAAATGACAAAGACAAAATTTAATGAGTCAGTACTAAAGACTTTGGTCTCAAGCTTAAACACAATACTCATATAAAGTAATTAATAAAGTTATGCCTTTATTACTAGCCAGCTCAAACAAAGTTATGCAGTACTCACAAGCTTAGACATAGATATGTCTTTATAGATAAAGTTATAAAAGTATAAAACCAAAAAAAAAAGAGAGGTAAAAATACAAAACTTATCCTTTAATTTTTATTTTTTTTCATTTTAATACTCTATCTTTCAGTTTTGTTAATTCAATCTTTTAATTTTCAATTTTTGTCAATGCCGGATTCCGTTAATCCTCAGTTACTGGGCTTCCGTTAACTTTCAGTTTTTTTTTTTTTTTTTTTTTTTTAAATTTGGGAATTTAAAGAAAAAAAAATCTGGAAAAAAAATTTAAGGGGAAAGTCAGGATCATAATCAAACACGTCGAGTGCATTGACATCAAGCAACTCGCCTTCAATTTCAATGATTCTTTTGATCGCAATCTCATACTTCCCTTCGCTGAGCAACCCATCTTCCGACTGAGACGCCGTGGAACTGTCCCGAAAATGCTTCAGAAACCGATAAATCGCATCGTTGACATCCTCGACGCTTATGTTCGTCCCCCAAACGAACGTCGGCCGAGCATCGTCGACATCGTAGCCCTCACAGCCCTCGAAGGAGGTCGGCGCGTTGTCGGTGGAAGTGGGAGTGGCGGCTGCATTAACAGGAGTAGTTGAAGTAGCTCTTCTCCCTCCACGCCAGCCGCCGCGGCGCGAAGACGAGGTGGGGGTTAGGGCTGGGTTCGCATTCGAGGTGGCAAATCGGGATTGGTTCGGTGGCGGCGTTGCGAATGCCGAAGGAGTGGAGGATCGTCGCCGGGGGATGAGAAGGTGTTGCCGATTGGGCTAGAGTAGGAGTCATCAGGAGAGATCGGTCCTGTGAAAGTTCTTGGTGAAATGGGAAAAGTGAGTCATTAGGGAAGTTCTTGGAGAGTTCTGTGTAGTTTTCTTTTTCTTTTCTTTTCTTTTTTTTACAGATTTTTTTCTTTTAATTCCAAAAAAAAAAAAAAACTGAAAGTTAACGGCAGCAGTTATGAGGTTTTACGGAATTCTGTATTGATAAAAATTGAAAGTTAGAAGATTGAATTGACAAAACTGAAAGTTAGAGGACTGAAAAAAAAAGAAATAAAAGTTAGAAGGCCAGTTTTACATTTTTGTCAAAAAATAAAAAATAAAAAAAAGTCACAAATAGTCAAACACAACACAAACTACGGTCACAACTCACACAAGTCCCTAAAAAACGTAGAGGACAAAGGCAGGGCAATAGAGCAAAGAAAAAATAAACACAAATATGAACTTGAGAGAGGAGAGAAAATTTTCAGATTCACCGTACCTTAGCCGATTCAACTTGTGTGTGAGTGTGAACAGCAGAGATGTAAATCGAGGATCTAAGGAATAGCAGCAGCAGTAGCAAGCCAGCAACTGTAGATCGACTCTGATATGAGGAACAACACAGGAGCAATAGCAGATGGCAGTGATGGAGGCATTGAGGTTGAGTGGAGGAAGAATGAGGTAGAAATTTGGGACTTGTAATTTAGGTTTTTTGGAATTTATTGTTTTGTGCGTGATTTTTGTTTAATTCATATTTATTTTTCTTTTAGTTAAAGGGGCATGAATTTTATTTATTTATTTATTTTCTTGTAGATTAATATCTAAATATTTTAAAGGAGGAGAGATAAATATATATATTTATGGGCAAATCTTAATTTTTTGTATACCAGTTTTTTTTAAAAATTGGTTGGGGGGGGGGGCAATAGTCCCCCTCTGCCGTAATGTAGGTTCGCTCCCAAACCTATTTTTAGTCTCCAACCAACCCGATCGTAGCTCAACCCCTTATTCAAAAGTTACGTTAACTCAATGACATTATTGAGTAGTTTAGTTCATTGTGAATGTTCTTTTAAGTATCAAATGAGACCTAAAAATCACTAGACTAATTGGGATTGTTTACATGACAAATCCAAATCAAGGCATATGAATTAACTTATATATTATCTCTCTTTTCCGTAATTTATTCATGTAGATAAAAATAGATTATCTGATTATCTAATTCTCTTTTGTAAATGTGAGAACACTCCATGAACAAGATCACGATTTTGAATGTTTTCTAAGGAATAAAAGCTTTTTCCTTTCAAATTAACTCTCCAGTAATTTCCAAAGATCCACTTCCAATATCATAATTAGAACTTTTTTTATTATTATTATTTAATTATAGAAATGATGTAAAATTGCGCTTTAATTCAACATAAATACTTAATGGTTACCGTACATCTCTTATGAGATAATTTTTTATCACTTAGGACTAATTGTAAATACTATGAATTTGATTTTAGTTTTCAGGGAAAAAACGAAGTAAAAAAAGAAAACTAGAGAAACTCTACCGACGACTAAGCAAATAATATGATCGTTGGACTCAAGGGAGCCACAACTATGACATATGGAAACATAAATGAAATTATAGACAGAAGGTATCTCATAAATGATAAAAGAATTTTATGCAATATCCTCACATAATATGTGAGATCCACAAATATATGGGTCTCACGCATACCGTGAGAGAATGACCACGTACATAGAGTTGCTCCATAAAATACTTTGACGTGATAGGAACACCCTCCCATGAAGCTTCTCTCTCAAACCAAAAAAAAAAGATGTTGACTTTTAGGAGATCAAACATAAAAAAGCATCTATGACATCTACAGTGTTCCAGGACATTCTTCATCAGTAATGTTCTTGATGGAGCAAATTTGTTAGGGTAAATTCAGCCCAATTACACGGGATTATGGAGTGCCTAGACCTAAAATTTGTTATATATTAACATTGATATACTACGTTGAATATGTTAGTATAGATGCTAAAGCGGAAACATAAAGCGTAGAATACAATAACACATATGGGTTACGTGGTTCCGCTTAACGACAAATGTTCATGGAGGAAACCCTAAATGGTTACATTAATAATATATTAAAGAGTAGTATAAATCATATATTACAATGAACCCTAATATGTGTATATATAATAGGTTAAACCTTATACTAGAAGGGTTGAGCTTGGGCTAGCCAATGGTGGCTCTACATGCAAGTCAGAGTGGTCACGGGACCACCTTGGCTACCAAAAAATTCCATATATACATTTGTAAGAAAAGTATTGTGGTTGTCAATTCTTTTTAATGGTGACAACAGTAATATTCTTATTGGTTTTGCATTCACAACAATTTTACTCTCCTTAGTAACTCAACTCACAATTGTAGCAAATATTTAAGTTATTGTTTTATTAGATTTTGTATAATTTAAATTTTTTAATGACCATAATAAAAAAGAAAAATTTGGAGCTGCCACTGGGATAACATATATCTAACAAAATTAATCAAATTTTTTAGTCTTTTGTCTTGTGCAGCCTTAATCATTAACAAAGTACCTAACAAAATTGTTGTACAATTTCGCTTCTGGCAGTTAACAAACTTTCCAAGTTTCAACTGTATTGAGCTCGTTTAATGTTAGCTACTGAAATTTCAGTGAAAATTATTTTTGAACTTTTCTTGGAGTCTAACAAACTTTCAATTTCTATAAAAGTTCGTTGAAATGTTCGTTTGGAAAAAACAAGAAAAAGGTCAACTAGGAAAGACAGATGACTGTGATCTCAAAAGATCGCATTTTCAATTGATAAATTCAGACATCACCATTGATTTAATTGTTTATAACATCAATCACGTGACCCTTAACCTTAATTATGCAAAAGGATATGCTCTACTCCTTTTTAAAAAGAACGTGCCTTGGCCAATTTCAAAAAACAATCACTCATAATCAGAAGATAATTTATTTAAGAGACATGTGTGACATGCCCTTGCCATTGATCCCTTAATTTTGTATTTTGAAATCACTTATGATTATAAGTATATCTCACTAGATTAATTAATATACATGGGCTGTGAATCTGGCATTCTCATAGTTTTAGTTAAAGAATTATATAATATTCCGGCCCAACTCCAAATTAATAAGAATCAATATGAATTCATGTGACAATTTTTAAGGTATATATTGTTAATTTATTGGGTGTTCTAATCAAATTCAAACATTTCATTGCATTAATCAATGAAGCACATAGTTAATCGTAATTTTACCCAAAGTGAAAATGCTACACTGCTTTTGTTTCAAAAAGGAAAGAATAGATTTGTCTTCTTTGTTCAGATTTGTTTTAATTAACATGTGCGCCACTCTAATTACTAAAACTCTTAATACAGACTCAGAACAATTATTTATAAAATAATTTTTTTTTTAAAAGACAAAAACAAAAATAGATTGACTATTATAAGCTCTTTAACCAATAAAGGAATGCTTTTTTTTTTAATGCATGACGAAACATTGCACAAAAACTTAAAAATGAAAAATGAAGATTACCAAGTTGCCTAAGATATTTCATGTTTTCACGAAAGGGTTGCATGCCAATAATAGCAAAGCCATATATGGTCCATATTTTCCATTTAAATTACTAGACAGAACGTGCTTCACTGGCAGGTACGGTGCCATATGGTCCTCATATCTACCGTACGCGCCAGTGAATCACGTTCTGTGCAGTAATTGTAATTGAAATAGAAAATATGTAACACGTTGTGTAAGATAGAGTATTGTCATATTTCGTGTCCTTCAAAAATTGGACTCTAGTGTTAGAAAATTAATATATTATCCTTAGATTCAAAAAATGTAATAATTATGAGGACTTTAAAAAAGGGCACACCCATCTATAAAACTCACGCTTTACCAAAATGGGTTTGTAAAAGCAGAGCAAACTCTCTCCTATTTCCTTGGAGAGTTTTGCAGCAAAGAAAGAAGAAACACACACGTACACACAGAAATACAGTGAGTCTCAGTGAGATGGGTAGAAACCCAAGGTGTACAAAAGATGGATTAAACAAAGGAGCATGGACTGCTCTTGAAGATAAAATCCTCATTGATCATGTCAAGACCCATGGTGAAGGAAAATGGAGTAACCTTGCCAAAGAAACAGGTCAGAGAAAGTCCATTCTTTTCGATTTTTCATTTCCAGAATGCATAAAGAATTTTTTCTGTTTTGTATAACTTATTTTTTTGTTTTTTTGAAAATGAATTGTCGAAAGAATTGTACGTAAAAAGAATGA
Source organism: Castanea sativa (assembly GCF_040712315.1). NCBI lineage: Eukaryota > Viridiplantae > Streptophyta > Magnoliopsida > Fagales > Fagaceae > Castanea > Castanea sativa. The sequence continues at coordinate 23,024,320 of NC_134022.1, read as the reverse complement.
GGCATTTTAAAACTCAATTTTGGAAAAAAAGTACAGTTTCAAAATGTCAGAAAATAAATTAATGGCTCTTAAACTCTGGCTTCCTGCTTCACCCAGATAAAAATTCGTGAAGTACTCCAACGAACTCCTTGTCCCAAATGATCATACACCAAGTAGCTTGACCATTTCTACTTTTGATTTTTTTGGGTCAAACGATGAGCTCATTCATTGCAAACCTTTCAATTTTTCTTTTTAGAAAAATTGTCCATAGCTAGTTATTGTCACTACAACAACAAAAAATTATTACTAAAAAAAATTGTTGTAATAATATCAAAGTCATTGTAATGGTTTATGCAAAGTGTTGGAATAAAATTTAAGGTAATAAGTTTGTGTTAAAAAAATCTTGTTACAATAAACTTTAAATATTTTAATGACAATTTTGATGTAATACTATATTTGTTGTTGCAATAAACAATTTATTTCTTGTAGCAATAGACTATAATTTCACAAATTTTATTACAATAGATTGCAAATAATTGACAAAAATAATTTTGTTTAAATTATTGCAACTATATATTCATTGTAATAGATAATTGTTTCAAAAAATTTCATTACAGTAGATTGTAAAATAATTTGTATTAGATTATTGTAATAATATATTAATTGCAACATCATGTTTGTTATTGAAATAGATTGTAAAATAATTGATATTTAATTATTGCAATGATATATTTGTTGCAGTAAGCTGACATTTTGAAATTTCTATTGTAATAAATTGCAAAATAATTGATACCAAGTTATTACAACGATTTCTTCAATTTAAGTTATTGCAAAAAATATTTCTTAATGCAATTTAGTATTAAAGCCTCTATTGCAACTAAAAATTATAAGTTATTTTAACTAATTATTATTAATGTAATAATTTACTATTTTTAAGTTATTGTTGCAACGAATTTTAATTTGAAGATGTAATATTATGTCTAATACTACTATACTAATTTTTGTTGTATTAACACTTGATGTAATAAACTTATTTTGATGTAGTGTGTATTGAATTTATCATGATGATCAAGAATCTCTCTCATTTAATACACAATACTAATAAGAAGTAGTTCAAATGTTATGGCCCTTGGCTTCCTATTATTTGATTACTTTAATGGGAAGAAAAATTTTGGTGAGAGATGGTAGACAGTTGACTACTAAACAAGATAGACAGAGTAGAAGAATGTTGGTTGATTTGTGCATGTTCCTTTTTTTTTTCTATTTCTTTTGTTTTTGAAATATTACATTTTAAGCCCTATAATTATAGAAGCATAACGAACAAAACCTTACTGTTTTTTTTTTTTAAATAACCAATTAAAACCTGAATTTTTTAAAAATAAATAATTAAATAATATAGTTTCAAAAGTAATAAATCTCAACACATTAAAGTGTAAGCCATTATTTTTAGAGTTTAATATAGGCTGATATTTTAATTTGTTAATTTTGAAAATGTGGGATTTAATTGGTTATGCAGGACTTAAGAGGTGCGGCAAGAGCTGTAGGCTTCGGTGGATGAATTATCTAAGACCTGACATAAAAAGAGGGAACATCTCACAAGATGAAGAGGAATTGATCATGAGACTACACAAGCTTTTAGGCAATAGGTACTTTTGTATATATATTTTTTTATTCTTAGGAGGAAAGTTTTAAAACTGTCCTTCATGTGTGATACAAAGAATAATAATAATGTTGATGCACTTGTTAAAGTATTAATACTAAAGCTAAAAAAGTGTTATTGTAGGTGGTCTTTGATAGCTGGGAGACTTCCTGGACGTACTGATAATGAAATCAAGAATTATTGGAATTCCTATTTAGCCAAGAAGACACAAATTCAGATTCCATCACCAAAGTCTAGAACAGATCAGAAAAAGCCAACCATTAGAGTTCACCATGAGTCTGATGCATTATTAGAAGGCAAAGGGGTCCAAGTTTCTGCACAACAACAAGTGGATGATGACCAAATTCATGAGACGAAGGTACCAATATTTTTGGCACCAACCGTGGAGGCCAACATGGTTAAGAACAAGTCCTCGATATCAGAATCGAGTGCTGATTCACTATCAACTTCAAAGGAGGAGAACATGTCTGACTTTATTTTGGACTTAAGTTCTGACGACTTTTGCAAAATGCTTGATTCTGATTTTGCAAAGCTCAGTGACGTTGATATAAACGAGCTGCATAATATTGCGATTGAAGGTGATGAAGGCTCTCTTCTAGTACTGTCCGAGGGGACAGAAAATAACGGGAGGGAAAGTGGTCAACCTAATAATTCTAATAAGGTTTCAGATTTCCAATCATTGTTTCTAGACTCAGGTGATGGATGGTTAGGAGATGATTTAGACATTGCATTTTCAGACTAAATTTAATTAGTTGGTCACACTTGGGTTTGCTGGTTCTTTTTCAACATTTTTTCAATTTTCAACGATCCAAGCCCACCTGCTTAGCAGACTGGCCCTCTCTATTTTGTCAATATCTTGAATAATTGTATCTAGTAATTGTCTGCCTCCGTTCAAGGCAATTTTTTTAACAGGCTTTTCTACCACCATGTGATTGTTAATTGTTAATTCCAAACTTCCCAACCACCCAAAGAAAACGATCAAATGCTTAATCAAAATTAGAAGAACCAATATGCTTAATACTCTCCAACGAAGTACCTTTTCAAATGACAAAAGTAATTATTAACGGACGGAAAAAGTTTACCCCTAGATCAGTTTGGATGAAACTCTCTCCAATCAATTATATGCCAGTTAAAAAGACCATCAATGTTAGGGTGGTAATATTCAACATGACTCACCTTGAACACAACATGAACACTAATTGGTTAACACACTTAGCACGATTAATAAATTGGTCAATTTCGTATTGACCTACTTAACTTGCAATTAACCTAATATAACTTATTTGACATAAATAAATGTCATTTTTTTCAAAAAAATTGAATTCTAAATATAATTAAGTAATTAAATTTTTTTTAATAATTATATTGATAAATTTTTAACTAAAACTTTAGTCCCTGACCCTTTTACCTATAACAAAGGGGGGGAAATCTTTTTTATTTATTTTTTATTATCCTTAAATTGTGCTTTAAACCGATTGAAATGAACTGTGTTGTGTCAACTTGCTTAATTAGTGGGTTGTGTCAAAGTTGAGAGGGTTTGACATGATTATTATATGGGTTGGGTTAAGGTTGAGTCATATGTTTTCGAATACATATACCTTGACACGATACGAATACGAATTGTCACCCCTAACCCACGTGTACTTTTAATCATATGACTTTTTAAATGAATAATGTGACATATTTAATTAAATAAACATGGATAGTTTTATAAATCTCCATGTAAGTCAAAAGATATTTTTCTAAATTAATTTGGAGGAAAACCTTGTAATTAATTTTTTTTTTTTTTTTTAAATTCGGATAACTACACTAGGCTTCGTCCACTTATTTCAAAATTGGAAAAAAGTCCGGGATACATTTTGTCCACATCACCAACAATCGGATGATCAGAAGCTTTTCTCGAATATATATATACATATGAACAAGTTCTTAGAGAGGTCATAGTCGTAGACCACCCAAACTTCTCATATACATTCATATAAGGATAAAGATTTTGGTGTGGATCTTCTACGAAGGACCTGCCCATCCTCCATTGTAAAATATCGTGGAAAGTGATACTATTGTATAAAATAAAATATTGATTAAACTACTTTTAGGTCTGAATTTAATCAAATTAAGAAAAAGAAGGCCCACATAACCTTAATGGTCCGAATTCAGTTAAACTTTAATTTGGTTTGTTAATTAGGTCCAGAGATCAAATATAAGCTCTATTCAATTAGGTAGCGTTAGGTTTATAGGATCTTAAATTGCGCAGAATGTTAGATTAGCAATCTCTCTGATCTTTGAAATGACATCCTAGGAACATAATAATCGTATTTGATTCTACTAATATTACCTAAGAATCTCTTTTAATATATATATATATATATATATATATATATATATATATTGCGTAGAATGTTAGATTAGAAATCTCTAATCTTTAATAAAAGATTACATAGAAAAGAGTTAGTTTTTCTGTCGTTAAGAAAGTTTTCTCTGACTTCTCTTAGGTAGTAGAATTTCTTCTCTACAAAGGTTTTTTTTTTTTTTTTTAGGTCAAAGGAATAGTAGGGTTATTATTTGGTTTTTGGGTTATCTTTCTAGGGTTATTTAGGAAACGGATTTTTTTCTACTCACTCCATTCTTTCCTCAATTTTTCTTCGTTGAAACACGATGGATGAGTTGACAAATGATTGGACTCATCTTATTCTTTCTGAAAGAAAGGGACCTAGTTGTTGTTTAGAGAACGATCTCAGCACTCAAGATTTTGTCCTAGGGGAAAAATTTCCGACCAATCGAGCTCTAAATACAGACGCAATTGCTAGAACTTTCACTCCACTCTGGCGATCACGGAATGGCTTCAAAGTTTGAAATTTAGGTCAACACAAAATTTTGTTTGTTTTTGATAACAAGTCTGATATGGTCCATGTGGATAAGATTCTCCATAGTGAACCATCGAGCTTGGATAAGCATCTTGTGGTCATGAAACATTACAAAAATAATACTCTGTTGGATTCCCTCAAGTTTGATAGAACAACTTTTTGGGTGCAAGTTCATGGGTTGCCATTTAGATATATGAATATCAAAGTTGTGGAGAAGATTTGTGATGTCCTTGGCAACGTAATCCACTTTACTGACTCGATTGAAATTGATGGTGGCAAGGTAAGGGTGAAGATGAATGTTTCTCTTCCTCTTTGTCGAGGCTAAGTAATTTCTTTGGAAAAAGTTGAAAACAAGTGGATTACTTTCAAATACGAACGTCTACCGAAAATATGTTACTGGTGTGGGTGTTTTATGGAAGTGTATTTGGTCACTACATGTATCGAACAAGGTGAAGAATTTTTTGTGGAGAGCTTGTCAAAACTCATTGCCTACAAAGTCGAATTTGGTCCAAAGAACAATCATCGAGGATCCCATGTGTAACTGCTATCATGGTTCCTCAGAATTGGTGATTCATGCTTTGTGGTCCTGTCCAGAAATTGATATAGTCTAGTTAGACTTTGAACTATGGAATTTCCGAGAAACAGCTCAGTTCACAGACTTCAAATCGCTCATGGCATGGATCTTCAACAATAGAAATCTCCTAAACTCTTTGTGTTGAATGTGTGGTCAATTTGGAATAAAAAAAAAAAATCAGGTTTGGCTTCATCACCCAGTTGTTCTCTCCATCTACTTGCTCAATTGGCCAAGGATCAGTTGTAGGAATTTCGGTCAATTTAACCTCCACCTAAACCTCCAGATATTCTTCCTTGGGCCCAATGGAAACCTCCTCCACCTAGTTTTGTTAAAATCAATTTTGACTGGGCAATGTTTTATGAGGAAAATAGTGCAAGTGTTGGGGTGGTAATTTGCAATAGTGATGTTTTGGTGTTGGCCTCCCAAACCCAACAGCTACAACAAGCTTTCAGTCCATAAGTGACCGAAATCTTAGCCGCACACAGAGGAGCAACGTTAGCACTCAATTTTCATCGCTCATCACTCATCACTTAAAATACGCTAACTCCCCAAAGGTGGGACGTTTGACACACTATTTCCAACTTCTCATAATTCAATTTTTTGTACTTACTGTGAGACTCATACTTGAGCACCATATCAGTGAGTTTTGTTAGTCTAGCCGCCTTACACTCATTTCACTTTATCTTCTTCACTGCTCATTTCATTTTGCCACCACCATAGTCACAGTGTCAAAGTGCAACCAAAGAACCCAGCAAAGGAACTCACCACAGTCACAGTGCCACTGTTTTTCCCAAAATTTTTCCTTTAGCAATATTTCTCCCAAAACCCTCAACAAACCCAGCAAAGGAAATCCACCTCTGATCTCACCCAGCGTTAATCTCCACCATCCCAAAATTTTATTTTTTCAAGCTAATCTTGGTAGAATTCAAGTGGGTTTGATCTTGATTGAATTAACCTTAGATTTATAAGTTTAATTTTTATGGGTTTTGTTAGTTTTTGTTTGGTGCTGAATCTTCATCCTTTACCCCAATCACGCCAACCAATCTAACGACGTCGTCCAACCTAAACTCGGCCACTGCTCAGACCGGCGATGGCATGGAGAAGAAAGGTGAGAAGGGGAGCCACCTATAAGCGTCACCCACCTACGTTGGACGATCTTGCCGTTTTTTGGGTCTCTCTCCATCTGGGTTTTCTTTTCTAACAACACCACCAAACCAAACCCATCTCCAATCTGAGACCACCCACTAGAACACCCAGTTGAAGAAATCACTCGGATTTGAGACAACCCAGATCGAAAATAAAAACCCAGATGGGGAATGTGAAAACACAGTGCTTCTCGGTCAGCTAAAGTGGCAGATCAGAACAGGAGAAGGCAGATCAGTGGGTATGGTATGGGAGAGAGATCGGTGTGCTCGGGAGTTGAAGAAAAAGAAAGTAAAGGAAAAGGGTTTGGTTTGAGAAGAGTACATAGAGTCGTTGGTTTGATTGGTAAAGGCTATATTGTGAAGTGACCAGACTCTGACCGTGGGGCCCATTGTTTGAGTGAAGTTATGAGATTGCCATCGTAACTCTATTTCTATAACTCAAAAACACCTAAAATGTGTTTTTAGTTTCCATAACTCATCACTCAAAAATCAGATAATTGAGTTATGGAAACAAAAACTGGAAACATGTCCAAACACACTACTCAACCATAGGACTCACCAATTTTGAGTTAGGGGTTATGGAAACTGAAAATCTAAACAGCCCTTTAACCTCTGATAGCGAGTCTCATGCGTAGAGGTTTGACTACATATATATATTCCCCTTAATTGAGGGATGAAAAAGAGTACATTGCATTAAAAATATGATACATTTTTCCAATGCCCAAAGTAAAGGTCACAAAACCTTATCTCCTAGTTATAACCTAAGGAACCAACATACATCATTTTGCTAATACACAATATTGTTTCTTAGTTACATCCTAAAAAATAAAGATCATACGAAAAAATGATGATTTATCTTTTATATCCCCATCTAAATTTAAAGGCTAAGTGACATTATACGAAGGCAAAACCATCGGTAAGGTGTGATATTGAGAAGGGATTTATCACTTGCTCCGCGACACTAACTGCCGCATGCAGTTTTGGTGTTGGTGTGTGAGTGTATTCCCTTATCTCATCTCCCTTCCCCTGTGTGTGTGTGTGTGTGTGTGCGTGTTTCTAAAAGAAAAGATACTCAGTGTTGTTGAGTCATCCTACATAGGTAAGGTGTGATATTGAGAAGGGGTTTATCACTTGCTCCGTGACACTAACTGCCGCATGCAGTTTTGGTGTTGGCGTGTGAGTGCATTTACTTATCTCATCCCCCTTCTCCTATGTGTGTGTGTGTGTTTCTCAAAAAAAAAAAAAAAAAAAAAGATAATACCCCCATTTAATTCATATCGTTCCTTAAAAAAGAGTAAATTCAAATAATCTGATTTTAATGCATCATTAAAAAAATCAATTATATGTATGAATTTTGATATTTTTAATGTTTTTTTTTATTTCATTAATGACTAAATTTAGTTACAAAATTAATTGTAGTCTTAAGTTATAATCTTACTCAACATCTTTTTATTGGAGGTGAATTTTGACAAATCCACCATTTGATTTATTTTTTTATTATATCCTTCATGCTTGTAAAATTTCTAAAGAATTAAAGATCAATAGCTGTGTCATCAATAAATTGTTTAAATTGAAATTTTTTGTAATTTAAAATTATGATTAAAATATAAGCTTATAGATCATATAATAAATAATATCCGTTTGTTACAAAATTTGACATGTGTATTGAGAGTATAAAAAATATACAATTCGGTTAAATTTTCAAAATATAAAGTAATATTTATTTTATTGAGTAAATTTGTAATGATTGTACCTAAACTCAATATTTTCATTAAGTATTCCTTCACGTGGTGCACTCGTTGTATAATACAATTGTAATCAATGATTGAAATTGAAAGTTAAAAAAATAATTTTCAATCTCAACTATTAAATAAAATATATTAAATGAGAGTTAAAGTTAAAAAGGAAAAAATGTATAAAAAATTTGTGTGAGAAAGTGGGTGAATTGCTTGATGCACCTGATCTCAATCCCTGCTGCTCAACAGTCAACACACACTCACAAATGTACAACACTCACTCTGCTCTGTCTCTCTCTCTCTCTCTCTCACTCGCTGTCACTGACATACACACGCACAAAAGAACAAACCAGATAACCCCTTTACTGCACACACACTTACATAACTCCTCAGGTTTCACACACTTTCCACTTCGATCGATCTAATTTAATTCGTTGGTTACACCTAATTTGAGTTTGCTGGTAATTTGCTTTTCAACGTTGTTTCAATTTTCAATGATCCAAGCCCTCCTGCTTAAGCAGACTGGTTCTCTCTTTTTTTTGTCAATATCTTGAATAATTGTATCTACTTGTCTACAAATTTCACAGGCTTCTCTATTCACTACATGATTGTTGAATACTTAAATGCTACCAACTCCAAATTTTCCAACCACTCAAAGAAAAAGGTTGAAATGGTTAATCATAATTAATTAGAACAACCAATATGCTTCATCCTCTCCAACCAATTACTTTAATTTTTCAAATGAGAAATGACAGAGCAATTATCAATGCAAAGCATCTTCCTTTAAATTACGCAGCCCGGTGCTGTGCCTAGTCCGAGAGCGACAGTGGTCCTCAAAAAGACATTGTCCAAGTCTTAAATTATAATTAATTTGAAAATGTGATTTAAGGTGTGTTTGGATACCGCTTATTTTGTTGAAAATTAAAAATACTATAGCAAAATATAATTTTTAAATGCGTTAATAGTACCTGAGACCTATTTTTAATAAAATTTTTGTTGAAAAAATAAGTTTTTGGGTCTCATAAACAGTACACAGAACTTACTAGAAAGCTGAAACGTGTAAAAAAGAAAAAGAAAAAAAAAAAAAAAGCTACAACGCAGACTCCCAACTTTCATCAGCATCCAAACCGATTTTTGTTACAATTTTTGTTATTTTGAGTACTGTATGTAATAAATACAGCCCAGTTGCTAATATTTTTATTGACTGACGCAGCATAGATACCACATTCAAATAAAGTGAAATCCAATGAAACCTGGGATAAAGAATTAATTGAATTTAATTTGTATTTGGATATCGTTTATTTTGATAAAAATAATAAAAAATATATTTTGATTATTGTTTATTAATGAATTTACTGTTCATTAATCTAATTACACTGTTCACGTCTCATGAACGAACAGCGCAACAAGCACTGGACTTGAAAAAAAAAGAAGCCAAAAAACGCAACTACTCTAAACACAGACGCAGATGCTCACTACCCAAACGGAGCTTCAATAAAAAAATTTGCTTACGTCCGCAAGACAATTGGAGTTTTTCTCCTGTAGTAGACATGATGGTCAGGAATGAGGCGGTCACCTAAGAACTCCAAGTAAAAGAAGATCCCAAAATTTTAATTAATAGGCTATTTCTTTCATTACAATGGTATTAAGGAAGCCCATATGCTAGCCAATAAAAAAAATTATTTTTTTATCAAATGAAAAAATGAAAAAGGAAAAAAGAAATGCTAAGTCCATAATATTTTTCACAATATTTTTACAGCAAATCTTAAGTAGTAGGTTGTTATTAGTGCGTAAAAAAATAATTTTAGCGGAATATTCAAATTAAAACTAGTAACAACTTAATACCTAGGATTTGTTGAGAAAATATTGTAAATGTAGTACATCTAAAAAAAAGAGCAATACACAAAAAAATTTCATAGCATTATTTGCAACAATTGAGTTGGCAAATTTTTATTAGTTCTCATCTAGGTACACCGCTATCCACTAATATAACGTTTTTATTTACCACTATCAATCTGCCACATTAATAAGTGTAAAAAAGTTGTCAAAGTTTTTTGTATCTATAGACTTTCTTAAAACAAAAATCCATGTGATTCATGTTAATTATTAATTTTGCATCTAAAACAAGATAATAAAGTTTGGTTAATTTTTTTTAAAGTCATATTTAAATATATAAAAGGGTTCAATTCAAAATTTGCAGGCCTCCAAATGCATCAAGTCACTCGTGAGGATAGATTATAGAAAAAAGGGCGAAAATACACTTTTGGTTCCTACATTTTGGGTCGATTCCTATTTTGGTCCCTAATTTGATTTCGCTACCATTCTAGTCCCTCAAAACAAAAAATCAATTTTATTTTGGTCTCTGCTGTCAATCTACTAATAGAAAACTCTTACATGGCAGGCGTAGTGCCCTGTTGGCACATTAAATGCTAACATGGCTATTAAAATAATAAAAAAATATTTTAGTTAGCATTTTTTAAATAACAGGTCAACATTTTAATTTTTTTTAAAAGCCACGTCAGAAAATTTAAACAAAAAATAAATTAATTTAAGAAAACATTAAATCTAATTTAATTAAAAAAAAATCATAATGTTCTTCATTTTACAACTTGTTCTTCATGTTCTTCCTAGATCAAACTCAGCAATCAAGAACTCAAACCCATCACAAGAACTTAAACCTAGCAACCCAAGAACTCAAACCTAGATCACAAGAACCTAAATGAAAACAAGAAGAAAAAATTAAATTAAATACTAACAGGAAGAATGAAGAACAATGAACCCAATCGAATGGATTTTTTTTTTCAAAATAACACCAATTTTCAAACAAATTTGTTAGTTAACATTATTTCCAAACTATTTAGGACACTAACATCTTGAGCATCTGAGACTCGAGTTCATTGTAGCAACTCAAGTATCACATTTCTATGAAAATACACGTGGAATTCGAGTTTGTGAGACTCGAGTTCCACAAAAGATAACCATAAATTAAAACTTGAAACACACAAACGTACACAAGCAAACAAGCAAAAAACAAATATCAAACCACGAAACCCACAAAGACAACAGAGAAAGATCAAACAAAGAGACCCAAAACACGAAGACAAAAAATAGAGAAAGATCAAACCTAGAAACCCATGAAGGCAAAAAACAAAGAGATCAATCCAAATAGATCGTTCTAACGAAACCCAAACCACAAAGGAAAAAACAACAAACTAGAGAGATCAAACACGGGTGGCGGCGGCGATTGAAATCAAGCTCTGTGGGTCTTTGGGTGGGTTTCTTCATTCTTGTTGTTGATTTTCTCTCTGGGTCTTGATCTATCACTCTAGGTCTCTCTGGGTCTTGATCTATCACCAAAGTTCTCCATCTGAGCTTCCCATGCTGTGGTTCAAGTTTTGATTTATGAGTTTTCTTTTGTGGAACTCAAGTTCGTAAGACTTGATTTCCACGTGAATTTTCATAGAAATCAAGTCTTTGATACTCAAGTTGCTACACTAAACTTAAGCCCTATAGACTTGAGATGTTACTTTCCTAAATAGTTTGAAAATAATGTTAACTAACAAAATTGTTTGAAAATTGATGTTATTTTGAAGAAAAAAAAATCCAATCTAATCATCAAACCCAAATTTATCACAATCGCCCAGTATCATTGATAACGCCTTAAAATGTATACTTGTTATATATTTATGTGGGCGTCATCTCCTTATTACTATGCTTAATCTGTATTAATTAAGTCATGATTTGCATTAGTCCCTATTATTTATCTTTACATTTCTTGAATAAGATGCCATTCATTGTGTGTAATTTTCTACTTTTAGGAAATCATGTGAGAAAGATGAGTTTACAGGAATTTGTTTGAGAATGGAGGTCAAACTAGAATTAAGTGAAGCTAAAGGACCATGCTTAAATTTCTAAGGAGGTGCAACTGGAGTGCTCGGATCACCTACCATGAGTGGAAGCTTCAAATAAGGAAAGAAATCAAAGAGGCAGAATCTGAAAAGGAAAAAATCTGATCTGAGCACCGATCAGTATTTTGGAGGTATCTCTCTCCTCAAAAATCCAATTGATACAAGACTAGATGGGTTGGAACTGTGACTTATATATCTACAACTTTCCAGTTTTGAGTATTTCGTAATTCTCAAGTTTTGAAGGCCAAAATTAACTCACAAGTTACCGCTGTAAACCTGGACGGAAATTAAAATAGTAAAAGTTTTATTTTCTTAGGACACTTTTATGTTAGGGTTTTGAAGGGAGGCTGAGAGAACAAATTTTGGGCAGAGAAAACCTTGTATTTTCCTCTCTCTAATGGCAACCTAAACTCTTGCTAGGACTAGGGGTAATGTTTCTTCTATACGGTATGAATATTCAATGTGATTCTTTATAGGGTTTTATCAATGACATATTTGATTGTTCAATTAGATTTCTTTTGATGTATTAGTTCTTCCATGCTTTCAATAAGTTCAATCATGTTTTTATTATTGTTTAGATGAATTTATAATAGTTTTAAATAGAAATCAGATTTTAAAGTGAATGAGTTTTTCTGAAAAACTTTTCTAACCACATTATTAATCGAGGTTATTATGCGTTCTTGAATTGTCTCAGTTCAACCGAATCATAAGTTTTAATTGTATAAGAACAATCAATTATGAAATAGATATTTTCCTAGATCACAAAGAATTTCATATCGATATAGGGAAACACCCCGATGCCCTAGTATTTACATTATTGATTTAAATCAGTTTTTATTATTATTCTTGTTAACAATCACCAAGCAAAATTATTTTTCTTCTTCACCCAAATTCTTATTTAATTATATTGTCTTTGAATTTACCCTGCTCCTTGTGGTTCGACCTCAGTACTCTAAGAATTATATTGCTACGATCTCCTGTACTTGGGAGTGAGCAAGCAACCATCAACACAACCCAATTGCCCAAATTCATAAAACCTTAGAGAAATCATCAAACCTTAGAGAAAACCCAAATTTTGACAATTCATCAAACCTCAAAGAAATCATCAAACCTTAGAGTGCGATGCTCCAATTTGATTGATTATGTGATGTGTAATGAGTCTCATATTGGGTATTTATTGGGTAGATCTAGGCTTTATTAACAACTACAAGGAGCCTCAATTGTGACTGGTTCTTTTGAGGTATAGTGCAGATGTGGCTAGCGCTTTTCCTTAGGTCGTTACATATGGTATCAGAACCGGTCCGGTAATCTCGTGTGGGCTCAGAGATACTACTCCACAAAGTGGGCCCTAACGAGGACGTTAGAGATTTAAGTGGGGGAGATTGTGATACCTCAATTTGATTGATTGTGTGGAAATAATCTCCACTGCATAAAACATGAATTACAAAATAAAGGTAACTAAGATTCTATAAGTTTTCAAGTAACACTGAAATCGCCTACAACTTCCACAATCTGCCTTGTACCTTACAAAGCGATCCAAAGGTTCTATATTCCCAATTACTATTTAATCTGAAAATAGTAATTGATGGGGTGAGCCATACATCTAGTAAGTAATTATACAAAATACACAATGGAATAGAGTCAAACAAAGTACGAGTTTGATTTCATAATTTCACTCAAAATATCAAATATAGTTTTCCAAACATATAAAGAACCACTTAATACATATATATTCAAATCTTAAAGTCATTCGAAAATATACATAGATAATTGATCAGAGCACAGTGTCACATATACACATCACATATTCTCACATACAATCCTAGGAGCAGATACCAACATCTAACCCCTGTTGGTGAGGGATCAACACATATTCTCACATACAATCCTGTAAGCGGATTTACATATATATTTGATCAATTCTAAAAACACTCACTTTGAGTCACATATCACAAAACAAAATATATACAAAATAGAATAATTTTCTTAATATTAACAATTATTCTAGGTATAGAGACATATCGAATATCACAATAATGAATCAAAACATAAATCAAAAGATGCTTGACTCTCTTAGGGAATGAATAGAAACTAAGGAGTTTATATAAATATTTTACAATTCTTGAGTAAGTCTGAAAGCTCGATTTTCTAAAAGAAAAGTTTTAAATACCATTTGGAGAACAGGAATATGACTTTGAAATTACTTGGTTTTACACAAATTTAAAGAATAAGAACCTTTTTAGAAAACTTACATTGAAACTCAATTATTTTCGGAAAATAGTTTAGTTTAGAAATCATCTTTTAAATGAGATTTGGATTTCAAAACGTTATTTAAAATTCGAAGTATTTCTTTAAAACATTATTTAATAGCCGAAATTTCTCTTTCAATGATGCAAAAATACTTTTGACAAACTTTAGAAAATACAAGTTTGAAATACAAAACTTTTGAAAACTTTTAACTTCTAAGAACCTAATGGACAAAACTTGTGCATATTATGCATAATTACTTACAGCACTTGAATCACTTTGAAAGTCTAGCTGAAATACCCTCCAAATAATCTCCAAAATACTCTTAAATAAGACCTATAATCAATCATGGAAATATACTTAATATCTTCTATAAAATATAAAGCTTATAGAACAATACAAATGGACTCACTAGGATTATATTTTGCTGAACTAATAACACTTTCAACACTAAATTAATGTTTATATAACCAATGGTATTCTAATCAATAATACATCCTTGCATTAATCAAAACTCATTTAACCACGAGGAATGCAATAGCAGCACATGGGTGGGGTCGGGTGCAAATTCATCCATCAGAGAACTTGGACTTTGACAAAAAGTGAGAGCTAACTAGTGGCACATGGGTGGGGTCGGGTGCAGATTCTCCAGCAAGTTAGAATTAATGTTACGGTATGAATCAGCAGCCCAAAAATTCTTATAAACCTACTAAAGTGATGCCAACCTTATTCATGGGTTTAACAATTTTGGCTTTTGTTCTAGACTCTGAATAGTGGCAACCTAGGATTCAAGAATAATTGAAATAGTGTAAAATCGTAATCTAAGAAATTACCAATTCAACAATCTACACATCATTAGAGTTTTCTATGATAGAATTCTAACTCCTTAATTCTTTGTTTTTAACGATAAGAAATCATACCTTGAACAATCTGATTGCCTCTTCAATTGTATGTGCTCTAAACTCAAAGGAAAAATACCTCTTAGCCTCTTTGATAAAACCCTTCCTATGAAAACCCTGGTTATCTCTTCCTCTACCTTGTAGTTCATATTAAAGATATGAGCTTAGTGAGGTAGTGGGCTGCAGTTATTAATAAAAAGAATACCTATGGCCCATCAATTATATTTAAAAGAAAATTTAATAATAACCTCAAATAAAAGAATGTGGGGTATTACACAGAGAAAACCCAAATTCAACACCTCAAAGATCATCAAACCCAGCACCATTAGATCTACAACAAACCTTAGAGAAAATTCAATCCAATAAACCCAAGCCAAAATCATCAACAAATCGGGACGGAGGCCGAGATCGAGGAACTTCATTGTGGATAAGAAGGAGGACGAGATCGAGGCAAAGTTGACCGATTTTGAAATCTAGAACAACTCTGGGATCGAGAGGTCGAGCTCGTTGGTGTGGGATTAGAAGGTTGAGCTCATTGTTGTGGGATCAGGAGCTAGAGTTGACCGATTTCCCCTTGATTTACTCCAAACCACCAACCTGCTCTAAACCACTCCCAGTCTCCTTCCTTTGGATCTGCTCCAAACCACCATTAGCCTCATCTCTCTCTCTCTAAACCTAGATCACGGGTTCAAAATGGTCTAATGATAATAAGAAAAAAAAATCATTTAAATTAAAATAATTTCTGATTTAAAACTAAAAAAATTAATTTAATTAAAAATTAAAAATTTAGAAATTTGTTTTTAATTTTTTGTGATTTTTTAAATTTATTTAAATGTTTTTATTTTATTTTTTGTTTAAATTATCTGATGTGGCTTAAAAAAAAAAGGTGAAAATGCATTTTTCGTTCCTATATTTTGATCCGATTTCCATATTGGTCCCTACTTTTTATTTTTATCACATTTAGTCCCCTTTTGAAAAACACCATCCATATCAGTTCCTACCGTTAGTTCCTTAACTGAAATATCCTGCGTGGTTAACAAAGTGCACTATTGCCACTCAGAACGCCTAGGTAGCCATTAAAATAATAATAATAAATTTTAATTTTGTATTAAATAATGCCACATCAGCATTTTAATATTTAAAAAAGCCACGTCATTCTTTTTACTTTTCATTAATTATTTTAAAATAAAATAAAATATTACTTATTATTTAATTATTTAAATAATATATAAATAATTAAAATAAATTTCTCTTATTTTCTTTTCATTATTTTGTTGGAAGATCATGTCTATGTTCATGTTCTTTGTGTTCTTCCGATTTCAGTGTTTATGTTCTTTGTGTTCTTGTCTTTAGTAAGTTATTCCTTATTTTCTTTTCTGTTCTTTGTCTTTCAAGTACTTTCTTCATAACCATACACCAAACAAAATCCAAAAATCAACATACACCCTCCAAAATTCAAAACCCATAAATTAACATATACCAACCAAAATCAAACCTAGAAATCAAACCCAGAAACTAATTTGCATACCCAAAAATTTGAACCCACAAAACCACTGATCTCACCATCCTCTAGATCCCACCATTTCACCACAAACCCATAAACCCACTGATCTCCAACTCAAAAACCCACTCACCCGAATCACAACCCACAAACCCACCAATCTGCTACAAACCGCCACAAATCCACAAACCTAGATCTCCAACTCGAAAACCCACTCATCAGAATCACAACCCATAAACCTAGATCAACAAAACTCACAACCTACAAACCCACCATCGGAATACATGACCATCTATCTCAACCTCAACCGTGATCTCCACCACCGAGCTGAGAGATAGAGAGATGAAAGAGAAAGACCCACCGATTTGATAGAGACCCACTGATCTGAGAGAGAAAAACACCGATTTAAGAGAGAAAGAAACTGATCTGTGAGATAGAATCTAGAGAAGCTGAACTTGAGCCACTTGGGTATGAGTTTGAGTGAATTGAGAGATATAGAGAAGAGGGTCAGTTAGAGCAAGAAAAGAAAGAACCACCGCCAATTGTGGCGGTAGCGGTGGCAATGAGTGAAGGAGGCCAGCCATGGAGTTCGAAAGATATTTGTGAGAGTTTTGGAAGAGAGAGAGAGAGAGAGAGAGAGAGAGAGAGAGAGAGGTTTGAGAATGTTTTGGAAGGGCATGGGAACCAGTTTGATAAGGAAGTGTTGGCCATGTTGGAGTTTGAAGTTTTTCCTTAGAGTGTGTGTGTGTGTGAATTTTATGGGTTTGTGAATGAGAATTTGTTTGGTTGCCAAGAAAGTACTTGATAAAATAATGAAAAGCAAGAAAATAAAAAAAGACAAGGTAATAAGGATTAATTTGCTAAGAATATAAGTCATGTATTGGGGAGGAATACAAAGAACATGATGATGTTCTTCAAAACAATTAATGAATGGAATAAAAAAATGATTTAATTATCTTATTTTATTTTTAAAAAATAACAAAATTTTTAATTTTTATTTATTTATTTCTAATGTGTTATTTATTTATTTATTTATTTAAAAGTTGACATGGACTTTTTTTAATGTTAATTAACATTTATTATTATTATTATTTTAATGGTCATGTAGGCGTTCTGAGCGCCAACAGCGCTAATGGTAGGGATTGAAATAGATGGCGTTCTTCAAAATAAGGACTAAATGTGGTAAAAATAAAAAGTAGGGATCAAAATGAAAATTGGGTCAGAATTTAGGGACGAAAATGCATTTCCGCCTTAAAAAAAATTAAAAATCTTGACGTGTCATTTAAAAAATACAAACTAAAATATTTTATTATTATTTTAATGGTCACGTTAACATTTAATGTGCCAATAGGGTACCCCATCTTCCATGTAAAAGTTTTTTGTGAGTAGATTAATGGTAAAAACCAAAGTAGAGATAATCTTCTATTTTTAGGGACTGAAATAATAACAAAATTAAATAAGGGACCAAGAGAATATTTTCACCAAGAAAAAAAAAGTCTTTGAACCCTCTTTCACAAAAAAAGCCTACAACACAAAACCCATGGCCATAAACATTCTCTTTTCACTATCCTACGCCTACAGGATCTATATATTTTGTCCATATATTTCACCAAAATGGTCAAAAGTTCTTAGAGAAGCCGTACTCATAGAGAATACAAACTTCTTATTCACCCTATCGGTTTTGTCCTAATAGAAACTTGGTTGACCAAAGTGAGACTAGCTTGCATGAAATCCCATGGGCTAAATAGGGTTTTATTTAGAAAACCTTGGGTCGGGCCCATTCCTTTACCTCTCCAACCCAAAAATAAGCCCAGCCTCACTTTAAACCCATCACCCAGCTTAATTAATAACTAAGTCTACCCATTTGTCTTAAGATCCAAGCCGAACCCACTTCATCTCAACCCACACAAGCCCCAGCATACTCAACCCGTGAGCCTAACAAAAAGCTGAAGCGTAATGATCCATCAGCTTGACCCATTTCATCCTAAGCCCATACCCAAACCCAAATCTAATTTTTATATTTACCAAACTGCCACTCTTTTGCTCAAATTACAATCTTGTCCACTAAACTACTAATAATTACACAAATGCCTATCAATCTTTACCAAATTATCTAAACACCCCCAAAACTTTACCAAAACACCCTAGAATTCTAACAAATTATCCAAACACCCAATAACTTTATCAAATATCCAAAATAACCCTAGATTATTCAAAATTACTAGAATACCTCAAACACAAAAAATTACTAAAATACTCCTAAAACACCGAATTGACCCCAAATGTCCTATGAATGACCAAAATATCAGAGCAAAAAAAAGAGAAATGTCTCGGGACCCTCGAAATAGCTCATTGAAGTTAAATCAAAGGCGCACAACCTAGAATTGGAGCACCCCTCTTCAAGACTGAAATATGCCTGATAATAGATCACTCGCCTCAAGTATAAAATTGTTCAATATGCTTCCATTAGGACACAGCTCCCCTAAGCCCATTCAAACTCTAGACCCCAAACAGAATTCCCACACAATTTAAATTCCAAATTGATAAGAAGACGATGTTGTAGAGTTGATTCCACCATATTTTATCTTGTTCATTTAATATTACTCAATTAAAAATTGTCATATGAATTGTTAGAATGGAAGGATAACTA
The DNA here is from genome assembly GCF_040712315.1 of Castanea sativa. NCBI lineage: Eukaryota > Viridiplantae > Streptophyta > Magnoliopsida > Fagales > Fagaceae > Castanea > Castanea sativa. The sequence continues at coordinate 23,005,157 of NC_134022.1, read as the reverse complement.
AAATTTGGTAACCACTATAAATCAAATGTTGGGAGTTCCTAACACCTTTCTCACATATAAATGATACTAGCCTCATCCCATGCGATGAAGCTTTTTATTTTTTATTTTTTGGGTTTACATGTTTTACATGGTAATTTTATTTTGTTTTTTATTTTAATAAGAAGTTGTATTAGTGATAAAAAAAAAAGGTACGTTTGTGGGGAAAAAAAAGCAGTTTATAAAAAAATAGTTTAGTGATAAAAAAAAATGGCACGTTTTTGGAAATTTTTTTTTTGTTTTTTATTTTTTATTTTTCAAAAAGAAGAAGTTGTATTAGTACTTGACAATTAACGTGAGAGAGAAATGTGGAGGTGGGAGTAATTTTATTTTATAAATTTAGCTAAAAATTAAGAGTTTTTAAATTACTAATTTTACATGTTGTTGAAGACAAAGGATCTTGTCGTTTACAAGTTGCAAACGACAGGGGTGAAGGCAGATTCAAGGGTAAAACGACGAAGGAGAGAAGAAGATCAAAACATAGAGTTTTGTTTAATGAGTTCACACGAGTCACACGTGCTATGGAAGAGCAGAAATCAGTTATAGGAAACAACTATCACTCTGACATTAGTTAGTTAGTTAAAATTTTGTTTGCTAGTTTCGCGCCTTAAGCCATGCTTTGTTTCTGATTGTATATAAGTACCTTAGTTGTGTATTATCATTTACTTGATTCATTTTGTGTAATATCATTTTTTCAGTTAATGAGAATTTAGCATTCTTCAACTCTCTGTTATTTTTACATGATATCAGAGCACATTTTCTCTCTTGCCAAACAAAAATTTTCTTTAGCTTTCATGGCTTCTGAATCACAGAGTGATCCTTCTTCTTCAACTATACCTTCTCTGAGTACAGTAATGGTAGATGAATCTGCTAATAATCCTTTCTTTTAACCAAGGAATGAAAATCCTGGTTTGATTTTGACTTCTCAGCCTCTTACTGGTCGTGAGAATTATCTAAGTTGGGCGAGATTAGTGTTTTTGGCTTTAAGTTCTAGAAAAAAGTCTGGATTTGTGAATGGTTCAAGTCCTGAACCAGATCCAATTTCTCCAATCTACAACTCTTGGATCAGGTGCAATACTACAATTCTTTCTTGGCTAACCAATTCACTTAGCCCTGATCTAAAGGCAAGTGTGATGTACATCAATTCTACGAAAGATCTATGGATTGATCTCAAGGATAGGTTGTCTCAAGGAAATACTCCAAGAATGTTCGAGCTTCAGAAGGAAATCTCTCATCTTGCACAAGGTTCACTTTTGGTGAGTTCCTATTTCACCAAATTCAAGACCTTGTGGGATGAATTTGCCAATTATCAACCCTTTACAATGTGTACTTATGCTTGTCTCTGTGGATCCAAGGCATTACAATTGGATGCTCAACATAAAGAACATGTTTTTTGTTTCTTGATGGGGGTTGAATGACAGTTATGACAATATAATTGGGCAAATTTTGTTGATTGAGCCCTTTCCCTCTCTTAGCGAGGCGTGTTCATTAATCTTGCAAGAAGAGAAGAGGAGAAGCATAGACAACACTGTTAATGTGGTTTAGCAATTGGATCCTGTTGCTATGTATGTGAATGGTAATAGACATTTTCAAGGTAATCAAGATCATGCTCAAAACAATGGAGGTAAAGGATGCAACTCTAAGAAGGAGAGGCCAGTTTGTACTTACTGTGGCTTTATTGGTCACATAGCAGATAAATGTTACAAGTTTCATAGATACCCTCCAGGGTATAAACCAAAAGGTGGAAATAAGGCTATGGCTAATCAAATCATAGGAAGTTTTGGTTTTGATGGTCTTCCCAGTGTTTAGTCTAGTGGGTTACTCAGTTTGACATTGGCTTTCAGACTCCTTTTGGTGTTTCACAGCCAGGTTTTGGAGGTTTTCTTGGTGGTCTTGGTTTTCAGAACTGTCAACAGTCCACTCAGCCTCAATGTCCAATCTCTTAGGTTCAATGTGAACAACTCCTCAATTTTTTGAAGGCTCATACAATGTCAAGTTCAGGTTTTGGTACTCCAAATGGCATTGGTGCTCAGTATGCTTCACAGGTTGCATCAGTGATGACTCCTGTTCTTCCACTTACTACAGCTACTCCATCTCCTACAGCTGCTTCTGCTTCATCATCTTCTTCCAACTTCTCAGGTAATCCCTTTTGGATTCCACCCAATTTATCTCATTCTATCTTTTCAGCCCAAGTGATTGATAGACAATGTTTCAAGTCTAACACTTGGATCATTGACACTGGGGCCACTAATCACATGGTGCACTTAGTGTCTCAATTGACCACAATCACGTTTTTAGTCCATTCTTGTGTTTATTTGCCAAATGGGGAAAAGGTTGTAGTAACACACATTGGTACTGTGCAAATTTCTTCTACACTCACTCTCATAGATGTTTTATGTGTTCCATCCTTCAGTTTCAATCTTATTTTAGTTAGCAAACTCACTAAGAACACACTTTGTTGCCTTATTTTTCTTGGTGATTGGTGTTTCATCTAGAACCTTGCTTAATGGAGCATGATTGGTCTGGGTAAGGAAAGCAATGGTCTGTATTTGCTGCAAACTTCTGTTCCTTAATCATGTTTAGTTGCTCTTACTACCAATGTCAGTCACATCTCTTCTTCAGATTTGTGGCATTCTAGATTAGGACACCCTTCTTTGTCAAAACTTCAATTATTGAAGCAATTTGTAGATATTGATATTACAAATAAGGATTTTGCTGTGATATGCCTTTTTTCAAAACAGAAACTGCTTTCTTTTCCTTCTAGCACTCATGTAACTGCTAAGCCTTTTGAATTGATACATTGTGACCTATGGGGTCCTTTTTCCACTAGTACTATTGATGGTTACAAATATTTTTTGACTATTGTGGATGAATTTACCAGATGCACATGGGTTTACTTGCTTAAACACAAATCTGAAACTCAGCTTCTATTTCCTAAATTTGCAACAATGGTTTCTACTCAGTTTGATTGCAAGATTAAAACCATTAGAAGTGACAATGGCATAGAGTTTTTCTTAAAAGAGTTTTTTCACTCTAACGATATTTTGTATCAACTATCATGTGTTGATACTCCTCAACAGAATGACATTTTTGAGAGGAAGTATCCACACATCCTCAATGTTGCAAGCGCATTGAAGTTTTAGTCTAAGATTCCTTTGTGTTTTTGGGGTAACTGCATCTTAATAGCAGCTCATCTCATAAACAGAATTCCCTCTAAATCTTTAGGCAATAAAAGTCCCTATGAAATGCTTTTTAATTCTTTTCCTTCTTATCATCATTTAAGGAATTTTGGTTGCTTGTGTTTCATTTATACTTTATGTCAAAATAGGCACAAGTTTGCACCTAGGGCTAGAAAATGTGTGTTTCTTGGTTATCCTCATGGCATTAAAGGTTACAAGGTTCCTGATATTCAATCCAATTCTGTCTATATCTCTCGAGACATTGTCTTTTATGCACACATTTTTCCTTATGCTGAGTGTACTCAACCTTCCACTTCCTATTTGGATGATTTTGTTGATTCAGTCATTGTTCCATATTTTTCATCAATCCCTCCATCTACTTCTCTTCCCATTCCTACAACACCAGTCCTTGATTCTGGTTCTCTTGAAGCTTTTGTTTTTGCGAAACCTGTTTCTGCAGACCCTTTTCTACTGATCCTGTTGTTCTTGCAGATTCCAATCCTCTTCCCAGTCATCTGATCCTATCCCTTGTGCTCCCACTTCACTTGTTCCACTTAGAAGGTCCAATAGATCACACAATCCTCCCTCATACTTGTCTAATTACTCTTGTACATTTGCTAGTACTAAGCCTAGTTCTGGTATGCCATATGATCATTTAGACCATTTGAGTTATTCACATCTTGGTCCTACCTTTTATTATTTTGTCATGGCTATCTCCACTACCCCTTTAGAACCTGTCTCCTTTTAACAGGTAGTTCAGTTTCCTGAGTGGAAGGCTGCCATGGATAAAGAAATTAAAGCTTTAGAGGTGAGTAACACTTGGACCTTGACTACTTTGCCTCTTGGTAAGTCTGCCATAGGCTGCAAGTGGGTTTATAGAGTTAAGTACTTACCTGATGGTGCCATTGAGAGGTATAAAGCTAGGTTTGTTGCCAAGGGTTTCACTCAAAAACATGGGCTGGACTACTCTGAAACTTTCTCACCAGTTGCAAAATCTGTTTTAGTGTTGTTGTGAAAGGGTGGTTTCTTCATCAAATGGATGTGAATAATGCATTTCTTCATGGTGAGTTTATTAAGGATGTTTATATGTGTTTATCACCTGGCTTTCACAGCATAGGGGAGCATTTAGTGTGCAAATTAAACAAGAGTCTTTATGGTCTCAAACAAGCATCCAGACAATGGTTTGAAAAGCTTTCATAAACTATTTTGCAAATGGGATTTGTGCAATCCAAATCTGACTACTCTTTGTTCACTCATACACAAGGAGCTTCATTCACAGTTTTATTGGTTTATGTAGATGATATACTCTTAACAGGGAATAGTGTTGCTTGTGTCAACAATTTGAAGAAGTACTTGATGATAAGTTTGGCTTAAAGGATCTAGGTTCATTGAGATATTTTCTAGGTTTGGAGGTGGCTAGGACTGAAGAAGGAATCAATCTCAATCCAAAGGAAATATGCCTTGGAAATACTCAAGGACACTGGTTTTCTTGGTAGCAAACTAGTTAAGTTTCCCATGGAACAAAACTTGAGGTTATCTAAAAATGAAGGCAAGTTATTGGAGGATCTAGGTCAGTATAGAAGACTAATTGGAAGCCTTTTATATCTCACCTTGACAAGACCTGACTTGACTTATGCAGTGCATAGGTTGAGTCAGTTTGTATTACAGCTAAGGAAACCACATTTGCAGGCAGCTTATAGGGTGCTCCAATTTATTAAAGGGTCACCAAGTAAATGTATTTTCTTTCCAAGTAACACAAAAATTGCATATCAAGTCAGTTTGTGATGCAGACTGGGCTGGATGCCCAGATACAAGGAGATCTCTCACAGGTTATGCAGTATATTTAGGGGATTATTTGATTTCTTGGAGATCAAAGAAGCAGAGAGTTGTTTCAAGATCTTCAGCTGAAGCTGAATATCGAGCCATGGCAAGTGTAGCTTGTGAGATCACTTGGGTTTTGCAGTTGTTGAAGGACTTGAGGATTGAACATTCAAGGCCAGCTATGCTATTTTGTGACAATCAAGCTGCATTATATATTGTAGCAAATCCAGTCTTTCATGAAAGAACCAAACACATTGAAGTTGACTGCCATTTAGTGAGGTAAAATTTTGGAGGGAATGATTAAGACTTTTCATGTGGCTACAAATTCTTAAGTTGCAAACATCTTTACTAAAGCATTGGATTTTTCATTCTTTGTGAGACTGTCGGAAACATTGGGATTGAAAGACATTTCTCAGCCTAAGCCATTGAAGGAAATGCCTGAGCAATTAAAGGTAGCTTCCTTAGTTCAAGTCCCAGAGTCTAAAACTCTGGACTTGAGGGGGAGTGTTGAAGACAAAGGAACTTGTCGTTTACAAGTTGCAAACAACAGGGGTAAAGGCAGATTCAAGGGTAAAACAACGAAGGAGAGAAGAAGATCAAAACGGGGAGTTTTGTTTAATGAGTTCACACGAGTCACACATGCTATGGAAGAGCAGAAATTAGTTATAAGAAACAACTATCACTCTGGCATTAGTTAGTTAGTTAAAATTCTGCTTGCTAGTTTCGTGCCTTGAGCCATGCTATGTTTCTGATTGTATATAAGTAGCTTAGTTGTTAATTATCATTTACTTGATTCATTTTGTGTAATATCATTTTTTCAGTTAATGAGAATTTAGCATTCTTCAACTCTCTATTATTTTACACATGTTTAATCTTATGATTTAAGCCTTAAAAATAGATGAATTTGGGGGTATTTTAGGTATCTAAATTGAGGATCCCATATAGAGGAAATCTCTTAAATAGTATTATAGATGAACCCATGCTTACTTCAATTTGTTCCCAAATGTTTACGTGCTAGCTTTAGAATATGAGGCCTCACAAGCTAAGGTTGGTTATAAATCAATTAGTCGTTAGGTGACAAATCACACTTATAAAATCCTATAATCAATGTCAATTACACAAACTCTTTCAAATCAGATAACCCCCGCTAGGTTTACATTGAGCTCTGGTGTTTTATCCAACTTGACTTGTGTGTTTCAAGATTCTATGCATGTTAAGCTAATATCTTTACATTCTTGATGAAGCAAGATCCTATCATAATTTTTATCTTTATTATTTGGTCATAAGTGTTTGACATTATATTCTCAATTCAATCCAGAACATTCAATTTTCAAACACTTTGTTGAAGATAGCACTAATCAGACTTCATAGAGACCACGACAGAGGTTGAAGAAGGAGAATAGAGGTTGAAGATGATTCAATACGACTGTTTTTTGTGTATTCAGCTAAACACACCGTTTCATTAAATGGTTAAGTGTTAAACGCATAAGTGTCAAAAGCACCGTTTTATGTTAAACGCACCATTTTCATTAAAAGAAGCCTTAGTAGTGATACGGGGCGTTTTGCTGTTCAAAGATTAGTTAAAATAGGCGTGAAATTTTGTTGAAGTTTCTTGAACTGAATTTCCAGAATTTTTGGGCATTAGATTCGCATAATGTGGAGGATTAGTTGAGCAGTTATGATTATTATGTATTATAAATACAGAGCATCAAGCTCAGATGTAAATTGTATTGAAAATTTCTGTTATTGAATACAGTTTCTTCTCCAAGATTTTCTCTCTTTGTTTCTCTCATTTTCTTTCCTTTTCTCTTGGTTCTGTCACTTTCTCACACTACAGTTCTTAAGCTTCACAATCTCAAGCTTCTTTGCTTAGCTTAGTTAGTCTTGGAACTAAAGCTTTTCTTCATGGTATCAGAGCAAGCTACTGCTTTTGCTACTCAAACTTCAACAATAGCAGCTTCAAACACAACCATGGCTTCATCATCTTCATCTTCTGCTTCGTCTAGTTCTGCTGTGAATTTGGTAAATCAACCTCTCTTACTTCTGTCTAATATGTCAAATATGATGACAATGAAGTTAGATAATACCAATTACATTGTTTGGAAACATCGAATCTCCATGGTTCTTGAATCCTATTCCTTGTTTGAGTTGCTTGAAGAGCCTCAACTAATTCTAAAGAAATTTCTTGGAGATCTTTTTGGAAATTAGACCATGGTTGTGAATCTAGATTACTTGGTCTGGAAATCAAAGGAAAAAACTTTACTTACCTTCATAAGTTCAACCTTGACTTCTTATATTCTAGCACTCATTGTTGGATGTGCTACTGTCATTGAAGTTTGGAAGGTACTTGAGAATAGATTCTTTTCAATTTCAAGGTCTCATATCATGAATCTTAAAGGTGAACTTCACAATTTGAAGAAAGGGAATGATAATGTAGATACCTATCTGCAGAAGATCAAAACTATGAGAGACAAGTTGTTAGCAGTTGGAGTGGTTGTTGATGATGAAGAACTACTCCACATTGCAATAAAAGGACTCCCTAAGGAGTATACTGCTTTCAGATCTGCTATTAGAACCAAAAGTGTCCATCTAAGTTTTGATGAACTTTCTACTATGATGAATACTGAAGAAAAGTTACTTAATGAGGGACTAGAGGTTAAAGACACAATCTTTGCCGTGGCTGCATCAGCTAATCAGAAGACACATAGGGGTGGTTACAATCAACCTTCTAACAGAGGAAGAGGCAGAGGAAACTTTAACACCAGAGGTGGTAGAGGTGAAAGAGGCTTTAATAGTCAATCTTCTTTTAGTCCTCAATTTAGTCATTTCAATCAGTTTCAGCATATTCCTTCTAGTTCTGGTGGTACAAAATCAGAGAGACCAATATGTCAAATATGTGGAAAGGCTGGACATTTGGCTCTAGACTGCTATCATAGGATGAATTATGCCTATCAAGGCAAGCATCCTTCTACTAAGCTTGCTGCAATGGCTATAGATCCAATGCTTGCATTACTCAAGATCAGCCTTGGCTTGCTGATAGTGCAGCCATTGATCATGTGACTGCTAGCCTTAACCATCTTAGCTTTCCAAAGCCCTACACAACTCAAGATCACCTCACTGTTGGGAATGGTCAAAATTTACCTGTCACACATATAGGTACTGCTTTAATTCATTCTTCTTTCTCTAATCTTCAACTTAAGAATGTTCTTAGAGTGCCTTCAATTACATCCAATCTTGCTTCTGTTCATAAGTTGTGTCATGATAACACTTGCTGGTGTTACTTTGATGAAAACATTCTTTCTATTCAGGCCTTGGAGACGGGGAAAATTCTCTACCAGGGTAGGAGTAAAGATAGTGTTTACCCAATCTATCCACATCAAGCTTCCCAACTCACTTTACCTTTTAAGATCTATAATAATGTTTCTAAATCTTCTGTCTTCCCTAGGTCATTGTGGCACATGAGACTTGGTCATCCTCATGATCAAGCTCTCAATGCTTTGTTTTCTTAGGACAATTCTGTATTCAATAAGTCAAACATTGATATTCAGCCTTGTACTCATTGTTTGTTTGGAAAAATGCACAATCTTTCTTTTCCTAATTCTCATTTTACAGCTTCTGCACCTTTTGAACTTGTGCATTCTGACTTATGGGGTCCTGCTCCTGTAAATTCTGTGAATGGTTTCAGATATTACATATTATTTGTTGATCATTACTTTAGGTTTACTGGACTCTATCTCTGAAATCTAAAACAGAAGCCTTTGCTAAATTTGCTCATTTTCATGCATTGATTAAGACTCAATTTTCTGCCAATATTAAATGTTTTAGGTCAGATGGTGGAGGAGAATTTGCTTCTAATGAGTTTAAGTCCTATCTGTCTAAATATGGTATATCTCATCATTTGTCTTGCCCTTAAACTCCACAGCAAAATGGCGTGATTGAAAGGAAGCACAGACATGTTGTTGAGACAACTGTGACCATGTTATCTCAGGCTTCCATGCCTTCTTCTTATTGTTCCTTTGCAGCCCAGACTGCTGTTAGTCTAATCAACATTCTTCCTACTTCTGTGCTTAATTGGGTTTCCCCTTGGACTAAACTCTATTCCACCACTCTTGACCTCACTCAATTAAAAGTGTTTGGGCGTGCCTGCTATCCATATCTTAAGCCTTACAATACTCATAAACTTGAACTAAAACTAGGGAGTGCATTTTCATTGGTTATCCATCTTATTCAAAGGGTTATCTTTGTCTTTTGACCAGCAAACCAATCGTGTCTACACCTCTAGACATGTTCATTTTAATGAGACAAAATTTCCCTTCTCCACTCCTATTCATCCTGTGCCTCCTTCCACTTTCACTCTTGCCAGTATTCCCTCCTGGTTTTCCAATCAGCTCTACCTACATTCCATTAATAAGCCTTCCTTACTTGGTGCATATCCCACTTCTTCACCTGTTATCACTTCTTTCCATTCTCCAACATTAGATTCTATAGATCCTACACCTTCTATTCCTGCAGATCCTACACCTTCACCACCTCTCTCAGCATCTTATCTTCCCACTACCATTATTCCAGTTTCTACTACTTCCCAACCTTCACAGTCCATTAATACTCATCCTATGCAAACACTACAATGCAAACACTACAAGAAAAGAGTCTACTAGCGACGGTTAAATGCCATCGCAAAAATTCAAATATCGTCGCAAAAGGCTATTAGCGAGAGCACGTGACCCTCGAAGGTCGTCGTATTTGCTCTTGTTGCTAAAAGGGAGTTTGCGACCATGCCTTCGCAAATAGATAATTTACGATGGCAATTTATTTTTGTTACTGAGCAAATCCGTCTTTGCAAATATATTACCCAACGATGGGAAAAGTTGACCACTTATTTTTAGTGAGGGGGAGTAGTCGTCGTTAACAACTATTTGTGAGGACCTTTATACCCTCGTAATTAGTTATTTGCGAATTTCAAATTAACGACATACTTTTTAGAGACAAATAATGTCATTGCTAAAATTTATTTGTAAGGGCTTTTAACCCCTCGCAATTAGTTGAGAATAATAGTGAGGACATTAGGCTATCGCTTAAAATGTTTTTGCAACGGTTAAGTGGCATCGCTATTCTATAAATTGCGAGGGACTTTATCGTCACTATAAAATTATTTATGACCAAATTTTTATGTCATCGGTGATAATATTTTCTATAATTTTTGAAATATTTTATTATTTATTTATTTATAATTATTTTATATAATTTTAATTAACTATGATGTTACGATAGTACAATAATCACTAAAAATTGATCAATTGAAAGATAAAAATTCATATAAGTTCAAACTTTAAAATATAGAATATACAAAGAAATCCTGAAATTAATCTTTGTTTTAAACTTAAACAATTAGAATTATGACAAGATCTATACTAGTCTTCCTGAGTTACCCTCCAAGCTGTTTTCAAAATCCCTTGTGTTATTGATTGAGTTGTCCTCTTCATCTCTACTAGTACCATTCTTAAAAAAAAAAAAACAAAACAAAACATTAAACATAATTCATACACTAGAATATTAGCTTTTATAGATGACTAATTATTTTATGGGTTTATTCTAAAATACAAAAAAAAGGTACCCATTTGTCATTTGGTTCAAAATTAAATTTATACAACGGAAAAATTATTCATAGCCTCCAAAATCCAAAATGCTGGAATTGGAAATGATAGTTGATGAAGACAACAAAATAGAACAAATACACGTGGTGTACATTTACAAAAATCAAGCATGTCATATAAGAGAAAATGACTGGAACTCACATTGCAATGTGTACCGAGGCGGGACCTGAGATAGGGAAGTAACTTCTTCAATTCCTTAACCATCTTACCATTTGCACCTAATCCTTTTGCGGCAACACCAAAGTAAGGGAGAGAATATTTTTCTTTTCTTAAAAATTGTAAAAAGTGAACCAAAAAAAGTAGAATATGCATGTGCGTGAGAGAGATACCTCATCAATAAGCAGCAAGAGCATTCTTATCAAAAATTGTAAAATTTTTAACATTTAGCATCTCAAAAAGTTATTTTATTCATTTTAACATCTCACTTTACAATTCACCCAACATCAAAGGTTCTATTATTTTACCACTTCATTTAAATATTCTTTTTTTTATTCTTTCTTTATGTTTTCAAATAACTACCATTAACTACCATGATTTCTGTACCCAGCAACAACCCTCACACCTCTCTCGTTCATCAACAAATGATCCACCTGATGCATACATGCTCAACGCAAGCAAATAACCTGATGAATTTAAAGGCTCCAACTGCTTAATGCATACATGCTCAATGCAAGCAAATAACCTGATAACTTAGAATACATATCAATTAAAGAATTCCCCATATACACTTCAAAATCAAAACCTCTATTGATCACTAACCCGTGGCATTAAGTAATCCATCAGAATTCCAGTGCATCTATTTTTATTTTTATTTTCATTCTTTGTTTAGGACTTTTGCTAAAGCTTACAAGTGCAGCTAGAAGACCACATTTCATCGCATCCTTGCAGCAAAAAGTAAATCCAAACAGCCACAACTCTTATTCGCGCCTTCACCAACTTGTATCCATAATTAAAAAATACATCCAAAGCAACTATAGTAGCAAAAAACATTTAACAAAAAAAGAAAGAAAGAAAGAAAAGAAAAACCAAAGGGCCATAACTCAAACCCACACCACTGGCTAACACACCTATAAACCCACAACCTATAGTACCATGATAGAAGGAAATAAAATATTCCAAAGACAAAAATAAAAAACCCAAAAAACCATGGTTCAAATCCACACTACCACCAAATGCCATGTGCAGCCACCATGGCATTCCTCACAGTATACTTAATTGTTCTTATTTATACTTAATTGTGCTAAAAAAAACTAATTATTTTTGCATTATTTCCAAAAGAAACTTGCACTAGCAACAAGACAAAATACTCCTACAGAACTCAAGGTTTAGAGGAGGGAATCAAAATAGAGCAACCAAATTAAAATTTGAAATAGCTACTTCATATATATAATGGTTTTACATATGCCATCATAGTTCCTACATAATACTCAATGCTCTTACTTTGGGGAGATAACTTTGAGGGCGTTGGCTAAAATTTGTATTCCTCAAACTTTTACTGCTGAAGGTGGGTGGATAAATTTAAAACACATAATAGTATTCCCAAAACAAGTTTATTGCTTCACTGCTATAGGAAATTAGAATAATGATTAATGACCAACCAAATATCTCATATACTATTTCAACCTGCATTGTGTATTTTTCATTTATCAGAATATAACTACATGTTTTTTCTTCATGGTTAGTAATAGCACAGGTGACCTGTCAGATCCAAAACCAGATTGAATGATTCCAGTTTCCAAATTTTTGCATGTAAAAAATAATTTGCAACAATAGTCAATCTTATAAATGTATTTAAAATAAAAGTCAATCTTTTAATAGAGTTTTCTTTACTTACTTTCCTTCCTTTGTTAATTACTTTGGAAGCCCATTCAAATCCTATGAACCAAGGGATAAAAACTTAATCCCTATTACAGCTCAGTGGATTGAACAAATCCATATTGACCCTTAAAAATACCTTCCTCATCAAGGAGGAACATACCCTAAATCACCTACTTCAATGACTAACAACTTAGTATAGCTTTTGATTTTTCTAAATTCAAAAACAAAAAAGCAATATTTCCATAACATTGTAATCAACCAAACGGAAAAAAAAAAATCAATAAATTTCGTCATAGCCTCAGAGATCATCAACAATACAATTGAAATAATGATTGACAATCTAATCAAACACAAAGACAGCATTGATTGTGACACATATCGAGAAACCCAAAAACCAAAGACAAATATTTTATATAAAAGAAAAAAAGAAGAAGAAGAGGGGAAGCTATACCGTCGGAGTGAGGCAACGAAGGTGGGTAAGCCGGCGGCGGGAAGGGATGGCGTGGAGGTGTAGATCGGGGAACAGTTAGGTCGACGGCGGGGAGGACGGCGGTGGGCTGGGCAGGCCGAGAGAGAGAGAGAATTTTGAGTGTTTGATTTTTGTGAGAGAGTAAGTGAGAGACCCTAATTTTTGACTAAGTGTGCAAACCCAAAATTTTTGGTGGGAGCCCGAAGAGTTTTAGAGGGAATTCAGTATATTTTTATTGTGACAAAACTTTGACCTATTATAGAGGATTCAAAGCTGCTGCAATAGAGAAAAAGTAGGCTAAGGTTTATTATGATGGGAATACGACTTGTTGTGGCGAAACTCAAGCCCGCCGTAATAGCTCTTTACGGATTTTTTAATAAAATTGTTAGGACATATGTGATTCAATGTTAGGAACATATGTCACTATTTTATGTAATTGACTAATTTATTGACAAAACGCACTTTACTTGTAATTGGGTAGATCTAGGATGTATTTGATGTTTCAAGAAACCTTGTTTCAAGTTTAAGTGTTAAAGCTATGCATGTCTATCTAAGATTCAAGTGTGAAAAGTGTTGTTTATTAAAACTCAACAGCTAGCATCTATCGAGCCTTGAAGAGTTGTTCCAGCCTGTGGCTTGATAGCAACTCGATAGTAGCTCGACAGATAGGGTATCTGTCGAGGTTTATGAAACTCAGAATTTTTGGTATGTTTTTCATCCAATTTGTGATTGTATGTTTGGGCTTTGTTTTCTCACAGCCCTAGACATATAAAAGGATTATTTTAAGGGCTGTCAAAGGTGACATAAGTTACACAAGTGTTGAGCAAAGTTTGTTCATGCAAATTGTGACCAGAGACAGAATTTTTCCTAGTTCATCTTTCTTGCGAAGAAGCTGCTCTGTTTGTGCACCATATGGTGACCAAGGAGCTTTTCAATCTTTATCGTGTGATGAACTGAAGAACTTTTCAGCCAACAACCTTCTCTAGTTGGTGATTGAAGTCGTGTATTGAGATCCGCACAATTGAAGGAAACAAATCACCGTGTCAATTTATTTTTTGTTGCATACTTTAGTTAATTAGTGATTTGTTTGTGCTACCACGCGTTTGCATGTTAATTTGATTAATTAATAAACTTGGCTAATTAATCAATTAATTCATCACAATGGGTCAATACATTCTTGGCCTATCAAAAATAAAATTTAATACTTCAAATTAATAAAATATGATTTGAGAATTAAAAAAATAAAATTTAATACTACAATTGTCAATAAAATATAGTTTACTAATTAATAAAAATATAATTAATACTTCTAATTATGTAAATATATTTTAGGGTAAACTACGTATTTGGTCCCTATCCTATATACCATATTTCAATTTGATCCCCAACCTTTCAATTGTGTCAATTTAGTCTCTAACATTTTAGTACTGTGTCAATTTAGTCCCTAACCTTTTAGTACTATGTCAATTTAGTCCTTATAGTTATTTTTTGGATGAAAATTGATGACGTGTCTAATGACCAAATTAAAAAATTAGTTTCCATTGATATGACAATAAACTAAAATTTTATTTTCGCCGTTTTTCATGTAAGCAATTTTCATCTAATATATAATGGCAATGACTAAATTGACATAGCATTAAAAGGTTAGGGACCAAATTGACACAATTAAAAGGTTAAGGACCAAATTGAAATATGGTGTAAAGGTTAGGGACTAAATATGTAGTTTACCCTATATTTTAATACAACAAATTAATTGAGTAAAATTTAATAATTAATAAAATTTAATATAATACTTCAAATTAATAAAATATAATTTAACACTACAAATTAATAAAATAAAATATATTAATTAATTAAAATATAATTTAGTATTACTTTGGAATGACTAAAATACCCCTAATACTAAAAGATGGCCAAGTTACCTCCATAAATGTAGAAAATGGCCGAAACACTACCACCCAAAAAATGGTTGAAACACCCCAAAACAAGAAAAATAACTTAAATACCTTTGAAGTCTAAAAAAAGACCACAATACCCTTGAATCCTAAGAAAACACCAAAATTTGAGGCCAACCTACCCCTAAGACTAAAAGAAGGCTAACCTACCCCACAAACTCAAAAAAAAGCTGAGACACCCCTACCAAAAAAAAAAAAAGTAAGATGAGATTGGAGGACCAAAGAATTAAAATATAATTTAATATTACTTTGGAATGACTAAAATACCCTTAAAACTAAAAGAATGCCAACTTACCTCCATAACCATAGAAAATGACCGCAGCACCCCTACCACCCAAAAAATGGTTGAAACACCCCTGAAGCAAGAAAAATAGCTCAAATACCTTTGAAGCCTAAAAAAAGACCACAATACTCTTGAATCCTAAGAAAACACCAAAATTGGAGGAAATATAATGTATTATTTAGTGAAAACGATTGAAATACCCCTAAAACTAAAAGAAGGCCAACCTACCCCCACAAACTCAAAAAATGGCTGAGACACCCCTACCACCCAGACAATGACTGAAATACCCCTGAAGTAAGAAAAATAACTGAAATACCATTGAAGCCTATAAAAAGACCACAATACCCTTGAATCATAAGAAAAAACCAAAATTGGAAGAATATATTTCATTATTCATTTCAAAACGACTGAAATACCCCTAAGACTAAAAAAAGGCCAACCTATCCCACAAACTAAAAAAATGGCTGAGACACCAAAATACCCCCGGTAGTTGAAAATGAACCAAATACCCCATACACATAAAAAATGTCCACTATACACCCTAAGCCAAAAGGTGACCAACATACCTTGAAAACTTTGAAAAGGACCAAAGTACCCCTAAACCCTAAAAATGACCAAAAATACACTCTACGACTAAAAGAATGACCCAAATTCCCCCGTAAATGCAAAAAAAATGACCAAATACCACCTATGCATTAAAAAATGTTACACACATACATCCTAAGCCTAGAAAATGACATAAATGCCCTTGGAATTAAAAAAATTCACATGCCCTTGTCAAAATTCAGATTAAATTAAGAAATATAGGGTTAGGTTCAAGTTACATCTGACGTAATTTTAAAACATATTACACTACCCAATAACTTATTATTGAATTCATATTTTGAAAATTCAACTGTTGGATTACATGTTCTATATGATCCTAACATGCATGCCAATTTCATGTCAATCGGATGTAATTTACCATTTGATCTATAAACTCATCTTTTATGTATTATTTTAAATTACTAAAACTTGAATCTAGACAATTGATTGATGACATAACTATTAATCTTTGATCACCTTGAAATTTTGTAAGTATGAAAAATATATGAAGATAATGTAATCTAACTGTAGATTTGTCAAAATTCACACCGAATTGAGAAATATAGGGTTGGGTTTGAGTTACATCTAACGTAAGTCTAAAAAATGTTACACCACTCAATAACTTATTATTGAATTCATATTTTGAAAATCCAACCATAGGATTACATGTTTCATATGGTCTTAACATGCACGCCAATTTTCATGCCAATCAGATGTAATTTACCATTTGATCTATAAACTCATATTTTATGCATTATTTTAAACCACGAAAACTCGAATCTAGACAATCGATTGATGACATGACTATTAATCTTTGACTACCTTCAAATTTTGTAAGTATGAAAAATATATGAAGATAATGTAATCTAACGGTATATTTGTCAAAATTCACATCGAATTAAGAAATATAGGGTTGGGTTCGAGTTACACCTGATGTAACTTTAAAAAATGTTACATCACCCAATAACTTATTACTGAATTCATATTTTGAAAATTCAACTGTTAGATTACATGTTCTATATGGTTTTAATATGCATGCCAATTTTCATGCCAATCAGATGTAATTTACCATTTGATCTATAAATTCATCTTTTATGCATTATTTTAATGGGAAGAAATTTTTATCCACTTGAGAGAGAGAGAGAGAGAGAGAGAGAGAGAGAGTATAAAAGACTGAAATTCTTTAATTTTAGGCTACCATTTTGAAGTTGAAAGTGCTATCATTTTTTATGGGTACAATTGTTTAGAAAATAAGGATAGACCTTTCTTATATAGGATGTATATAAAAGGTTTTGTTTTAGACGGTAAACAAAAGGTTCATCTAAAGAATACAAAGTGCTATATGTTTATGTGTTTCTTTTTACTTTTCTTTGAATTTTAGAATAACTTTTATCTTAAAAAAAATTAATATTTTAATGATTTTTTGCGAAGGTCAATTGTGGCCCTCGCAAATAATTTAGTATTAGTAATGCATATTTTTAACACACACAAAAAATAAAATTTTTGCAAGGGATTTTTATTTTCCCTAGGAAATAATTTGGTGGGAACATTTCCTTCCAAAAATTTTGACATTTTAATGATTATTTGTGAAGGTCGATCCTAGCCCTCGCAAAATTTTTTGCATTAGTGACGGTTTTTTTAACCGTCACAAATAATACACTTTTTGTGAGAGATTTTTAATTGTCCCTCGCAAATAATATGGAGGGAAAATTTCCCTAAAAAATATTAATATATGTGACGCTATAACACATAATTGCGACCGCTTTTTTTATTGGTCATAAATATTTCACATTTTACCAAGTATTTGTGAGGACTTTATTTTGCCATCACAAATAAGATTTTTTTAGAGGGCTTTTTGGGCCCAGCGAAAATTCTTGGTCGCTAGGCATTTTCCTTGTAGTGAAACCAGGTCCAAGAGCGGCATTTCCAAACCAAAGTCCAAGCTTTGTTACAAAGTTGCTATGGACTATACCTTCACTGAACCACCTTCCTACAAAATTGCATCTCAATACCCCAAGTGGTGTGAAGCTATGGATGCTGAGTTTCCTGCGCGCTCTTCAAAGGCAGCATACTTGGTCTCTTGTTCCAGCTCCTCCTAATGTGAATCTAGTTGGTTGTAAATGGGTTTATAAGCTTAAGCTCAATAGTGATGGTTCAATCTCAAGATATAAAGCCAAATTAATTACTAAAGGCTTTCATCAACAAGCATGTGTGGATTTCATGAGACCTTCGGTCCTGTGGTTAAACCTGCCACTGTAAGGCTTGTGTTAGCTATTGTTGTCAATTGCAGATGGTCCTTGAGATATCTTGATGTTTCCAATGCCTTCATCCATGGCTATCTTAAAAAGGAAGTTTATATGCAACAGCCTTAAGGTTATGTTGATTCAGTCCATCTAGATTATGTTTGTAAGTTGCACAAGTCTCTCTATGGTTTGAAACAGGCCCCAAGGGCTTAGTTTGAGAGGTTTGCTTTTCACTTACTTCATTTGGGATTCACTGCTTCAATGGCAGACAGCTCTTTGTTCATTTTTTTTTGCTTAGGAAGGACTATCATTTATCTCCTCTTATATGTTGATGATATCATTGTCACTGGGAATGATTCTAATCAAATTGCTTCTCTTATTGCTGCTTTTAGCACATTTTTTGAGCTTAAAGACTTGGTTGATCTTCATTCTTTCTTGGGTATTCAGATTACCCCTTCTCCACATGGTTTGATCCTCTCTTAGTCCAAACATGCTTTGGATATTCTTCATAGATTTCACATGGAGAATACCACAGATAGCACTACTCAGACTTCATAGAGACCATGACAGAGGTTGAAGATGATTCAATATGACTGTGTTTTGTGTATTCAACTAAACGCACCGTCTCACTAAATGGTTAAGTGTTAAACACATAAGTGTCAAACGCACCATTTTTGGTCAAACTCACCGTTTTCATTAAAAGAAGCCTTAGTAGTGATACAGGGCGTTTGCTGTTCAAAGATTAGTTAAAATAGGCGTGAAAGTCTATTGAAGTTTCTTGAATTGAATTTACAGAATTTATGGGCATTAGATCCGCATAGTGTGGAGGATTAGTTGAGCAATTATGATTATTATGTATTATAAAGAACAAAGTTTCTCTCCAAACTAGTTTCGAGAGAAACTCTTCAAACTTCTCATATAATTCTTTTTGGGTGTAAATTTTGAAAATCTAACTGTTGAATTTCATATTCATTATGTTCTTAACATGCGTATCAAATTTCGTTCAAATTGGATGTTATTTACTATTTGATCAATTAACTTATTTTTTATATATAACTTTAGATCACAAAAACTTAAAATTATAACATTTATTTGATGATATAGTAATTGATCTTTGATCTTCTTGAAATTTTGTAAGCATTAAGAATGTAATAAGAATATGCAATCTAACGGTTAGATTTTTAAAATTCATACTCAGTATAAATATATAGATTTTCAAACTAGTTTGGAGAGAAACTTTATTCTACTATAAATACAGAGCATCAAGCTCAGATGTAAATTGTATTGAAAATTTCTGTTATGGAACACAGTTTCTTCTCTTCGATTTTCTCTCTTCGTTTCTCTCATTTTCTTTCCTTTTCTCTTGCTTTCTGTCACTTTCTCACACTACCGTTCTTAAGCTTTCACAATCTCAAGCTTCTTTGCTTAGCTTAGTTATAGTCTTGGAACTAAAGCTTTTCTTCACACTCTACTACAAATGCAAAGGTTAGGGTTAAACCACAAGCTTATGTTTTCACATATGGATGTAAAGTTCCAGACATATGCTTTCAATTGGATATGGATAATTTCTCAGGAAATTTTTTTTTTGGATATGGATAATTAGCTCATAATTGGGACCTGTTGATTCAGGTCCAGCCCTAGCAAGCTTTGATGATGCCGATGCAATATTTAACAGTCAATCATTTGCTAGATGAAGATTGAGGTGCTTTCTATCTGTAGGCTTTTTCAGACATGGAATCTCAGATTGTAAAGCAATGTGGTCACAACATTCTCTCTTCGGATCAATCATCGATCAACAATGAAAATTATAGAAGAGATATATATTTCGTTTCCTTTTGGACAATTTAAGGATGTCCCACGTGCATGCCCACATACTAGAACTACGAAAGGTAAGTCAATTCATGTCCCATTTGGACAAATGTCATTGCTCACTTGGCTCCTGATAAACTGTTACAGTCCGATTCACGTGAATTTTCTCTCTAATGGGACCTCAAATTATGACGGCAATCAGAGAACGACTGGACCAACTTGGTCATTTCTCTTTGATTGAATAAGGGATTCTGAGAGAGAAAGCTTTAGGTTTTATACTGTGCCTCTCCAAGATATATGGATCATAAAATCCCTGGGAAAAGCGTAAAGCGAAATCATAGATTTTACATGTTATCAACACCTTTAATTAGTGCTTATTAGAGAGAAAAGTTCTTATGGGGCCTTATTGTTTGTTCTATTTTCCTTATTCTAGATAATATTTTTTAAGTGTTTTATTAACTTTTTTTTTTTTTTTAAGGGTATGTATCTATTAGTAAACCATTTTAAAAAACTTTTTATTATAAGAAAATGAAAAAAAATACTAACTTTCTAAACAATTTTTTTTTTTTTCAATTTTTCATAAAAACTTAAAATGAATAATTAATTTGTGTATGTTCTAAGGACATATATTAACTAGACTATTTTTTTTAGTACCAACTTATAGTGTTTTGGTGTATTAGACCGGACACAATACTTAAATATAATCAATTTTAATTATATAATATATGCTAGGTGTCCAATGCATTAGAGCACAAACACTGGACACAAGGCAAATCCCTAAGCACATGCAAAAGCTTAGGTTACATCTCTCCTTTTTCTTTTCTTCTTATCGTAAATCAAGTTGTACCTTCTAGGATAGTGAAAGGCATCAACTAGCTAGTATAGATTACGTACTGTTAAATTAATGGTTAGACACCAGATGGGCATCTGTGAAATATTTTTCATCTATCAGTGGAAATTTCAACAAAAAGACCGCTTTTAGACACTGCCATCATTCCCTCTTGTTTTCTTGCTCACTAGTTATATTCAAGAGAGTCAAATATTTTGGAACCTGGCTTTTTAGCCCAAGGAGGCAGGAACCAACCCTCTCCCCCATCTGAACCTTTTACAAAATTCAACACAGGAGTAATCAACAATATATAATTCCATCATACTGATTATTAACTTTTAAATCATTTGTTGCTGAGTTGCCAATTATATTTTCACAAGATCAAAGATAATTAGAGGAGGCTTTACTTCAAGGGAGTGGGTTTGAGCAAAACTTAACCCATGACGGTGGCAATAGGGCAAACTTGGCTATGGCGGAAGAGGCTAGGGTTAGGGGTTTAAGAGAGAAATCAAAAAGGCAGATTAGAGAAAGAGAGATGGTGTTCATGTCTTAAGCGTAAAAATGGTAGAGAGAACAAAAATTTTTCCTTCTAAATTTTATGAGCGGTCGGCTTGGTTTCTATGGGTCTAAAATTTCTTAATTCGCCACCCGAACCAAAGTTTTGGTTTTTAACAACACATGACCAGAATCTGACCGACCATAATATTCAGACTTGCCTGTTGGGCTTCGAGTTGGCGGATCCGGTATGTTTGGTCGGGTCAATTGACTCGCTGGACAGCTCTAGAGATGTTGTATAACTTTTTTTTTTTTTTTTTTTCCACTTCTTTTATTAAACATGATGCTACCAATCTTTTTACACAGAGATGTTGCATAACTTTTTTTTCTTTCCCTTCTTTCATTAAATGAGTTTGCATGTAAGTTTTTCCTGAAAGTTTATTTATATATTTGTTGCAAATTAAAGTATAAATTAATGTCCATAATAAATGTGAGGTTTTAAAAAGTGGGACATTAACAAATATAAGTTTGAAAGTAAAAAAATAAAAAATTGTTGCAACAAATACTAAGCAAATTGAAGAAAATAAATTCGTCAAGCTGATGTGAAGTCCTCACATGACATGCATTAATATTATTACCATATATATATTACAAGGCCACTCCCATGAACTTACAAAGACAAAGCATCACATATATAATTAGCTAACAAGCACAGACACCATTTTCAACTTTATTGTAGTACACCAAAGCTAAGAAGCCAACTTGGCCTTAATGACACACCACTCCTGAATTCTAGGACAAAATACAGTAACCACAAGCAAACTATAAGAGAGAGTGAGAGCTACATATCTCGGACATGGAAGGTATTGGGACATTTAAGGGCAATATCGAACATTTGAACCGAACCGAACCTTGCGAAGTCCCTAGGGAGAGAAATTAGGTCGATGGTGGGAGGCTTATGGAATTGCAAGAAGTCGGGGTCACCTCCATTATACCTTTCCCACCCAAATTGCTTCAAGATTTGCTCAAGGGAAGTGTAAGATGATACTATTTTCCCAGTTGCTAAGTGCACCAAAGCCTTTTTCCCCTGATGATTTTCAAGGTTAATTACACCATTTGGTCGGAAAACCCATACCCCAGCCATTTTCTTAGTTGCTTTTGTAGTTTTAAGATTCTGGGTGTTTTGTGGGAGCTATAGATAGAGGAGAAGAAAGCTAAGAGATTGGGTTGGTGAAGTAAGGAAAGGAAGGGTGGGGTTATATATAAGTGTCATGGAGGCAAATAAAACAAGAGGAAAATAATCTTTGGGATTGGAAGTGGGTGTTTAAAGGAGGGCGATGATAGGCACGTTTGGCTTTGGCATAGATTCTAATATTGTGGGTCCAAATGAGTTTAAATAAGAGGGTGCATGGATGCTTCATGTTCCTATCTACAATATGAATTAGGGCACAGGCACCATATCTGTGGGTTGGGGTTACGAAGAATCTTTGTGTTTTGGCAAAGCTTTTAACTTCCTTTTCTTTTTCAATGGGGAATCTTTAGGGGACACTGTGTTCCATATATTTGAAGAAGCCAATATATAAAAGAAGTTGTTCCCACTTACATCACGAGCTGTCCACGTGAAGGGAGTGTGAGAGATTGGAAAATGTCAAATGCGTTGTCATACGTTCCTAAGGTGTTGTTGGGTTTGGTGACTGAAAGATATGCATCTTTGTTTTCTTCTCGTTGGTGCTCATCATTGGGAATAAACCAAATCTTTAAAGGTAAATTTAGTCACTTTGTGTTGTGGATGATTATAAGATAGTTCTGGCGCTATTTGTGTCAAGAATAAATTTAAAATCACACACTTAATTTTATAACTTATTGATTTATGAGATTGTGTGAATGGTGAAGAGTTTCTGTCCACTATTAACTTGTATGATCCATCTTTTTTGATTAACCACAAATAATTGCACAAAACAAAAAATTGTGAAATTAGATATTAGAATAATTGTGTTTTATCCAAAGTCCAAACAAAATTAATATGGTCCTCTCATATCCAATTAGCTAGTACTGTTTGCGGTAGTTATATGCATCACATCACATTACATTTTCGATAGTATACATAACACCAATTATTCATTTATTTGTGGATCCTCTTAGCCAAACAAAAATTGTGGATCCATTGCAAGATTACACTTCACCTGAGGTCTTGAAAATCTACCCTTTTGTGAGGCTGCAGGAATTCAGGAAAGGATATGCACAAGGAAAAAAAAATTCAAACGACAAAGTTATTCCCAAGCCTTAAGAGAAAACATCTA
Source organism: Castanea sativa (assembly GCF_040712315.1). NCBI lineage: Eukaryota > Viridiplantae > Streptophyta > Magnoliopsida > Fagales > Fagaceae > Castanea > Castanea sativa. The sequence goes on along the minus strand of NC_134022.1, from coordinate 22,981,681 downwards.
GGCCAAAATGGCCAACTATCTTCTTTGTTCAAAATATTTTGTAATCTATCATCGTTTTTAAAATATGCAGCGGACATGGATTATTTAAATTAAAAAATATCACGCGGAACTCGAGTTTATGAAGCTCGCTTTCTGTGCAATTTGTTACTCGAGTTTATAAAACTCGAGTACCACATCCCATAGCGCACACACATTATTTGTCTTGCCACCTTCTGCCACTCACCCCACTAGCCACAACCAACAACTAGCTCTGGCGATCAAAATCTTCATCATCGATCCTACGCCTTAACTCTGACGACCGCAATTAACGCTAGCTGGAATCATAAACTAGCTTTGGCGACTGCTTTATGGGTCTCGTCGTCGCCAAACCGCGATTCCATTGTGGTTCTAGTCGTCTTCCTCCAGTGAACCACTAACACACCTTTTAGCCACTAGTTGTAGCTCTGATCATTGTGCCGTGGCCAGATTTCCTTCCTAGGTACCGATATGCTTTTCTATGGTTCAACTCATTGTCTTTGGTCTGATATGACTTGATTCTCAATTTGGGTAATCCTTGTCAGAACCCTTTTCTTTGTTAGTTTAGTAATTTTGTTTTGGAACTCGATGTTGTTTGCATTACTGGGGCATTTTGCAGATCATGGTGTTGAGATCAGCGTGTGTGGTGTGGAGGGATATGGCATATCGAAGTCTTGGTTGCTGTGTTTGTAATGGAATGCTTCTCAATCTGGAATCCCTGATTTTCTCCGATTTGGGTAATCCATTAGAGCTTGAGTTTTATTTCGAGTTACATGTTAAACTTAATTTTCACAAACTTAAGTTAAAAAAAAAAGATAAATTACTAATTATTTTAAAAACATTGATAAATTGCTATATAATTTGACCAAAAATAGTATTAGGCCATTTTAGCCAAAATATCTATGGGCATAAATTGCGTGAATTCTTATTCTTTTCTTCTTTTTTTTTTTTTTTTTTTTTTTGGAGAAACCACCCCAGAAAGAGGGGGGGATTGCGTGAATTCTGTACTTCACAAACTCTTGCCCTTTTTTTTTTTGGTTGGTAATCAAGTTGTACCTTCTAGCATGGTGAAAAGCATCAACTAGCTAGTATAGATTACTGTCACATCAGCGGTTAGACATCAGATGTGCATCTGTGAAATATCTTTCATCTGTGGGAAATTTTACCAGATTTTACATAAAAAAAATATGATAATATTTTCACAATAAATTTTTTAGTGATAGTTTATTATTAGTTATTATGAATAGATAAAAAAAAAAAATTTAAGTTATGAACTCAAATTATAACTAATAACAACTTACAATCTATAATTTATTATTAAAATATTATAAAAATACTGTAAACGTAACTTTTTTCTTTTAGATAACAAGATATTATTGGCTCTCATTTAAACCAGACACTAATATCACTTTTTTTTTTCCCTCATAAAAAAAACACATTTTTAGTCACCATTAATAACTTAACATTTAAATTTATTAAAAAATTATTGTAAAAATATTACAAAACTAATTTTATATAAAATATTAACTCATTACAAATTTTAAAATATTTTTTCTTTTCTTTTATTTTTCTATCTATTCACCGTCACTCTCATGTCTCATCTCATCTACTTTTTTTTTTTTTTAATATAATTATTTACCTAATGCTTCACTTTACAATGTTTAATCTGCATCACAAGATCTTAAAAATATCTCCACTACATAATAATAATAATATAATATACTTCTTCTCTCATTTTACTTTCTTTCTTCTTCAGTAGTTTATTACTATATTTTCTTCTTCCCAGTTCGCCCCTCTCTTCTTTTTCTTTCCTTCAGTTTACAAGCCTACGCAACAGCACTTTTAAAGAGTAGAAGCAGATGAGTCTATAGTCTTCATTTTGTAAAATTCTTTCACTTTCTCTCCCTCAGCTTGCTCTCTCTTTTCCATCACTGAAAGAAAAGAAAAAAACCCAAGCTTCATGCCGGCCGAAATTTGTATTTTAGCTTAAACTAATCGAAAATAGGCCGAAATTCTATCGGAAGTGGAACAGGGTGGGTTTTAGTACCAGTATACACACTGAGATTTTCCGGCCATTTTGACCGGAACGGAATGGTATTAATAACAATCCTTTGAGAGCACTCACAATGTTAAGAGCATTAGTATCGGGATGCCAAAAAAGTTCTAAAATATTTTGCAAATCGTGATCAGTAAATTGCTTATCTTTAAGCTCACTGTAGCTCCAAAGAAAAAAAAAACCTATTGTTTAATCGGTGGTTGTAGGTGGGAAAGAGGCAAAGAAGATGAGAGATAAAGAGTCGGAATAAAGTAAGAATAAAAAAAATAATATTTAAATAAAATGTCAAAAAAAATAGAACTTTGATAATGGATCAGGGATGTATTGTAAAATCAATAAAGAAAATTTTTAAGGCGTTAAAAGCCACTGTATCCTCTAATACCCCTTGTTTTGGTGTTTGACGCATGAGGATTCATGGTTCACTTGACCAAACGTTTTTGGTTTTTTGGAAACCAACGCATTTAAGTGTATATTAGGCCCGTTTCATAATATGATTCTAATAATAATGTGAAAATATATGTGAATAAAAAAATGTTATGAAAATATGTATTGCGTTGTTCAAATAATGTTACTAAATAGACTTTACTTGTTCGTAGCTATTAAATTTTTAGAATTGAAAATAGGCGTTTAGTACTTTAGTTCCGTCCTATTGGAATCAAAATGGAAGACAGAAGTTTTTTTTTTCTTTGGACATACGTGTACTGTATTTGTATTGTATGTTTTTTTGCCAACTAGGCAATTGATAATAACTAATTGTACCTGGTTACTATATTTATTGAATTTTTGAGATATATTATGCTTAAATTTAAGTATATTTGTTTCGTTAGCAATAACTTAGCATAAATGTAAATATGTAATGATATATGGTATACAAATTGATGCAAATCCTATTTCTTTTTTTTCTTTTTTCCTTTTTAATGAATACATGATTTATGTGATTAATTAACATACAAAGACTACAATGTGTTTTTTTTCCCAAAAAAAATGTAGGATCTTAGATTTATGATTCGATCCTACGATCCACAATCTCACCTACTTCTCACGAACTTACTTAGGATCATGATTTTAACAACCTTGTCTTGCACACTAGTTATATTCAAGTGGGTCAAGTATTTTTGAACCTGGCCTTTTTAGCCCAACGAGTCAAAAATGACAAACCAAGCCCCCCATCTGAGCCTTTTAGAGCATTCATATCAGTGGATGTAAAACTTTGCAAAATATAAAAAGTAACAAATTTTACACATTTTATTCCAAAAATCTTTCACATCAGTCATTCTGAAATTGTGTATATTTACACATTTACTACAGTAACCGTGCATATATACACGGTTATTGTAGCTGTGTATCCTATTATTTTATTAATTTCATATTTCGCTTATTTTTTTTCTCTCTTTTCTCCATCTGCAAAATCAACTCAAACTTCTTCTCTCCCTCATCATCTTCTTCTTCCTCTAATACACACAAACAAACCCACACAAACAAACTAACACAAAGACACACAAAAATACATGGACCATTTAATGCTTGTGGATCAGTACTACAACGGAGACCGATGCTTGCTGGCAGGGGTGATTCGTTAAAACAAAATGCAGAACCCACCATCTCTCAATGTCTTACAGAACCTGCAAGAGCACACCACCAAAACATAGATCTCACCATCCACCCAACCACCACCATCATCACCCGTAAAAACAACCACCACCACCAAAACCCATTAAAACAACTGAAACCCAAAATCCACAAAAAATCAACTCAAAATTAAACTATTAACTAAAAACCCATAACCCAAACCCAAAATCAAAATCAAATACAAACCTAATGGTGGCAAAACGCTTGAAATCAAATGAGAGAGATCCAACAATGCAAGCTTCGGTGATAGAGTGAGAGCAAGCTCAGAGAAAATCTGTGAGTGTGTGGGTTGTGGATGAGAGAAAACTGAGAAAAGAAAGAGGTGAGAGAGATAAGGGATCTGAGAATTAAGGAGAGAGATGAGGGATTTGATATGCAGAGACTTTGACAGATGAGAGACAAACAGAGCTTTGAGGAATGAGTTTGTGGGTTAGGGAAAAGAGAGAAGCAGAGAGTTTGAGGGTTAGGGGAAAGTAGAATAAAAAATATTATTCATATAAAATAGAGTGTATAATAGATAAACTGATGTGGGTGTTTTGTAAAATTGAGTGTAAAATAAAAAAAGTATATTTTTTCTTGCAAAATAGACTGAAACTATGTATCATCTGATGCGGTTGCTCTTACAAAATTCACATAAAGTTTATCATTCCATCATACTGACTATCAACTTTTAAATCATTGTTGCAGAGTTGCCAATTGTCTCTACATTAGCAACACACACCAGTCTTAGTTTGCTGACATGGCACAAATATGGTCATGATGGTAGCAACCTTTTTACATAGAAATGTTGCATAACATTTTTTCCCCTTCTTTCACTAAATGAATTTGCATGTAGGTTTTTGCTGAAAGTTTATTTATATATTTGTTGAAAATTAATTAAAGCATAAATGTCCATAATAAAAGTGAGGCTTTAAAAATTGTTATATTAACAAATACAAAGTAAAAAAGAAAAAATTGTTGCAACAAATACTAGGCGAAATGAAGAAAACAAATTCGTCAAGCTGATGTGAAGTACTCATGACATGCATTAATATTATTATCATATATTACAAGGCCACGCTCATGAACTTACAAAGATAAAGCATCACATATATAATTAGCTAACAAGCACAGACACCATTTTCTACTTTATTGTAGTACACCAAAGCTAAGAAGCCAAATTGGCCTGCATGACACACCAGTCCTAAAATCTAGGACAAAACACGGGAACCCCAAGCAAACTACTTTATATATAAATCAACAACTAATAAGAGACAGTGAGAGCTACACATCCTTGACATGGAAGGTATTGGGACATTTAACGACAATGTCGAACATCTGAACAGAGCCGAACCTTGAGAAGTCCCTAGGGAGAGAAATTAGGTCGATGGTGGGAGGCTTATGGAATTGCAAGAAGTCAGGGTCGCCTCCATTATACCTTTCCCACCCTAATTGCCTCAAGATTTGCTCAAGGGAAGTGTAAGATGATACCACTTGCTTAGTTTCTGTGTGCACCAAAAGAGCCTTTTTCCCTTTTGGAAGTTGATCAAGGCTAATTACACCATTTGGTCCGAAATTCCAAACCCCAGCCATTTTCTTAGTTGCTTTTGTAGTTTTAAGATTTTGGGTGTTTTGTGGGAGCTATAGATAGAGGAGAAGAAAGCTAAGAGTGGGTTGGTGAAGGAAGGAAAGGAAGGGTGGGGTATATATAAGTGTCGTGGGGGCAAATAAAACAAGAGGAAAATACTCTTTGGGATTGGAAGTGGGCGTTTAAAGGAGGGTGATGATAGGCATGTTTGGCTTTGGCATAGAATCTAGATATTGTGGGTCCAAATGGGTTTAAATATGAGGGTGCATGGATGCTTCTTGTTCCTATCTACGGTGTGAATTAGGGCACAGGCACCATATCTGTGGGTTAGGGTTAGGAAGAATCTTTGTGTTTTTGCGAAGCTTTTAACTTCCTTTGCTTTTTCAATGGAAGAATCTTTAGGGGACACAATGTTTTATATATTTGAAGAAGTCAATCAACAAAAGAAGTTGTTCCCACTTACATCACGAGTTGTCCACGTGAAGGGAGTGTGAGAGATTGGAAAATATGTTGTCATAGTTTCCAAAGGTATTGTTGGGTTTGGTGACTGAAAGATATGCATTTTTGTTTTCTTTTTGTTGGGTACTCATCATTGGGAATAAACCAAAACCTTAAAGGTAAATTTAGGTAACACTTGGATTGGGCTGAAATGCAGTGCGTTTACGTTTTAGGCTTTTTTTTTTTTCCTGGATGCGTGTTTGTCACTATTCATTGGTCATAAATAGTGATTTTAGGCTTATGAACAGTAATTTTAGGCATTAACAATAACTTTTAACACATTTAAAATTATTTTGCTACAATATTTTTCAGTTTTCAGCTATATTCAAACAGACCCTTAGTCACTTTGTGTTGTGGATGATTATAAGATGAGTTCTGGTGCTGTTTGTCTCAAGAATAAACATAAAAACACATTCAATCATACAATCAATTTCACAATTTATTGATTTGTACGACTGTGTGAAATTGATTGATTTGTATGACTGCGTAAATGATGAATAGTTTTATGACCACTATTGATTTGTGTGATTTACCATTTTTGGTTGACCACATAGTTACGCAAAACAACAAATCATAAATTCAAATATGAGATTAATGATCATGTTTATCGGAAGAGAAAAAAGCCAAAGAAAATTAATAACGCCCTCTCATATTCAATTAGCTAGTACTGTTTGCGGTATTATATGCATCACATCGCATTACATTTTCGATAGCATACATGTATAGCACCAATTATTTGTGGATCCTCTTAGCCAAACAAAAATTGTGGATACATTGCAAGATTACACTTCACCTGAGGGCTTGGAAATCTACCCTTTTGTGAGGTTGCAGGAGTTCAGGAAAGGATATGCACGAAATAGATTAGAGATATTTGGTGGAAAAAAGAAAAAGACAAAAAAAAAGAAAAAAAAGAAGAAGATAATGTTATTCCCAAGCCTTAAAGAGAAAATATCTATGGGCAGAAATTGCATGAATCTGTACTCCACAAACTCTTGCCCTTTTAATTCCTAGGGCAAGGTGTACTCCAGCTATGTATGTCATTCTATGTAGTGTCCTATTCAAATAAAGAAGGGTTTTGTTAGGTTAACCATCATTATAAAAATTTTGTCATATTTTATGAACTATGGCTCTAATGAAATGCGAGTTCAGGCATTATCGAAGAAGGGTTAAAAATAAAGGCCAAAATGATGTGAATAGAAGTTACGAGGAAAGACAGCATCGTTAAATAATATCCAAGTAACAATCATCATGCTGGCTTTCATTCCTGGTAGTTGGTATGGCCTCCTTTAGCCACAAATACCATAATGCCTATTCACCGCAATGGGATTATTTGGTACACTGATTTTTGTAATGCTTAATCCTGTTGTACTGTGCTTGAATTCGGTTAATAATAATAATAATAATAATAATAATAATAATAATAATAATAATAATAGTAAAATCCAAGTAACTGACCCCAATAAATTGGTTATAAAGTTTGATTTAGTAGAGTGAATTGATTTTATTTTTAACTTTTTAATTATAATTTAGTAGGGAGGGAGATTTAAATTCTGAAAGTTTTTGTTATAATTAAATACCATAAGACTCTTACAAATATAACATATTCTTTTGTTAATTATCATAATAATAGTGGATTCATTCATCATGGAATGAATCACATAAGTTTAAAATATCTTAGTATCTATTTAGGAATAGCTTATCTAACTTTTTGCTAAAACAAATTTATGAAAGTATACTAAAGTATACTTGTACCTTGAAAAAATTTAAAAATGTCAGAAAATGTTGAAAAAAGTGAAATTTTAAAAAACTGTATATAATAAAACTAAAAGTTAAAAGTTAAACTTATAAATTAATGACAAACACACTTTATCCACTTAATATATATATATATATATATATATATATATATATATATATATATATATATATATATATATAAGAATAAGCCTGCCAAAGACATTACTCCATCAACTTTATGTTTTATGTTGCACGAGATAGTTAAGTTCTGAGTTCATCCTTTAGTTATTTTTTACAACTTTATTTTCAAAATCTAAAAACAAGCACCACTTAACTGAAACTGTTATGAAAAAAAAAACTTTAATTAACTGTTGTTCTTCATACTGATGAATATGTATAATGTTTGAGTATGAAAAAGTTTATTGGTAGATAGGATTTATTCTTTTACTAAAATTTTAATTTCAACAGTTCTTAGTCTTTGCTTTAGTGATAAAAAAAAAAAAAAAAAAAAAAGAAGAAAAAAAAAAAACAAGCAGCAAAAATCGTAGAAATTTTATTTTTAGATATCACTTTTGCTTTATTTCAAATTATTTGCCATGCATATGATGACTATTGAAAAAAAAAAACTAGAAAAAGAGTTACAAGAACTAGTACATGCAGTTCAATCATTACTGGTGTTTGGGACAATCAATTATTGTAAATAATGAGTATTATGATTGGATTATCCTCAACTTGTGAATAATCTGACAAAAATGCTAAAATACTACTAATTTTATCATGAAATCTACTCATCACATCATAAGTTCGTAACACAATAAATTAATTTATTAATTATCTTTTATTTTATGTTTCTAATTTTACACCATTTTTTGAAGAGGTTTTATAGTAGCCATACAAAACTTCTAATCCAATCAGAGACTTTTGATATCATAGTCAATTCATGATTGATAATTTGATTGAGTCTTCAAGTACCTAAATTGTCAAAAGGACCACCACGCTATGTTTCAATCATCATTGTCCTATAATTTTTGCTTTCTCTACTTACAAGTTTAGAATATTTTGTTGCATAAAATGCAATGTTGCCCACATGGCATCACATGGGTTTTCTGGTCCTCCATCTATAGGACCTATTAACAATCACACGTCTTGTCAAAATCTATCATATGCATGACCCTTGTTATTGGATATTTGTCGAAAATTCATCACCTTATACATTAATTTTTAATTTTTATATATAGATTTTTAAAACCTCTTTTTTTTTCTTTTTCTTTTTTAAATTTCTTTTCAAAATATAATTATACTTGAACAAACTTTCAATAAAAAAACTAAATAAATTATTTCTAAACCGACACAATATTACACATATAGGCCTATAAATTAATTGAATTGTTTATCAACGACTCAAATTTGACTAGAGAAAAAAAAATACAATTATTTATAACTTATTTAGTAAATGAGCTATGCTTGAGCCTAATTTTAAACTCAACTATTAAATTAGTCAAATTTAAATATAATAATATACTCTTAAACAAACTCATGAATATAAAGTAGTTGGATTCAAGCATATATAATATTATAGGATAATATGTATACATGTATAAATTTACTTATATATAATTTGTATTTGATTGTATAAATTTGTAAATTATTTTATAATATATCAAATGAATATTTGTATTATTGATAATATTAAAAGTCCATTTTGTAGTAAAACTATATATATATATATATATATATATAATTTTAACAATAGATAATATTAGCAAATCTATTTTTTATAAGCTTATAAAGGAAAATAATTTTATCTAATTAACTCAAGTAACTTGTGAACAAACTCAAGTATATTTGATAAGAAAATGAATCAAATTTGAATATGTAATCTAGTTTAATAATGAATTTAAACTCAACTTGTGCATAAAATAAAATAAAATGAACAATCCTTAATTTTTAATACTTGACTCGGTTTGGTATATGTGGGGTCATGGATTTTGGGATTTGGCCGAGAGCATGTGGTTTTGGCCGAGAAGCATGGGTGGTCCGAGTCCGAGGAGTACTATCTCCTCGGATAAAGCCAAACGCAAATCTAGTATAAATCCTAATGATCAAGGATGACCTTCCAAGAAATTCTAATGATAGCAACGAGTATCATGAACGTACAAGAGGGATAAGGACTCAAAAATATTTAAGGGAAAACTGCTACCACCGCATTAATGAGGAAGTGACCTCTGAACAGTATTATGGCAGCCTTACAGCCACCCCAGAAGACTTTTAGAGGGGGCTGATGGGACAACCATCAACTGTCCACATGTAGTCCACGTGTAGGGTAAGGATGAAGGGAGAGAGGTAATATAAATAAGGGTAGAGATCCCAACGAAGGGGGGATGAAAAAAGGAGAAGAGAAAGCACTATATCAATCTCAACAACTCCTGTAACCATGGTCATCCAATATACGCTAGAACAGAGCTCCTCGGACTGTGCCGAGAACCAACTTTCTCGCACAAACCGGGTTCAATTCTTGTTGGCTCATCATCCAAAACCATGTTAACTGTTATCCAAGCACTAAAGTCTAGCTCTTTGACCCACTCTCTACAAATTTATTGTACTGGGTTCACTGGGCCAAGATCCCTTACATTTTGGGCTTGGTCTGAAAATTGTGTCCCCACAGTATACTTACAAAATTATATTCCCTCAAAATTTCTATTTGTTTTCCCTCAAAAGAAAAACTTCTATTATTTATATAGGACTCATTAATGTGTATTTAAACTCTAAGGCTTGCACTGTTTTAGAGTCTCTATGAAAATAATAGAAGAGAAAAATAGCAACAGTGAACCAAAAGATAATAGAATAGAATAATTGTTATATGTCAATAACCTAATGCATATATCTTTGAGACACTGCAAGGATTGGTACATAAATTATAAAAATAGTACTAGTAATTAATACTACTAATCATGATAATGATTTTGTTCTAGCAAGAAAAAATAAATGATAATGGCTGTTGTTGTTTTCGTGTTTGTAATTTTACTTAAAGCACCCAAAAAAAATGTAGGGCATTGTGGACTTGAGCCAATGGGTGGTCCTCAACTTTTCATTCCTGAAGCTGAACAGTGATTCTATTCTCCCTCTTGATCAAACATATCCAGTTTCCCCAGAATAACAAGGAGACCATGCAAATTTTTTGCATGCCTTTAGGCATTCAAGCCTCAATCACAAGTTTGCCTATGTTTCTCAATGTTCCTCTTTATGTGATGCTCTAGATCCCAATGACACAGACCCATCACAATCCTTTGATTTCAAAAAAAAAAGTCCTTTAGTGGTACCAAACTTCCATACTAGCTAATTATGTTGTTTCTGATCTCGCTATATATCAACTCCTAAATTTTACAGCTGCCATTTTCTCTTTTGTTTTGGATAAAGATTCAGCTTTTTAGCTCACATATCATGGAAAGTTGTAATTCTATCCAATATCGAAGTAAAGGGATAAGCCTTGAAATCGATCGGTACCCATTAAGTCATATATACTCCTACCATGGTTGTGACTTGTGATCAAGATTCAAGGGCACGCTCATACACAAAAAAAGGTGGACATGCCTCTGAAAATGCACGTGTATATGCATGTAAACTTCACGACACCCACATACATAGATTCATACTTCTACTTTTTTGTTAGACCGAACATATGATATAGCAAGTTCTTTTCACAGAAGCTTTTAGCTTTAATTAATGGGTGTCTTTGTAAACTAGTTAAGGAAGCTTTAAAAGATTCTTATCTAGATTCTCAAAAAAAAAAGAAAAGTTCTTATCTATATTGGGAAGTACTAAATAAATACATTTTAAATTGAAAGTAGTCTTATGTGCACCTATTAATAGGACCATTTCTTTTAAAAAAATTACTTAGAACTCCAATAAATAGATTTGTTAATTAGTTTTTTTTGTGTTGTACTTAAAAGTTATCATATTATTTTATAAGAATTTTTTTTAGGTAGCTTATTTTATAAGATTTAAATAGTAAAATTTGTAACATCACTAAAATCATTATTAAATAATAAAAAAAAAGTCATGTTAATGGGTGGTTTTAGGACATTTGTTAATAAACCATTTAAGAAAAATTTTAATTTCATTTTTAGAAAGAATATTAAAAAATGTCAAAAAAGTTAGTTAATTTTTATTTTACCATAAATATTTTTTAAAAATAGTTTATAAACTAATGTACTTAAGGTAGTGGTTAACTTTTTCTACAAAAAAAAAAAATGATTCATAATAATTGATGCATAATTAGCACAGCTTCCAATATATAAAAATGATTATTGAGCTACATAATGATGATATAAACAATAATAACAATATACAAGATGTCATCAAATTTTTCCCATGGTTCTCATTTCTTCTCTACAGGAAAATTATGCAAATATTCATATTCCAATAACTTTGATTTTTTATTTTGTAAATACAAATTCCTTATCATAGTGAGTTAAAGTTAATAGTAATTATTTTTCAATAAAAAAAAATCCAATCTCTTTAGGGGAAAAAGAAAGATATATACTCATATACTATTTGACTGTAAAGGATGGTGGGCATAAAAATTAGAGACTCATAGTGATAGCACACATTACACACCGCCAGCTTTTGATACTCTAAAATAGAATATTGCGAATGAAAGAGAAGTGTTTAAGTGTCATTGCACCCAGCAGATTCACTTTCCATTCCCAACTAGGAATAAGGCCAATGATTTAATTTGTCATTTCATACAAGTGTTCGAATTTAGGATGACAAATCACAAAAGTCATAAAACCATCACATAATAAAGTTTATTTATTTTCTTTTGTTAATTTTTCAATCACAAAAAAATAAAAGGAGTTTGGTTTGGGGGGGAGAATCTCCAAATTTTTTCACCACAAATTTTTTATCAATTTTTCTTTTTATCCCATTTCAAATGAGAATCAAATGAAAAAGCAGCCTCCACTCATGCTAGTCTCTATCTAACTCACATATGCACTAATTAATTTAAAATTAAGTTTGAAAAAGCATAGCAAATTTGCAAAGCCGCAATATTTTTTCCCAAACCAACTGTCCTAAAGTTGTTGTTGACAATAACATTTTTAACTCATTGGCGGCTGGACCGACCATCCAACCTAGTTATTCTTTACTAAAGATATACTCTTTTATAGTACCAAAAAGAAAAAGATACTAAAATATTTTTTTCTCTCTCAATATATTCTTAGTATATTATTATAGTATACTTGTTTTAATATACATTATGTCAATAGTGAACATGTTTAATATACATGTTAGTGAATGAGAACTCACGCGAAGTCCATTATACCAAAATTGGATGCGTGTTGTATGTGGGTTCTAAACTTAATTTACAATACCATGTTGGGATTCCAGACCAAGCCATTGCACTTGATGCCTAAAAGTCCTATACCACAACTTCGAGAGAGAGAGAGAGAGAGATATATATATACATATACACGCACTACGCACACCTTGGCTAAATAGTGTCGCAAGCATAACATATTTGCTTATTTTTAAAATAGGCTATTTTTCTCTGTGTTTTGAGTCTACTATCACAGTCGGGACAAACGACCCTTCTTTTTTTTTGTAGTCCTCTTGTTTTATTTTAATAAATTCTTTTTTTCCATTTAAAAAAAAGGGTTGATGAGAAAGGAAGACAGAAGTGGGAGCCACTTCATTTTTTAATTATTTTTCCTGTCTTATTCTTATCAAGTGGGGGTTTATTGATTCTTCCTTCTTTTTCTTTTTCTATAATAAAAAATTTTCTTTTTAAGTTTTTTACTGATTCGTCCTTTCCTTGTGGATATGTACCCCATTATAACGTAGTAATTGCATAGACAATCTAAATGGTGTTATACTAATCAACATTTAATTTAGTTTAGTCACAAAAATGCAACATTAGGAGAATAATACTAAACTTAAATGTGTTTTAAAGTAGAATAACCCTTTAAAAAAAAAAATGAATTTATAAAATGTAATAACCGTAGGATTATCAACATATATATAAAACCTTGAGGAAATCTAGCTCAAAGGAACTTTCTCAAAGTTGAAGGTAAAAAGAAACAAAAACTAAGCTAGGATATTCTATTTTATTAGATAATATATCTTTGGTTGGTGATGCTGTATTCCCATTCCTAAAAGGGACAAATACGCTGCAAAGATAGCAATTGCTTGTAACTAACGTGATTTTAATGACAAAAATTGATAGACAGTGGACCATACGCATTAAGCCGACATGAGTGGCGTGGGAATGTTTCTTTGTTCGGCATTTGTTCAATCATAGCTAATTACTGGTATTTAATTTTGATAATCCGATTGGGCTTAACTTTAATAGTATTTTAAGACCAAACTATACTTACTATAGCCATATCGAGTTGAGTATTAAATATTCAGATTGGGCTGTATATCATTCTCTGCTCGAATTTGTCTCGACTCTCGAGCTCACTTATAATGTTTAAACCATATATGGAGCTTCTTAAAAGTTCAAGTCAATAACCTTTTAGCTCAATGGGTGTTTTTTTTTTTTTTTTTTGTTTCTAACATAAATGTTCGGAGTTCAATTGTAATTCAACTTCTGTGAATGTGAAGATAGGAAGGAGAGTCTAGTAAGTGGACTGAAGCCATTAATGGATGACATCCCGAGTCCCCAATTAACGAATTATAAAAATAAAAAATACAAAATAAAAAAAGTTATAACTTGAACTTGAGCATGTTTCATTTGTTAAGTTTTTCAAACTGAACACAAGCTCAAATAGGCTTGATCTGCTAAAAAACTTTATTCATGTAAAAGAAAATTAAAATTCAACTTAAGGATATAAGTTTCCAATAAATTACATCTAAAAAACACAAAATGTTAAAAGTGATTAATTTTCACATAAATCATTGCTGGTTTCACTTCAAAAATGTCAGAGGTTAACATTACGATCGGCTTTAGGTCTAGACCATTACCTAAGGCCCCTCATTAAAAAAATACTCAAAAATTGTGGCCAATAAATGGTTTCAGTTGGAAAAAATTGAAAAATTATTTAAAAAATATAGGTGAGTTGTGCACTCTCTCCCTAAACCCCAACAAGGTCCCCTAAATTACATGACAAAAGAAATTCAACCAATTTAAACCCTCAGATGTTTTTTTTAAAAAAGTTGTGAGTGAGCTAAATCATCATTGTCGATCATTTTCCTAAAATGGCTTAAGAACTTTTTAAAATTCGTATTCCATATGGTAGCTTGTCAACTTTTTTAGCTTTAAATTATTTCCCAAGTTAATTTGATCAATTTTCATCATTTTTTGTTAAAATTTGACGCTTGAACCATAATATTTAATTTTCTATATGAAACTAATCTTGGCTTAGTTAGATTCATCAAATTTGTTGAATTCATTTTTTCTTGGACAGGTTGAGACTATTGGGTGGTTATATTATTAAATGAAATTGTAATAGTGCTTTCAATAAAATTTATAAAAAAATCTTACTTAAAATCAATTATGTCATAAGAAAATTAATTTAATTAACCATATTATCAGTTGAAAATAAGATGCCAATAAAACCTAACTATAAATCTTAATTAGCAAATTTTCATTTCAAGAAAGTAAGAATTTATTTTTAAAGAAAAAACTATGACATAGAAAGTTTAATAAATATTATTTTAATATCTGAATATAAAAAATTGCTCCTTTTTTTTTCCAGAGAAATTGCTCCACGGAAAGGTGTTGTCTTATAACTCAAACTGTAAGAGCACTTGCAGCAATGGAGCTAAATAGCTATATAGCTATTTTAGCTCCACCAAAACACCAAAAAGAAGCATGCAGCAGTGGAGCTAAATCTATTTTTTTTTAGCTCATTGCTACAGTGCACATCTATAGATAGATGTGCACTGTTCATGAGAGCTAAAAATTAATTAATTTTTTATTTTGCGTTCACATTACTTTTTTATTGTGGTATTTTTATTGTAGTGAGATGTATTATTTTATTGTGGTAGATATATTATTTTATTGTGATGTTTATATTATTTTATTGTGTTGAAAACTAAAATAGATTCACTGCTGCAGCATGTGTGTAGGTAAAATAGATAAAGTAACTTTTAGTGGAGCTAAATTGCTAAATTTTTAGCTCCACTGCTGTGGATGCTCTAAGTGCATTTGGATGTAGTTTTAATGCTAAAAGTTTATTTGTTTATTTATTGAAAGTTTGTTAAAATATAAATTTGCTTTGAAAAAGTTATATATAAGCAAATAAGTTGTTACCAAACCAATTTGTATCGAATTACTCTACAACACACTCAATTTTCCAAAATCAAACCAACTTGATAAGCTAGAATTTTTAGATGACGAGTGTCCATTTTAGAACCTAGCTAGCTTCTTGCTTAATTCCACTTTGGTCTCACCTTTTACCAAATAATTAAATAAACTAACTTTTTTTAATTTTTTACTCAGCTTTCAACAAATACACCTCCAGAAACTGCGGGATGCCAAACTCGCTTGAGGTTGCAGTGCAATTCATCACTATTCTCTGGAGATTATATATTCATTATTAACCTAAGCATAAGGTTCTTATGAAAGATACCTTTACAAAGATTCTGGAAATAATGAAAGAGTGGCAAGTCCTTTAAATTATGGTTGTATAGCGTTGAAACTTGATAATCATAGAAAAGAAAATTCCATGAATGGGAATCTAGGTACGTTAAGAAAAATCTAGCGTAGTACCTAGAATTTATTCATGGGATAATGAAACCTAAAAACCTTCATAGAATTTGTCATTTATTGTTGGGCTTTGTGGAGCTTAGTTATGTTTGATCCGGTTGACGATCAAACCTGATCCGAAATAATGTTGCGTGATTTTTAATGGGAGATTTTCTAAGGTTTAGTCCGTGGAGCGAAGGCTTGGGCCAATTTTTGGCTTGTTTTGTAGCCCATTGTAAATCCTGTGTGCAGGATATAAAAACAGTTGTTTTGGTGATTAGGATTTTTAGTTGTGGTTTTTGAGAGAGTGAAAACTGTACGGCCGCACTTTGTATTTTTTTCTGATAATAGTGAAATCCCTGCAACTTCGTGAACGTAAGTAAATTGCCGAACCACGTCAATACTATCTTGTGTGTATAATTATTTTTCTTTGGCATGTGTGTGTGTGTTTTTTTTTTTTTTGTTCCTCACAGGTTTGGAAATTGAATTGAGATCAAGCTAATCACAGGTCATAAATATAAAATTGAATTAAAGGCCGAATCATTTGGATTTACAACATTCTGGTATTACCACCACCGTTGAACTTCCCTCATGCAGCATGCTAAATTGAACCCTGAAATACTTCATGATGGCCAGTGGCTACAAATTGCTTTCACTGTGGAATGAAATCATATTTTTACTTATAAATACAATACGATTTGAAATTTATATTATTTGCTCCATGATTATTACTTTTCACTATCATAACAAAATGATAAGATAAGTTTAATATAATGTTTGGCGAGGTACTCATGTAGTTTCCGCATATTTTGGCCAATGTGAGGCAATCCTAAATTTGACTAAAAATATTATTTGTATTGCCGGATCGGAAAGCTCTTATATCTATAAATTAGGCTATGAGAGAGGTAGATCTCTCTTAAAAGCTTAAGTTTTCAAGACAATTAATAATTTAGTTAATATATCCATATTCTCACTATACATCTAGCTAGAATCTAATAAAATGAAATTTCCCTTCTTTGTTTATTTTTATTCATTTTTTTATTTATATACCCATATTCTCACAAAAAGATAAACATGTGTAAATATAAAGATGGTGAAATACGTAAGTTTTAAGGAATTAATAATCAGCCAAATGATATAAACACAACTGGTAATAACGAGTTACACTTCCTATTCCAATATATTCAATGTCATGAGATGAGATGGTGGTACATATGGTCATTTTGAATTGGGTGGTATATTTACAAGAAATAATATGTCCAAAATATTTTCACAACACTATTACAATAAATTTTAAATGTAAGATTAATATTAGCAGTTACTAGTGGTAAAAAAATAATTTTAGTGGTGTGTTTAAATTAAAAACAATAACAAATTATCATTTAAAATTTGCAGTGAAAATGTTATGAATGTATCACTTCTCTTACACAACGTGTGTTTTTATCATGGTTTTAAAAACCAAACCGGACTGGCCGTTCCGACCAGTTCAACCGGGAACCAACCTCCAATCCGGTCCAGTTATGATAAAAGACCAAAAATAGCTTAAAACCCGATAAATAGTAAAAATCATCCGGTTCAACCTGATAACCGAAAACCAGCGTGGTCGAACTGGTTAATGACCAGTTGGGGGTTTTTTTTACTTTTCCGGGAAAACTACATCGTTTTGGTCCTCAAAATTAACACTAAAGTCCTAAAAACTAACCCTAAGCCTAAAGTCCTCACTCTCTCTATCTCTCATCTCACAATCACACCTCACTCTGCCTCACTCTCTCACTCACCTCAAGCTCTCAAGTCTCAAGACTCTTAAGCTCAACTCAACTCAAGCTCTCTCTGCCTCACCCTGTTTTCTCATTTTTGCATGCACCTCTCCCTGTGCTCTTTGCCTCATGCACAGTGGCAAACTATCATCTCATTTCTGCGCTCTCTAAAGTTTGTCGTGAGCTCAACTCAAGCTGAGGTTTTTCTTTTTTCTTTTTTCCTTCTTGGTTGGTCTCGCCCTCGCCCTTTGAGCTCTATTCTCTGCTTCTCGACGTCTAGGTTTTGGGTTTTCTAATTGGGTAATGTTCTTTTCTTTTTATTTCCATTTTCATTTTCTCGGTTTTTTTTTTTTTTCATTTCTCTCGGCTTCATCAAGTAATAATTAATATTCTTTTCTTTTTTATGATTTTGATTACTTGATTTTGATTTTGATTTTGATCATTTTCTCGGTTCTATTTTTTTTTTTTTTTTAATTTCTCTCGACTTCATCTCAGATTCTCAGTTCATGTTCTCGGCTTCATCTCAGGTTCTCCTTCCGTGACTTCACTGGTAATTGGTAACTTCAATTATTAGTTTACAATAGCATTTTAGTTTATTTGTGATTTTGTGTATGTTGTGAATTTGATTTACAAAGCATTATTGTTTGTAGAATATAGTTTACAGAGTATTATACTATTGATTGTGTATGTTGTGTTGATGAATTTATTTGTTGATAAAATGGTTGCTGTCAGTCTGAAATTATTGACTATTGTTTGTGTATGTTGTGTTGATGAATTTATTTGTTGATAAGATGGTTGCTACCACTTTGAAATTTTTGAGTGAAATGGAGTCCACATCTGTACCATCTATTGAACATGCTTCTACAACCAGATCTAATGCTAGTTCTTCATCTGCGAGAGCGAAATATGATCCCGCATGGGATCATGTACCTGAAGAGTTGAAAGATAGAAAAAGTAGTTATAAATGTATAAATTGTGAGAAAAGTTATAAAGGAGGGGGCATTAATAAGATGAAAAGACATCTAGCTAGAATTAAAGGTAATGTGGCTACATGTATGCGTGTACGTTATGATGTTAGGTTTCGAATGGTTGAGAATTTGAAGAAAATTTCTAAATCTAAAGAACAAACAAAAAAGGATCAAGAAGCATCTAATTATTCGTCATTAGAGAACTCACCAGAATTTGAAGATGTCCAAGAAATTACTCCTAAAGGTAGGGGTTAGGTAGGGGAACTAGAAGTGGTCCTAGTGGTTTTCCACCAAGATCCAATCTTGGCAAGAGAAAGGTTGGTGACATTGGTAATTACATCGCTCCTAGAACAACACCGGGAGCTCAACCTTTTATTAAAAGTGTGCTTGCTGGCAAAGAAAAGAAGTAGAGGGTTGATATGGCTATAGCAAGATGGATGTATGATGCTTGCATTCCAATTAATGCTATGAATTCTAGTTATTATCAACCTATGTTCAATGCTGTAGCTTCTTACGGTCCTAGATATAGAGGCCCAAATTATCATGCCCTTCGAGTGCCTTTGTTGAGAGAAGCAAAAAGAAGTCCAATTGATTGTTGATTCTCATCATTCATATTGAGCTGACACTGGTTGTACAATAATGGCTGATAGGTGGACTGATACTAGGCATAGAACACTGATTAATTTCCTTGTCTATTGTCTTAAAGGAATTATTTTTATACATTATGTTGATGCCTCGACTTGGTTAAGGATGCTATTAATTTGAGTAATTTGTTTGATGAAATTGTTAATTGGGTTGGTCTTGAAAATATAGTACATTTGGTCACTGACAATACTGCAAATTATGTAGCTGCTGCAAGAATTTTGTGTGAAAAATATATGAACATTAGTTGGTCATCTTGTGCAGCACATTGCCTAAACCTAATTTTTAAAGAGATTGAGAAGATGGATCGTGTAGCTAAACTTGCAAAGCATGCATCCAAGATCATAGTATTCATCTATAACCATGTGGCTTTGCAAGCTTGGTTGAGGACTAGAAAAAATTGGACGGAAATTGTGCGTCCAGGGCCAATTAGGTTTGCTACTACTTTCATCGCCTTAGGGAGTTTTAAGGAACATAAGCATGACTTTCAAGCATTGGTGACTAGAAAATTTTATGTTGAATCAAGATATGAAAAAGATAAGAAAGTAAAGGCAGTGGTGAAAATCATTCTTAACAATTGATTTAGGAATGATTGTCATGTAATTGTGCATATTATGTCACCATTGATTCATTTATTACGCATTGTTGATTCTAATGAAAAACCAGTTATGGGTTATGTATACGATGACATGTATAGAGTAATTGATGGAATCAAAAAGATTTTCAAGGACAAGAAGAGACTATGGGAGCCTTATGTTAATATTATCAAGGATCGTTGGGATAATCAATTCTATAGAGATATTCATGATGTTGCTTATTAGTTGAATCTTACATTCCAATATTACCCATCCACTCTTAATAAGAGGCTAGAGACACAATCTGCTGTGACAGATGTTATTGAATTAAAAGTTTTAGTTGGTTGATTGAAGTTGGTGGAAGAATTAAGGCTATTTCGAGAGCGTGAACAAACTTTTAGAACCCAACTTTCTCAAGAATTAGCCAAGACATCTCAGTTGGGTAAGGTATTGTTTACTTTAGCTAATAATAAAATGAAAATATGTTTTAAAGATCATAGCTCTTTTTTTATATTTTTGGGATAAGTATAGCCGTGTTTATTGATTCATTGTATCTTTGTTTTGTGTTGTATTTGGAACTTAGATGAGTGGTGGAAGTTGTTTGGATCTTGTGCTCCAACCTTACAAAAGTTTGCAATTTGGATCCTTAGCCAAACAACTGTCTCTTCGGGATGTGAGCGGAATTAAAGTGTTTTTGAACAAATACATACCAAAAGAAGAAATAGATTGGAGTATCAACGACTTAATGATCTTGTGTATGTTCATTATAACTATTGATTGAAATAAATGTATATATTATATAATCTCTTTGTTTCAATGTTTTTGTGAGGAAATATGAGTGATTCACTAATTTGGTCAAGTGAGTTCTTTGTGATTGTGAAATATAAGTGATTTGGTTATCAATTATTCATTATGTTCATCTAATGATATAGAGTCAAAAGGAAGAAGTTCAATTTTGATCCTATTGATTATGCAAGTATCGATAAAACTGAATTTTGGGTAATGGAAGATGAGAAGCCTCCATTTCTGGATCATGAGGAGATAGAGAATGCATTATATGAAGAAGGAGCCTATCCAATTGAAAAAGGGTCTTCTAGCCATGTACAAAGAGGTTAGCTTATAACAATTCTTTGCTTAGTTGTATATTTTAATTAGACTATCTATGATTTATGAGAAATGATTATTAGAATCGTTATTTCATTTATTGTTCTTTGGTTTTAGAATTTGTATAGATATGGATAATGAAGTGATTGAGAAGATGCTCCTCCTGGATTTAGAGATAAAAATCATCATATTCATGTTGAAGATGAAGAAGATGAGGATGAGGATGAGAATGATGATAATGATAATGATGCTAGTGGTGGAGCATTTGGTTCATATGATGATATTGATTTCAATTTTCTTCATAACAAATGAGGCTTGGATCTTAAAACTTAGTAGTTGTTTGTTTGAAATTTTAAAACTTATTTGCTATTTGAATGTAATGAACTTATTTGTTATTTGTTATTTGTCATTTTGATCTTAATGTAATGACTAATGAACTTATTTATTTAGTTTTGTTGAAAGTTTATTATGTTCATGATAATTGTTTTGTAATGTTATTATGTTAAATTCTTTAAAAAGATGTTATATACTTATATACTTGTATTTTTTTTTAAAGGAAACATATTTATTAGTATTGGTTTGTTAGTTTTAGTATATTAAAAAATTATTAATTATTTATATAATTTAATAAATAATAATTAAATTATTTATGATTTCAACCGTTTGAAAATCGGTTGAACCCCAATCCGACCATAGAACTAGTAATTAGCTCATTTTTCGGTTCTTTTACTTTACTAATTTTTAAAACCATAACTTTTATATACTGAAATTGTTACTTTAAATCAAATTATCAGATATAAAAATTCAAGTGTAATACACTGGGTACAAGAGTTTTGACTTTTTACCCTCTCAGTTTCTCATCCTTCTAACCTTGTTCCCACTTCACCTTTCTCATCCCTCTCGCTCTCTCAGTCTCACGTACATGCATTAATTTAATCGTAAAATTTGTTATTTAAAAAAAAGAATTTAACAGTAAGAAATTAAGCCACCAAAGATGAAACCAAACCCATCACCACCCCCAATACAACACCAGATGCCACAGTGGTGCGTGAAGAAGCTGATGCGGTTGAGCTTGCTTCTGGAGCTGGAGCTTCAGCAGAATCAGATCCTGGAGAGTCTGCGGTTGCAGGAGCATTAGCTTCTGCTGGTGAATCGGCTGCTACTGGTGAATCGGCTTCTGTTGGTGAATCAGCTCCTGCTGGAGTATCAGCCTCTGCTGGTGTATCAGCCACTGGTGCAGGTGACTCTTCAGGAGTACCTGCTTGAGTGGGTGAAGGAGCCTCTGGCACTGGGTTATTTGCTGGAGACTGAGCAGGAGCATTACCAGCTGGTGTAGGAGCTTTGCCAGGTGTTGGAGCCTTACCAGGTGTTGGAGCCTTACCAGGTGTGGGAGCATTTGTTGGTGGCGGTGAAGCACCTGGTGGGTTAGCTGCAGTAATACCAGGAGGTACAATAGCAGATGAAATTTGAAGCACAGAGATGTTAAAAGGCTGAGCCGCCACAGATTTAACGAGCTTAGAGTCAAGTTTAGAGCCCTTTACACCTGACCCAAATGCAATCTCACCCTCATTGACGATTGAAACATTCACAAACCCTTGTTGGTTCATGGCAGTACCGCTGGCTTGGAACAAGGTGGTGAGGAGGGTGGATTTCTTTGTTAGAGTGCTGAGTTTCTGAACATCATAGTAGTCGAGCACCACGTGGACGCTCAGGATCTTCCTGACCTCATCCAAGTTCAGTCCAGAGAGACCAGCAATCGCTTTGTTGTCTACTGCCAGGACAGTGATGGTGTTGCGGCTGTTGATTTGTTTGTCCAGTTGGGTCTTTGATATATAGTCATTCATGGAACTGAAATCTGGGTGGCGATCGAGAAGCATGGTGATGTTGAAGGCCGAGGCAGCGGAGGAGAAGGCGAGAAAGAGAGCAAAGAAGAGGAGGGAAGAGGCTTTGGAATCCATGTTTGATAATTGTGAGTGTATATCAAATATGAGACCCAAGCCCTTACTGTTTGCAAAAGGATTTTTGAGGCTTGGCTTTATGTATATGGATTTATAGGTATAGGGAGAGGGGGAGTTCCAATTCACTAATCCTAAAAATGGGAATGGAACAGATTGTGTTAAAACTGGTGGGTTATGAGTGAATTTCTCTCTGCCTCAAAGCTTAAAGGAGGTTTTGCTAGGGTGGACATTGTCGAGAAAATTATGGGGTTTCAGTAATATGTAGCCTATTTCTGGGGAATGGATTGGTTTTCAAAGTTATGAATTATGATGAGATGAAACGATTTTTAACTAAAGTTTTTTTTTTTTTTTTTTGAGAATCTGTTTTTAACTAAAGTTAGAAAGCCTTGATTTGACAGCAAACAAATATGGATATTCTAACTGGTGGCGGGTGTATAAGAGAATGACCACGTTGTAATGGCCATGGTTCAATGATTTCAGTTACGTGATGCCGCCATGTATAGTAATAATAGTGGAAAAAAGAAAAGGCTTGAATTTAATGATAATTGTCGTTTGAACCTATATATAGTGAAATATTTTTACACAAAACAAAAATAGATGAATAATGCTATAAATATAAATTATTTTACAAAAATTTTTACAAAATTACTTTTAAATAAATTTATCAGTTTTTTTTTAAAGTTATTCTTAATGAGGCAATTAAAAATGTGCCCCAATTAGATTAATTTTTTAAATATTTATTAGTTTTCTTTTCAAATAATTTTGAAAATAAAGTAGGAGTATAATAGGAACATTAGTAAATTAATGACTTTTATTTTTAGAAATAACACAATATTTTGGGACATCCCAAAATGGAATAGAGAACAAACAAACTAGAAGAGGGAGTACTATGTGGTGAGTAATTATTAGTAAATGAAAAAAATTATATGAGCAATGCTACAGACAAACTATTTTACAACAATTTTACAAAATGTTGATGTGGTCAACTTCTTATTAGTTTTCATTTAAGGCCACAGTTAATATCACTTTTTTAATTACCAATAATCCCTCATTACATCAGCAATTCATAAAAAAAAATTGTAAAATAATTTGTATGTCTAGCATTATTCAAGTGATATTAATGGTGGGACTAAATGAAAACTAATAAGAAGTTGGGTCATCAACCTTTTATAAAAAAGAGATGCTACATCTACAACATTTTTACAACAAATCATAGGTGGTTAGTTGTTATTGGTTCAAATTTGACCCTAACACTAAGATTACTTTTTTGCCCTAACAATAACAACCCATAACAATCTGTCACTTAAGATTTATTGTAAAAATGTTGTGAAAATGTTATGGACATATCATTTCTCTTTATAAAAATATTATAAAATAGTTTGTGACAGTAGCATTACTCTAAATAGATTAATCAAATTTTCATCCTTGGGTTTTCTCTTTAGTTGTTCTTCTAACTGTAATTCATCCAATTAATGCATCATCCCTAATTAAGCCTAAAAATCAATTAATTATTATACATTTATATATAGAAGGACAAAATTCAACTGTGTTCTTCAATAAATAAAAAAAGTTTAACTGTGTAGAATGTATGCTTGATAAGTAAATTAGTCCATTTGTAATGTATGCTTGGTGAATCAGTTTTTTTTTTTTTTTTTTTTTTTTAATTTTTTAATTTTTACTGTGTTTAACGTACGCCTAGAACATACAATGAAAATTAACGTAAATAAGATAGCCTTGGAAGTTTTATATTTCATATACCTTCAAGGAAGTCTAAAACGTTATATAGACAATTGTTATATACCTAAAAAAGAGAAGCAATTACTCGGTGTGATGAAAACATTTTTTTTTTCTTTTCTAATATAATAGTAAGTCTTACTGATTAAATTTTTTATGCAATTTACCATTCATGAGAGAGTGAGAGAGTATAAGTACAGCTATGAGACAGAGAGATCATTTTTAGTCTCATTTCCTAACAACCATTGAATTGTAATTTTGTCTTAGGGCATGTTTAATATAATGTAATAGATACCGTAATGTAATAATTATTCTAATCATATACCTCTCTAAAAGGACTATAATAGTTATTTCTTAGTAATGTGATGTGCATGAAATATATACAATAAAATACCCTCATATTTGCATCTTTGGCCTCATTATTATGGTAATTTGCGACTGGTTATAATATATCTTTGTTTTATAGATTATAAGGGCTTTGCATGCTTACAAGAATTATTGGAAGATAAGAAAAATGAAAAAGAAGAAGAAGAGCAAGTGAAGTGTAATTGACTATGCCGAAACTACGAGTGGGGCCAACTGATTCAAGAAGGCAAATTGTACAGAATTGTAATTTGCAAGCTTGGAGACATGTGAAGGAAAGAAAAAGAAAAAAAAAAAAAAAAAGGAGTTGGATTAATGCAGCTGATGTGATGAAGAAATAGAAGTTCAATTATGTGGAGTCTACAAGTGGGCTTGTGGTCTTTATGCATAGCTGTTAAGTGGGCCTCTTTCTTACTTAAAGGAATTGCACATTAAAATGTATAGCAGAGGTATTTCTGGGCCATTCGGATTTATACCTTGTGAAACTCCTCAAGTCAGCGTGTGGCCTAAGCATTAAAAGTTCTAGTTCCACTTGTATTAGGATGAGGCATAGTATCAGGCGGTGTAAGTAAGTATATAAATAGAGAGCAAAACAGAAAAACAGGAGGCGGCTAGGACTGGAGCGCAGGTGATAGCACGTAGTTTCTTTTATGGCTTTTCTCTAATTGTGATTATTTCTTTCTCTATTTTATTTGTCTAGTTGAATGTTTAGTATTTTATTTTTATGTTTTCTTTCAATTACTAAGAGTAGTTAAATTTATAATTAGGGTTGAGGATGAAACTTTATTAAGGATTATCAGTAATATTTATGTAATTTAATTTTTTCCACAATAGTTGTACTTTAATGATTTAAATTGTTCTTGTTTCATATCAATTGACTAAGATGAGATTCTAGATATGAGTTCAATCATATTTTTCTATGATTTAGGATTTATCTTAATTAGTTGAATGCTTGGTTTATTAATTATTGATTATAAAATTGGATATCGCTTGTGATTTCTCTGTCAATGGATACAACTTATAATTTGATTTTTAGAATTTGATATATCTTGTGATTTGTTTGGCTACGGATACAATTGATGATCTGATTTTATACTTAAGAAGCGAAGAAGAACATGCTTTTGATTTTTAAAATAAGGATTTTAATGAGAATATTTTCCATGATAGCAAGATTGATTTCTAGATTATCATGTAGTGAGTTGAAAAAAATTAATGATCATAAATATATGCTGATATGACTTACAAGTTTCCCTTGATTGTTTACATCTTTTTATTACTTTATATCTTTTTCTTAGTTTAACTATTTGCTTAATTTTATTATTTGCTTATTTTATTTAATTTCAAAACAACCAATTTTTATTAAACTAGATTAGGATTAATTTGGTTAAGATTTAATTAATTTTCCTACCTTCATTCAAGTCCCTGTAGGCTCGACCTCCTTCTTGTCAAATTATACTTCAGTACGATTCGGTTCGTACACTTGCGAGTATTTTAAAATTTCACAACATAATGCAATAATTTTTAAAATTAATATATTTCCAAATAAACAAACCTTCTATATAAACATAACAATTAAAAAAATTAAAAATCATAAAAAATAACACATCTCTCTCAAATTTTAAATAAATATATATTATTTTTAAAAATATATATAATTTTATGAGTAAGATATTGTAAGTGCACAATTGCACCTGGACCCAAAGACAATCACGGGCTCAGGCCCAATGAGCCTTAAACAATGAAATTTGTAGAGTGTGGACTTGAAATCTAGATTAGAAGTACTGAGAACTTAATAACAGGCTAAGATGTGCACACACTTGTAAATAACAAATGATAACTGCAAATAGACCTCCTCGGACGTGAGCCGAGGACCACCTCTGTATTATTTCTCTTTCTTTCTTAAAGGTTACAATTCTTCTTTTCTTTCTTTGTTTTTTGGACCTCCCCTTTCTTTGGCATTCATCCCCCTTAAATACTTCTTTTCCTGATACATTATCCACGTGTTGCTCAAACCTCCTCCTCCCTAGATATTTCTTTTCTTAGTGCCTTTGAATAGTGACCAGAAGTTTCAGTTCCACTGTTTAGGAGCCACTTCCCCATTAATGCGGCCAGGGAGGTAGGTGCAGAGTCTTTAATGTGGAGGTGGCAGCCTTTACTCTTGGAATTTCTCTAACACCGGTGTATCTAGAAGGCTCAGGGTTTCCCCTTTTTAACCAACAGTCCTTCCAGAATTCTGTCTTGACCTTCGTAGTGAATCTCCGACTTCTCTCGGATCTGTCTGAGGAGAAACTCATCCTCGGCTGTATCCTCGGACCCTCGGCGTATGGGCCGATTCGCAGTACTAATAAATCCTTAGCTCAAGAGCAGATCGGCCCTCCTTGCTACAGCCCAAAAGGCCCAAATGCCCACTTGGGTTCCTTTACACCCCACAATAGCCCCTCAAAACTCTATTTTTCAGCATCCGAGGAGAAAAATAGGGTTTTGATCCAACGAGAACTTACCCCACACGTTTTGTACATAACTGCGCGTGTGTAAAAACCGTTTCGCGTTCCAGAAGATGCCACTTGGCGGTTTTATTTTCAAAAATGCGTGCATTTATTACCGTAAGTTACACCTTGTCCCCCACGTTCAACGGTGAGATGAGCATCCAACGGCCCCTGTTACTCCGTGAAAATTTGGGCTGGACAAATGTAATTTCGAGGCCGCTTCCCGCACGTCGTGACGCTTCGGGAACCTGCGCCTTCATTTATTTCTTCAGATGCTAATCCCATCAAAACATCAGTAATCACCTTTTGTCTGCAGAAATCCGTGGAAATTCGCACAACTTGAAATTTGTAAGTTCTTATTCTTTTTCCTTAACCCTTTCTCCTCGGATCCTGTCCTCGGCTCCCCTTTTAACCGTTCTCCCTCTTAGAACTTAGTCTTTCGCTCCTTTCTGATGGGAAAGTTTAAGTGTCTAGTTGATACCGCCGCTGGGATGGAAGGTTTTAGGGCTAAATATCGCATTCCCAGCGACATAGGTTTAAAATACTGCCCGGCGGAAGCCGTGGCCGGTTCTAGGAAAACCGGAGAGGTCATCATCCGAATGGTCGCCTTCGTAGAAGGTGGGATGACCCTCCCAATGAAACCCGTAACCAGGGAGTACCTCCGCAACCACCGGTTGTGTCCCGATCAGTGCGCTCCCAACGTTTTTAGAGTTTTAGGTAGCGTCGACGCTCTAAACGAGCAGATGGGTCTCAACCTTACCTGGCACGACGTTGTTTTCATGTACGAGTACCATAAACTTACCAATGTAGGTTATTACATCAAATCCCGTTCTAGCGTAGTTAGGTTAATCTCCTGTTTGCCCAAGTCTAATAAAGGCATGAAGGATGACTACCTCATCGTCTCTGGCAACTGGCACGACGGCCTCTACTGCCCAGTTGAGTGGGGAGATCCAGGTGCGACACCTTAGGATTTAACTTCCCACCACATAACTCCCTCTAACATCTAGAAATGTGCATTTGCATTTACTTGAGCGTCTAACTTTAATTTATCACATGTTCTATGAATCTGACCATATTTGTTTATTTTGATGTTTTTCTTTACAGATAAGCAACTCGTGCGCCCACGCTTAAGCCACTGCAACGTTGCAGATTTGAATCGCATGCTACGCTCCGAGGTGTTTGTCAGCGAAGATTTACAACTTAAAGCAGCTTATCTGATACTAGGCTACGATCCGATATCCTCAGACTTCCAGGAGATAGAGAACGCCATCATCACGGGGGATAGAAGGCGTAAGAGAATACACGTAGCAAGGCCGTGATTTCTTACCGACGACGACATCCCCGACGCCCCTCACACCGTATTGTACACACAGCCCATAACGGCAATCCCCCTCGCTGCGCACTCTCAGGGCAATTGCTGTCCCAGAGGAGCAAGTGTCTTCTTCGAACACGTTGGACGAGGAGATAGAACAGTTTCAGCTCGAGGACGCCCCACGACCTCGCGGAAACCAGTTCGTTGTTCTTTCCGACGAGGAAGAAGAAGCAGCCGAGGCCTCTGGGATCGCGGGTCTAGTGATAGCGCGTCCAAACGACAGCTCCATTGAAGAAGAGATGGACGAGCTGAAGGACCTTATGACCGCGAGAGGCGCACGAGTGGCAAAGAAGGGAACGAGAGGGTCCCAAGTTCCCCCGGCTTTACCACCACCTCCTCCTCCTCCAGCCGAGCTCAAGCCTCCGGCCGAAGATCCAAAGAAGAAAAGGAAGGCGGAGGCCGAGGGGGCTGGTGGTGAAAAGCAGAAGAAAATGAAACAGCCCGCGCCGGCCCAGCAGCAGAAATTGGACAAGGGCAAAGGGCACGCCCGCTCAGTCGAAAACAGGGAGATCAGGGACGTGGCCGAGGTGCACCGAGCACTAGCCACCTGGTCTCCTGACTTGAGACTGGACGGCGCACCAATTCCCTGCCACTCCAGCATTAGGGCAGTCCAACAAGGCCACGCCCACCACCTGGCCGAGGCGTTGGAGCGCCCTCTCCTGCTGCCCAAGGACATGGAAGCCTTGGAAAAGATGGGCCAGCCTCAATTATTCCTTTCGTTAAAAAGGGGTTTAGCTCTGGTAAGTTCCACCTCACACTTGTACTCTAGGTTCATTTGTAGACACTTCACCATGTTTAACCTCCTAACGTTTTTGCAGTCCATTCAAGAAGTTTTTGCGGCTGAGAAGTTTGTGGAGGACTATCGGAAGCGAGCTGGAATGGAGCAAGAGCTAAGGCAGGAGACAGAAAGGTCCCTAGGCCAGGCCTTAGCAGAAAACGGGGAGATCACATCGCAGCTGGCCGACCTGAAAAGAGAAAGGGATGGTGCCGAGGCCAGCTTAAAGACAATGGAGACCCAAGTGGAGGGGCAGCGTAAGCTTCTTCGCCAAAAGGACGACGAGCTTTCTCTAGCCCAACGGGCACGCTCTGACTTGGAGAAGGAGCTTACGCGATTGAAGGAGGATGCTCGCACCCACAAGCAAGCACTAGAGGCCGTGAAGAAGGCCAGCTATCAGGAGGGGGTGACTAGAACGCAAGAACAACTGACAGAGGCTTTTGCGGCCTTGTGCCGAGAGTACTGTCAGCAGGTCTGGGGAAAGGCCATGAATGCAGCAGGAGTTTCTCAAGCTTCCGAGCTGAGGAAGCCCGAGAACATTTGGCTTCCCCTAGACATACAGGAAATTGGAGACCCTCCTGTTGCTGTCTCTCATGTCCTTCCTCCTGTGGTGCAAGAACTTGTTCCTGATCCTATAGAACTTGAAGGTTCCCATAAAGAAAAGGACGAGTGTGGTGGTGCCGAGAAGGAGCAGATTCAAAACGTGGAGCCCCTCGTTCCTTCAACAGACAAAGGGAAGCAAGTCTTGTCTACCTTTGAGCTGGAACTGAAGAGCACTGAGGCTGGCAGCAGCTCCCTCCAAGACCCCCTTCCCCTAGCTTAGGGCCTAGTATAGGAATTTTCTGTACTCCCCCCCTTTTTTGATGTATATAATTAATGAAGAACAGTTTTATTCAACTTTCATTCATGTTGTAGTTGTTTTACTTTATTCTTTTTGTGCTTGTCATGAAAGTTCTCACTAATAAATAGTTAAAGGGAGAACAGAATAAATAAGTCTAACTCCACCGATCAAATAACCATAACTTCAAAACAGCCGTATAACTTAGTTTGAACATTAAACAATGCCTTAGTTAGAAAACTCATATGATGGTTAAACCTTTGTAATCTGAGGTATTGCTTTTAGTAGGATGTAAGGTCCGAGGACCATTCCTTACAAAAATTTGCTTAACACTTAAAGATATAGAACTTAAGATCCGAATTAATGAATGGTAAGATATTGATTTCCACAAAACATGTGGTAAGAATAAGAACAGTGACAAGACATTAAGTATAGTAACTTCAACAGTTAATTTCCCCAAAGTAGGAGGTCCGAGGACCCGGCATAACTAAGGTTCTGTTTAACAACTAACAAGATATCAATTTCCACAAGGTTTGTGATCCGAGGACTACACTTAACCAAGTTTCTATTTGAATCTTAAGAATAGTAACTTCAAATGTTAATTTTCCCAAAGTAGGAGGTCCGAGGACCCGGCATAACTAAGGTTCTTGTTTAACAAATGACAAGATATCAATTTCCACAAGGTTTGTGGTCCGAGGACTACACTTAACCAAGTTTCTGTTTGACTCTTAAGAATAGCAACTTCAAATGTTAATTTTCTCAAAGTAGGAGGTCCGAGGACCCGGCATAACTAAGGTTTTGTTTAACAAATGACAAGATATCAATTTCTACAAGGTGTGTGGTCCGAGGACTACACTTAACCAAGTTTCTGTTTGACTCTTAAGAATAGCAACTTCAAATGTTAATTTTCCCAAAGTAAGAGGTCCGAGGACCCGGCATAACTAAGGTTCTGTTTAACAAATGACAAGATATCAATTTTCACAAGGTTTGTGGTCCGAGGACTACACTTAACCAAGTTTCTGTTTGACTCTTAAGAATAGCAACTTCAAATGTTAATTTTCTCAAAGTATGAGGTCCGAGGACCCGGCATAACTAAGGTTCTGTTTAACAAATGACAAGATATCAATTTCCACAAGGTTTGTGGTCCGAGGACTACACTTAACCAAGTTTCTGTTTGACTCTTAAGAATAGCAACTTCAAATGTTAATTTTCCCAAAGTAGGAGGTCCGAGGACCCGGCATAACTAAGGTTCTGTTTAACAAATGACAAGATATCAATTTTCATAAGGTTTGTGGTCCGAGGACTACACTTAACCAAGTTTCTGTTTGACTCTTAAGAATAGCAATTGCAAGCCCCTGAGGTATTTATAACTTTAAACTGATAACAAACAAAAGCACATTTTATTAATAATAATACCTTCGAAGGTTATTTACATTCCATGGGCGTGGTACAATTCTTTCATCTAGGTCAGCTAGCCGATACGACCCTATGCCTGCTACTGAAACAATGCGATAGGGGTCTTCCCAGTTTGGTCCTAGCTTACCCCAAGCTGGGTTCTTAGAAGTGCCCATAACTTTTCTTAGTACAAGATCCCCAGGTGCGAGTGGCCTTAGCTTCACGTGGGCATCATATCCCCGTTTTAGCTTCTGTTGATAATAAGCCATTTGGACCATAGCTGCCTCGCGTCGTTCCTCAAGTAAATCGAGACCTTTTTCCAGGAGTCCATTGTTATTCTCCGGGCTAAAAGAACTCGTCTTCAGGGTGGGAAAACCATATTCCAGAGGTATAACCGCCTCGGCTCCATAAGTCATAGAGAATGGTGTTTCTCCCGTGGACCTGCGCGGTGTAGTCCGATACGTCCACAGAACATGTGGGAGTTCTTCTACCCATCTGTCTTTCGCATCGTCCAACCTTTTCTTGAGCCCACTAACTATGACCTTGTTAACGGCCTCGGCTTGCCCATTTCCCTGAGGATAAGCTGGGGTGGAGTATCTATTTATGATGCCCATATCACCGTAATACTTCCTAAAAGCCTTGCTGTCGAATTGAACGCCGTTGTCTGAAATAAGTGTATGTGGTATTCCGAATCTAGTGACAATGTTTTTCCAAACAAACTTCTTGGAATCAACGTCTCTGATATTTGCTAAAGGCTCGGCCTCAACCCATTTAGTGAAGTAGTCCATCCCCACGAGCAGCCATCTTTTGTTTCCTACAGCCCTCGAAAATGGCCCCACGATGTCCAATCCTCATTGTCCAAAAGGTCAGGGACTGGAGAGAGGATTTAGAACCCCTCCAGGTTGATGAATATTAGGGGCGAACCTCTGGCATTGGTCGCACTTTCTGGCATAGTCTTGAGCCTCCCTTTGCATATTAGGCCACCAATAACCCTGAGTCAGGGGTCTATGGGCTAAGGACCTTCCCCCAGTGTGGCTTCCACAAATCCCTTCATGCAATTCTTCCAAAAGCGCTTTCGTTGATTCCGGGTGTATACATAACAAATACGGTCCCGAGAAGGATCGTTTATACAGTTTCTGATCCTCGGACAACCAGAAACGTGGCGCCTTTCGACGTACCTTATCTGCTTTAGTCTTGTCCTCAGGAAGGATGTCGTTCTTAAGAAAAGATACGACCAGGTCCATCCAACTAGGTCCAGGCCTTATTAAATGGATGCGAGCCGCATTGACAGCGGTAAGAGTTGGCTCTAGCAAATCCTCCACAAGGATAATCCTGGGCAAACCCTGAGCCGAAGACGTTGCTAACGTAGCCAAAGAATCGGCATGGGTGTTTCCACTCCTAGAAATGTGAGCTAAGGCGAAGGAGTCAAATTTAGCCTGCTGACGCTTGACCTGGGCCAAATATTCCTGCATTCTTGAATCCCTAGCCTCCATGGTCCCCGTGACCTGGCCGACCACTAACTGAGAGTCCGAGAACGCATGGACTTCCTTTCCACCCATCCTATGTACCATGTTCATGCCCACCAAGACTGCTTCGTACTCGGCTTCATTATTAGTAGCCGAGAATGACAGCCTTAGAGATTTTTCGAAGACAATTCCCTCAGGGGATATCAGGACAAGTCCGACACCAGACCCTCTCTGATTAGCTGCCCCATCCACATACATTTTCCAAGTCGAAATTGCTGCGGCCGTGATAACACCAACTGATTTTCCATCCATGTGTGATTCTTTCAGAGTTTCTTCTAATAATGGTTCAGTAAACTCTGCCACCAAGTCAGCGAGGACCTGGCCCTTCACCGAGGTGCGAGGCTTGTATTTAACGTCAAAGGCCCCCAGAATGGTTCCCCACTTTGCCACCTTGCCTGAGTAGTCGGCACTACGTAGCACCGCCTTGAGGGGCAATTGGGTCAGGACCACCACAGTATGGGACTGGAAATAATGAGGAAGCTTCCGCGTGGCATGAACTATGGCCAGAAGTGCTTTCTCCAAGAGTAGGTAGCGCACCTCGGCCTCATTCAAAGACTTACTAACGTAGTAGACCGGTCTTTGCACCCCGCTTTCGTCCCTTATGAGGACCAGGCTGACCGCGTGGACGGCCACTGCCAAATAAGCAAACAAGATCTCGTCCGCCTCGGGGCGAGACAAAATGGGTGGCCGAGAAAGATATTGCTTAAGCTGTTGGAAAGCTAACACGCAGTCCTCGGTCCATTGAAACCCTTTCCACTTGTTCAACAACTGGAAGAAAGGACGGCACCAGTCAGCTGATCGAGATATAAATCTGTTCAGTGCGGCGATCATTCCGGTCAATTTCTGGATTTCTTTTGGGTTCCGAGGCGGCTGCAAATCCTGAATAGCCTTAACCTGCATTGGGTTTACCTCTATGCCTCTATAAGTAATCATGTATCCCAAGAACTTTCCAGACCCCACGCCAAAAAAGCACTTTGAGGCGTTAAGGTGCAGCTTGTACTTTCTTAGCACCTGAAAGGTGTCGGCCAGATCTTTCACGTGTGAAGGTATTGTTTTACTCTTCACCACCATATCATCCACATATACCTCAATGGTCTTCCCTAGTTGCTGTTCAAACATTCTGGTCATCATTCTTTGGTAGGTAGCCCCAGCATTCTTCAATCCAAATGGCATAACCTTATAGTGATAGTTCCCTGTTGGAGTAATGAAAGCAGTCTTCTCTTGATCCTCCAATGCTAATGGAATCTGATGGTAACCCTGGAAGGCATCCAAAAAACTCATACGAGGATGCCCGACAGTGGCGTCCACAAGCTGGTCAATACGCGGCATTGGGAATGAATCCTTGGGGTAGGCCTTGTTCAAATCCGTAAAGTCCACACATACTCTCCACATTCCATTCTTCTTTTTAACCACAACCGTATGCGCCAACCACTCAGGGTAGAAAACTTCTTTAATAGCCCCGGCCCTCTTGAGTTTGAGCACCTCTTCCTTCACAGCCTCGGAATGTTCTTTGGAAGAACGCCGAGGTGGCTGCCTTCTCGGAACAATGGCAGGGTTGACGTTTAAACGATGACAAATGAAGCTCGGATCTACACCTGGAGCCTCATAAGGATCCCACGCAAAAACATCGATATTGTCTTTCAGAAATTCCAACAATTCCATCTTCTCCTGGTGCGGCAAACGTATGCCGACTTGGAAGAACCTCTCTGGGTCATCAGCTATCAAAAACTTCTCTAACTCCTCACAATGAGCCTCCTCTCCTGTCACCACTACAGGTGCATCAGGAGCTGTTAATTGCTATAAGTCTTTGGTGATCAAAGCCGAAGACTCGACTTCCGTCTGGTGCAGCACTGCAGCCGATATGCACTTCCTGGCCACCGATTGACTGCCGAGGATCTCTTCAACGTATTTCCCCGAGGGGAACTTGACCTTAACATGTAAGGTAGAGGAGACTGCTCCC
Source organism: Castanea sativa (assembly GCF_040712315.1). Lineage (NCBI taxonomy): Eukaryota > Viridiplantae > Streptophyta > Magnoliopsida > Fagales > Fagaceae > Castanea > Castanea sativa. Next base: position 22,946,037 of record NC_134022.1, on the reverse strand, counting down.
AGGGCGTGCAGCCATGGCCTGGCGAGGATAGCTGTATATGGGGAGTACGCGTCAACCACAATGAAATCCACCTCAACCGTTTCTGAACCAGATTGAACGGGTAGACGAATCTGTCCCTTCGGCACAACGGCTCTTCCTTCAAAACTTAAGAGTGGTGAATCATAAGGAGTGAGATCCTCCAACTTCAACCTTAGCCCCCTAAATAAATCAGGGTACATGATATCTGCACCGCTGCCCTGATCAATCATCACCCTCCTTACATCATAATTCCCTATCCTAAGAGTAACTACAAGAGCATCGTCATAGGGTTGGATAGTCCCCACCTTGTCCTCCTCGAAAAATCCCAAGACGGGCAAATTCAGCTTCAACCTGCAGCCTGACTCCTCGGCCTGAGGATGTGAAACTGCCATCACCCTGGTGGGACCCGAGCCAGTCCTGCTAGGTGCAGCAAAAATAACATTAATTGTTCCTAACGCCGGCCGAGATGAATTGTTCCTCTGATTGTTTAAGCTGGATTGACTGCCCTGCCGATTGGGTTGACACAGGTGCTGCTTCAATTTTCCTTCACTAACAAGCTACTCTAAGTGGTTCTAAAGGGTCCGACAGTTCTCGGTAGTGTGGCCCACATCCTGATGGTACTGGCAAAAGAGGTTCTGATTCCTCTTTGTAGGGTCTCCTACCATCTTACTAGGCCACCTGAAGAAGGGCTCCTTACGAACTTTCTCCAGCAATTGGTGTACTGGTTCTCGGAACACAGTGTTCACGGCCTGAGTTGCTGCCAAGCCGAATTGACCGATGTAATCCCTCCTCGGCTTGTTGTTGTGGTATCTGTCCGACTTGAAATCCCTTCTCTCCTACGGGATAACCTTCTCCTTACCCTTTCCTTGCTGCTGGTCTTCCTCTACTCTTTTGTACTCGTCAATATGATCCATGAGGCAACGTACGCTGCGGACGGGCTTTTTGGTCAAAGACTTTCTCAAGTCGTGATCAGTAGGAAGACCTACCTTAAAGGTATTGAGCGCCACCTCATCAAAGTCACCATCTATTTCATTAAACGTCTCCCAGTACCGGTCGGAATATGCTTTCAACGTCTCCCCTTCCCTCATGGTCATGGATAGCAGCGAGTCCAATGGCCGAGGTACTCTGCTACACGTAATAAACCACGAAGCGAATGCTCTAGTAAACTCCCCGAACGAACCTACAGACCCCGATTTAAGGCCGTTGAACCACCTCATAGCAACAGGTCCCAAGCTAGAAGGGAAAACTTTACACATCAGGGTCTCGTTATGAGAGTGCACCGCCATCCTCTGGTTAAAGTGACTCACGTGCTCCACCGGATCAGTCCGGCCATTTTAGATGGTAAAGGTAGGCTGGGTGAACCTCCTGGGAAGCTTCCCTTTCTCAATCCTCCGTGAAAATGGAGATTTGGAGAGTTGGTGCAACGCCCGACTCATAGCATCGTTCCCTAAGCCCCTAGAAGGAAGCTTCTTGCATCTGCGAGCTGGCTGGCCGTCCTCCTCACAAGAGGACATTGCGCTGGGGGGTGAGCATGACCTTGAGCTATAACTACCTCCCCGGACCTCCACTGAGGAAGGATTAGATGAGGACGGTGAAGGCCTACGTCTGGCGCGGCGCAGCTTTCTTTTCAAACGACCAATCTCCTTCTGCATGGCTTTAGCACCATCCTCGTGGGTGGTGCTACCCCCGCCCTGAGTATGGCTAGCCCTAGGGTATGGCTAGCCCTAGGGTATTCTGTATGGACACTTCTCTCACGATCCCTTTGACGCTCAAGACGCTCGAAACGATCCTCCGGTTGTGATCCCTGTGATTCTGCATGGTGAGAACCTAGGCCTGCCATCGTATCCCAGCTCCTTTTTGACTAGATTCCCACAGACGGCGCCAATTGTAAGTGCACAATTGCACCTGGACCCAAAGACAATCACAGGCTCAGGCCCAATGAGCCTTAAACAATGAAATTTGTAGAGTGTGGGCTTGAAATCTAGATTAGAAGTACTGAGAACTTAATAACAGGCTAAGATGTGCACACACTTGTAAATAACAAATGATAACTGCAAATAGACCTCCTCGGACGTGAGCCGAGGACCACTTCTGTATTATTTCTCTTTCTTTCTTAAAGGTTACAATTCTTCTTTTCTTTCTTTGTTTTTTGGACCTCCCCTTTCTTTGGCATTCATCCCCCTTAAATACTTCTTTTCCTGATACATTATCCACATGTTGCTCAAACCTCCTCCCCCCTAGATATTTCTTTTCTTAGTGCCTTTGAATAGTGACCAGAAGTTTCAGTTCCACTGTTTAGGAGTCACTTCCCCATTAATGCGGCTAGGGAGGTAGGTGCAGAGTCTTTAATGTGGAGGTGGCAGCCTTTACTCTTGGTATTTCTCTAACACCGGTGTATCTAGAAGGCTCAGACTTTCCCCCTTTTAACCAACAGTCCTTCCAGAATTCTGCCTTGACCTTCGTAGTGAATCTCCGACTTCTCTCGGATCTGTCCGAGGAGAAACTCATCCTCGGCTGTATCATCGGACCTTCGGCGTATGGGCCGATTCGCAGTACTAATAAATCCTTAGCTCAAGAGCAGATTGGTCCTCCTTGCTACAGCCCAAAAGGCCCAAATACCCACTTGGGTTCCTTTACACCCCACAGATATTTTCTAAAATAAAATAAATCTTAAGTTTTATTCTAAATTACAACTTACAACCAAATTTATGAATAAGTTTAGTTATTTCATTACAAAAAAATTTATTCTCATTAATAAATATTACAATTTCTATCGTAATCCTCATTTAGCTAGTGTATTAAACGTGACTTTAGTTTCCTAATAAAGCATAATTTTGTCACTACTACTTGAGTATTAAAAAAAACCCACCTAGAGAACCTAAAAAAAAAAGGGTAAATTACACAAATAAATTACACAAATCTCTTGTAATTTACGAGAATGACACTCTATCACAAACATCAAGGGAACTGACACTTTTCTCCTTTGAGCTTTAAGTAAATCAACACATTAGTCATTCTATTAATAATGGTAACACAATATTCCCAAATTTTGAAAAGATTCCATTGTCCAAACCCAAACCATGGTTAGTGAAAGTTTTGTGGTTAAATATTGTCATTGCCACCAAATGTTAGAGTTTGGTCAAGGGAATCTTTTTAAATTTTAGAATATTTTATTATTGTTATTGATGGAAATAATTGAAAGACTAATACATTGATTTCTCCAAACCTTAAGGGAGGAGATTGTCATTTTCATTGAGATTTGGGGAAGAGTGTTTCTTCACCGAACCTAAAGCGAGGTTTATATTTTGATTTTAATTGCATGCATGGCCAATCGAAAGCATTGGCTTGGTGGATTACTCGAGTTCTATATCGAAATTTAAATTTTATATATCACTTAATATACATTTGTATGCCCAACTCTTATCAAAAAGTAAAATCTTAACAGGAAAATTATAACCTTTCAGATTGACACTAATACCTTTCATCAGCCATGCATTAAAACTTTCTTTTTAATTTTTTTATTTTACGTTTTTGATAATTCCATAGTTAAAAAAAATAAGGGAAAAATAATGAGAAAAATTGGATTCAATTGTCAACTTTTCTTATCAGAAATAGGATTGACAATAAAGCTGTACGATTTTTTTTAATCTAAATAAAGTAGGCTTTACATAAAGAAAATTTGACTCAGAATGTTCTATTCAATACGAGTAAGAGAAGAATCGGACTTTATGTTCTTAAAGAAATAGAGAACACTATGATTTCCTTATAAATTGGAGCACTTAATGGCATTAAAATTACATAACTTTTAACAAAAGTTTAACAATTTATTTTTACTAGGTAAATAGAGGGAAGAGGGCTTTGAAATCTTAAAGCAATGCCATGATGTATTGCAAATTATGGTCAACACACTTTTTTTTTTTTTTAGAAACAAGGTCAGCACACTTGATAATTAAGATCCCTCTCAAATTGTCTAAATATAATCCAACAAAACATATTAGTGACATTTGTCTCACTCTAAATACTCCACCAATAAAAATAAAAAATTTATGATTACTTTATAAGGGGGCAAAAATAATTAGACGTGTGATAGTGATTGGTAAAGTACAAAGTGAATTATTCAAAACAACAAATTTTTTTGCAAGAAATTAGCTTTTCAGTTGAATTTGATAGTCCAAATTTAGAGAAATACTCTTAATATTATATTGGCCCCATCAAACCGAAGTCCTCTAAACAAGAATTTGGTTGCATGTAAAGCAAAAGTGATGAATTCCAGAACCACTTCCCTCCTCATTTTTGCTTTCTTCGTTCTCATCTCCTCCTCAGTTACCACAGCCTTCCACATTACCAAAATCCTACGAAAGTACCCTGAGTTCAGCACATACAATCACTACCTCATTAAGACCGATCTCCAAAGCCAAATCGACCGACAACCGAACATCACAATCCTCGCAGTTGACAACAAGGCCATTTCCTCTATATCTAAAAAACCTTTGAACGTGATCAAAAATATATTGAGCTTGCATGTGTTGCATGACTACTATGACGTTGAAAAGCTGGTGAAGGTATTGACATCCAAGACTGCTATCTTTACGACATTGTATCAGACCAATAATGGTGACCCTGTCAGCCTAAAAGGGTTCTTGGAGGCAAGCATGGTGAATGAGGGAGAGATTGCCATTGGCTCCGCCGTACTGGGTTCTGGTCTAACTGTTAAACTCGTTAAGCCGGTTTTGTCTCATCCCGATACTATTTCAGTGCTTCAAATCACTGCCCCTATTATAGCCCCAGGCATTGGTGCAAGCTCGCCTGTTAAGGTTCCAGACCCAGATAATTAAGATGAAATGCATGAGGAAACAGGGAAAGCTATATGCATGTGATGGGCAATAAATAAATTAATGGAAAATTTATTTATGATCTCTGGTCACATTTTAGTCTGATTCCTGTAAACCTTGTATGAAATTGGTCTTACCAGCCAATTAATTATGAAAGTCGTAATTTTGCGTCCTTTTATACTGTTTTACTTTTACATATCAATGGGCAATGGTTCCTATGACGGAAACTGTAGGCAGGGAGCAAATGATTATTGATTAAATTGTACGGAAATATTTAATATCATTAGCAAAACAAGATACAATTTTGTTTCCTTTTGTTTTCCCCTTCATGAGGTGGAATACTGTGATTGATCTATGATGATGTTGAAAAATCACCAATAAGCCACATGTTTCTTACAAGACTGTAACAACACCTACAAACAAACAAAAAAAGACCTAACAGAGAGCACTGGTGTGGTGCCGGCCAAAAACCCTCCAAAGGTCAAGTTAGAATTTTTCACAACCCTAGAGTGTCAGAGTTGAGTGAATTATGCATACCTTGATTGTTGAGGGCTCATGGGTTTTTATAGTAGAGTCGGCCTCCGTTTCTTGCGTTCCAAGACGTTTCCTTCTAGGGAAGATCCTCTTTGATGAGCATATATTACGGAATCCATTACTAGTTGGAATTCTTTTCATATTGGGATTCCTTAAAAATTATCGTAAGGAGCAAGTTAATTTCATTTTAAGAATCCTTGGAACCCAAGTGAGATAGATGAACGCCACGTGTCTTTTACATCCGTCCTCTATATGTCCGTCCACATTGGACTCGTCTACTACTAGCCTGCCATTTTGACATCGTTACATCTATTGAAATGGATTCGTCACCTATATCTTTTGATCCTCTTCAGTTGCCCCCTCATTCCGTGGATCCATCACCTATCATACGGACCCATGGAATGATGGTTCGTTTTTATCCTTGATAAGTGTGTTTTGAATGACAGGCTACCTCAGAGCAATAAATGCCTCAGGGACACGTGGCGGACTTTGATTGACTATTCACTTGGATCGATGCGTCCCTTCGTCTTCCGCGCCGTTCCCTCTAAATATACTGTCCATCCCTTTCATTTTTACGTTTTGGAAAAAATTGGGCTGGTCAAAGCGCAACCGTCCACTTTGTGTGATCCGTCGCCTCAAGAAGTTGTTGTTTTACCGTCCTTTCAGTTCTTTCGTCGCTTTTTTCGCACCGTCAAGCTGTGAGTATCCTCTTTACTTGTTAATTTCTCTTCTTTGTTTCATATGTTAGTCTGTCGTCATTATAGATCTAGAGTCTTAGGTTTCTTTTAACCGTCATTTGTAGGTGTCAGATGTATAGTGAGGTGCCAAGTGGTCAATCTTTTGTCCGCTAGGGAGCAGGCTATAAGGAGGTGTACCCGTCAAGTCAAGCAGACCTTGGCACCTCTAGTGAAGAGAGGGAATCGTCAGCCAGCTCTCCTTCCAATGTGGAGGATGAGAGGCAGGGTGAGAACGGGTCAGAGTATGACTTGAATGATGATTTAGACGGCATAGATCCTCCCATCCAGTCCGTCATAGGTCCTGATGGGTTCTGAGAATTCGTCATGCTCCCTTTGTGGATGGTGAATGACTTCATCTTGTCCATTAAGCAACCTCACCTCAATACTCTTAGGCAAAAATATCAGATACCTGATAATATCCCCATCCGTCTACCCTTCAAGAACGAGAAATGTTATTACAAGGGTCTTGAAGATGTTGGTGTATACGAGCAGATGCTCAAAGCGGGCCTGCGATTTCCCCTAGGTGCCTTACACCGTTGTCTTCTCCAATACCTGGGTTTGGCTGTCACCCAAATTGCGCCAAATGCCTGGAGGGTTTTTCTAGGTGTTGAAGTCTTATACGGCGTGATGTCTGACGGTGCGTGACAATTAACAGTGGAGGAATTCTTTCATTGTTACCGTCCGTCTGAGATTACCAAATCAAAGGGTATGTATAGCTTTACGCCGAGGAGTCCAGTGCTTAGGTTAGTGTGTGTGACCCCGAATTCCAATCATAACTGGAAGGGTTGATACTTTTTCCTTCAAGGGGGCGATTGGATGTGTCGCCCTAACAACCAAGAATATATGCCAGTAGATAAGACCTGGGGTATAATGTCGCCGTCTAGTATGTGCTCGTCCTACTTAGCATGTTTGTATTGAACTTTGAAGTTATTCTAACTATTCGCTCTTTGCAGCTCAGAACCGTCCGCCAACTACCACTGAGCAGTTTGGTTTCTTGGAGAAAATCTTTCAAACCACCAGGTTGTCGAAGAGGACTTGGATAAAACTCGTCACTTTGGATACCCTGCATTGGTACTGTGACGGTCCAGAGCCCACCATTGCTGCCCATCGATACGACTCACGAATACGAAAACGTAAGTCCTTTGCTTGTGCTTTTGTATTTTACCATCATTTTTACCCGTCTACTTCTTGCAGAAATGGAGGATGCCAGGAGAAGGGCCATCATAAGCAGCAAGCTGCTGTCAAGAAGAAACGGGGCGGTGATTCTGCCTCCAAGACGAGTTCAAACCTTCCGTCTGCTAAGAGGAAACCGTCCGAGAAGTTTGATCGTCATAATAAGAAACAGAAGGTGGTGACGGGGCTGCCTGCTAATCAAGCTCCCGGCGTATTTAAGTTGCCCCCTAAGTTGGCATAGGCAAGGGCAAGGGTCTAATGACTAATCCTGATCTCGTCAAAGAGAAACCTCTTGTCTTGCTCTGAGAAGACCCACAGTATGCCCTTACCCAAGTGACCTCCATTATCAAAGAGGAGGATTACGAGAACCTGGGCAATCATGCTACGGAAGTAATGGGGGAGACTTGTCTGTTCAACCTTACTCAGGTCGGTACCCGTCACTTATATGCTTTGTCATGTTTCTTAGTACTTCATACTTACTCATTGGTGTTGGTGTAGGGGGTCCTTATGGCTAAGGAATTGATGGACCGTTGCCTTGTCCAAGAGAAGATGTTGGAGTGCTTCCGTGCAAAGGCAAAGGTGACAATGGAGGAACTTTTGAAGCTCTGGAAGCTTCGTCATGAAAAGAAGCTAAAAACTATCCGAGTAGGCTCGTGAAAACTTGGAAAAAGAGGTGCAGTTACTGAAGGAGACCATGAAAACTAATGAAGACAATCTTCGTCGGGCAAAGGTTGAGGCTGTCCAGGAATACCAAGATTCCGACGCCCTTTTGGCTGAACTGGGTACCTCCTTTGCCGACGGGTTCGATGACTGTCTCTGTCAGGTGAAGGCCTCATTCCCTGATTTAAACCTTTCACACATCAATATAGACACCGAGGGCCAGAACCCTGCTCACCTCGTCGACTTTGAAGCAACGGATGATCTTTTTGGAGAAGATCCTGGTGACGACGAGGCCCTAAAGGATGTCGATGCTGAAGGCAATGCCCACCAACCGTCGATCCAGAGATCGGAAGATAAGGAGGACAATCCCGTCACCTTGGAGTAGTAGGATGTTTTTATCTTTGTATGAAGAGCAGTTTTTTTATTTTTTGTCTTGCTTAGGCTTTTTGTACTTTATTGCATTTTTAATGCACTTTGGTTAAACTATTTAATGAATCCGTCTATTTCATGGTTGTAGTCTTAATTATTTGTAACTGTCTTATTATCCAATTTTGGATGAGACCGTTCAATTGGATGATCCTTCCTGGGACTGACTCGTCCAATTGATGGGCTAAAGTAATTTTCATCCTTCATAGGATGGCCCGTCCACTTTGTGGTCATAAATTGATTCCATCCTTTATAGGATGATCCGTCCACTTTGTGGACTTTAAATAAAATTCATCCTTCATAGGATAACCCATCCACTTTGTTGACTTAAAATAAATTTCATCCTTCATAGGACAACCCGTCCACATTATGGACATAAATTTCATCCTTCATAGGACAACCCGTCCACATTGTAAACAAATAAATTTCATCCTTCATAGGGTGATCTGTCCACTTTGTGGACTTAAATTTCATCCTTCATAGGACAACCCATCCACATTGTAGACAAATAAATTTTATCCTTTATAGGGTGATCCATCCACTTTGTGGACTTAAATGAATTTCATCCTTCATAGGACAACCCGTCCACATTGTGCACATAAATTTCATCCTTTATAGGGTGATCCGTCCACTTTGTGGACTTAAATGAATTTCATCCTTCATAGGACAACTCGTCCACTATGTAGACTTAGTAAATTTCATCCTTCTTGGGATGATCCGTCTATTATATGGACTTAATAAATTTCATCTTTCTTGGGATGATCCGTCCACTATGTGGACTTAATAAATTTCATCCTTCTTGGAATGATTCATCCACTATGTGGACTTTGTAAATTTCATCCTTCTTGGGACAATCCGTCCACTATGTGGACTTAGTAAATTTCATCCTTCTTGGGACAATCTGTACAAATAAATTTCATCCTTCTTGGGACGATCCTTCCACTATGTGGACTTAGTAAATTTCATCCTTCTTAGGACGATCCGTCCATTATGTGGATTTAATAAATTTCATCCTTCTTGGGACAATCCGTCCATTATATGGACTTAATAAATTTCATCCTTCTTGGGACGATCCTTCCATTATATGGACTTAATAAATTTCATCCTTCTTGGGACAATCCGTCCATTATATGGACTTAATAAATTTCATCCTTCTTGGGATGATCCGTCCACTATGCGGACTTAATAAATTTTATCCGTCTTGGAATGATCCATTCATTATATGGATGTTAGCAGATCCTGAGCAAAAACATTTTGTATACTCTGAATAAACTCCTCTTATTATAATGGATGGGTAGAATATTGTTCATGAAAATAAGAAAATTGCCCTTTGGGGCTCTAAGAGTACTGTAGAAAATAAAAACTACAACTGTCTATCGAAAAAGATAAACTGGAAATGAGGAGGGTGATGTTGTTGTTGTCCTTGTTCATTGCCTACTAGTAGTACTTCTTCAGGTGCTCTGTGTTCCACGGGTGGCTTAATTTTTGTCCTTCTAGTGTCTCTAGGTGGTACATTCCTTTCCTATGGAATGAGGTGATCCTATATGGTCCTTCCCAGTTAGGTCCTAGCTTCCCTTGGGAGGCGTCTTTCGCAGCGCCGATTACTCTCCTTAAGACAAGATCTCCAACCTGGAAGTCCCTGTGCTTGACCTTAGAGTTGTAATGCTTCGCCATGAGGTTCTGGTACCGTGCTAATCTTTGCTCGGCCGTCGCTCTAACTTCGTCCACGAGGTCAAGATGTAAGCGCATGGCTTTGTCATTCTTGTTCTCATCATGGTTCTCAACCCAGTAACTTGTAAGCCCTACTTCTGCTGGGATGGCTACATCGCTACCATATGCCAATCGAAATGGTGTTTCCCCTGTTGGTGTCCTTGCCATTGTCCTATATGCCCATAAGACACTTGGTAATTCATCCGGTCATATGCCCTTTGCCCCTCGACCCGAGTCTTGATAATTTTGAGCAAGGATCGGTTCGTGACTTCAACCTTTCCGTTGGCCTGCAGGTGGGCGGGTGACGAGTAGTGGTTCTTGATCCCTAGTTGTGAACAAAAATCCCTGAATGTGTCATTGTCAAATTGCTTTCTCTTATTTGAAACAAGCACCCTTCGTATGCCATACCTGCAAATGATATTCCTCCATACAAAGCTCCGGATATTCTTCTTCGTGATAGTGGCCAAAGCCTCTGCTTCCACCCATTTAGTGAAGTAGTCAATGCTGACCACTAAGAACTTCAATTGTCATACCGCAGTTGGGAATAGGCCCATTATGTCTAACCCCCATTTACCGAACGGCCATGGGGCCGTCATAGGGGTGAGTTCTTCCGTTGGTAGCCTTATAAAATTGCAAAACCATTGGCACTTGTAGCACGCTTTGACATATGCGTTGGCATCCTTCTGCATCGTCGGCCAATAATATCTTACCCGGAGTAGTTTGTGCACCAAAGATCTAGACCCAGAGTGGTTGCTGAAAATTCCTTCATAGACCTCCCTCATAATATAGTCTGATTCTTCAAAGGCAAGGCATCTCAGGTAGGGTCGAGAGAAGCCTCTCTTGTATAGAATGTTTTTTATTAGGGCGAACCTGAAGGCTTTAACCTTCAACTTTCTCGCAACCTCCTTGTCGTCTGGCAGTTTGCTGCCCATTAGATATGTGGCTATTGGAGTCATCCAACAATGTTCATCGCTTACCTCCTGCACACTAGTGCCATCTATTAGTGATGCGAGTTGAACGAAAGATAATACCTGGTCGAGAATGATCATAGGTTCTGCGGAAGCTGCTTTTGCAAGTTGGTCGGTATCTTGGTTCCCTTCTCTTGGGATTTGGACCAGCTTGATCTGGACGTTACCCGTTCGACCCTTCACTTCCTCGAGATACCTCTTCATTCTTTTATTCTTGCACTCATAACTACCGTTAACCTGATTGGTCACGATTTGAGAATCAGAGTATACGATCATACTGTTAGCTCCTGCAGCTATTATAAGGTCTAGTCCTGCTATTAAGGCTTCGTATTCTGCCTCGTTATTAGTTGTGGAAAAGTTCAGACGGATCATGCACTCGATCTTGTCTCCTTTTGGTGTGCGGAGTACCACGCCGGCTCCACCTACATGTTTGTTGGAGGATTCGTCTGTGTGGATGCTCCATATAGGAGCTTTCTCTACCCCCTGGTTGTCCGTGACGGTGAACTCAATGATGAAGTCGGCTATTACCTACCCATTCACAGCGGTTCGTGGTTGGTACCGAACGTCAAACTCACTCAGCTCTACCGCCTATAATGCCATTCGTCCCACAGCTTCGGAGCTACTCATCGCTTTGCGTAGGGGCTTATCTGTCATGACATTTATGGTGTGTGCTTGAAAGTATGGTTTGAGTTTTCGTGCGGTGGTTACCAATGCGAAGGCTAACTTTTCCATCTGTGGGTATCTCTTCTGCTTCTCTGAGTGCTCGGCTTATAAAGTACACGGGCCTTTGCACCTTATCTTCTTTTCTAATAAGAGCTGCACTGACGGCCGTTGAGGAGACGGCTAGGTATAGAAACATCTCTTCCCCCGGCTTGGATGGGCTGAGTAATGCGGGAGAGGAGAGATACGCCTTCAAATCTTCAAATGCCTTTTGGCATTCCTCCGTCCATTCAAACGATCTCTTCAACGTGCGAAAGAAAGGGAGACATTTATCCATTGCCCTTGATACGAACCTGTTCAGGGCTACTATCTTTCCATTCAAGCTTTGTACCTCCTTTACCGTTTTTGGGGGAGCCAACTCCATGATCGCCTTCACTTTCTTCGGGTTGACTTCAATACCCCTTTAGGACACCATAAACCCAAAGAATTTTCCTGCGGTTACTCCGAACACACATTTGCTTGGATTCAGTTTCATGTTGTAAGACCGGAGAGTGTTGAAAGTCTCCTGGAGGTTGCTCAAGTGGTCGGATTCTTGAACGCTTTTTACAAGCATGTCGTCTACGTAAACTTGCACATTTCTCCCAATCTGGTGCGCAAACATCCTGTTCATCAATCTCTGATATGTGGCTCCTGCATTCTTGAGTCCGAAGGGTATTACTTTATAGCAGAAGAGCCCCTGACTTGTAACAAACGAGGTCTTCTTTTGGTCCATTTCATCTAACTTGATCTGGTTGTAACCAGAGAACGCATCCATGAAACTCAAAAGTTCATGTCTTGCGGTCGAGTCTACCAGGGCATCGATACGTGGGAGCGGGTAACTATCCTTAGGGCATAGATCTACGAAGTTGACACGCATTCTCCACTTTCCATTTGCTTTCTTTACCATTACCACGTTTGCCAACCAATTCGGATAATATACTTTACGTATGAAATTTGCTTCCAATAACTTCTATACTTCCTCGGCAATGGCTCAGTCTCGCTCAGGGGCGAACACTTGCTTTTTCTGTCGGACGGGAGAGAATGAAGGTGACACATTCAACCTGTGGACTATCACTGATGGGTCAATTCCCGGCATGTCTTCGTGACTCCAGGCAAATACGTCCTTATTTTCTTTTAGGAACGTCGCGAGTGCCTGTCGTGTTGACTAGCTGGCCAAAGAACCAATCCTCGTGGTCCGTTCGAGCCTAGAGTCATCGAGGGGTACTTCTTCTAACTCTTCCACTGGTTCTGCTACCGTCCGTTGTTCCTCGATGTTCATCGTCTGCAGGTGGTTGTCCATCTCCATCATGGCCACATAGCATTCTCGCACGGCTATCTGATTTTCGCGCAGCTCTCCAATTTCATATTCGGTAGGGAACTTGATCATCAAATGGTAGGTCGAGGTTACAGCTTTTCATGCATTGAGAGTGGGTCGTCCGAGGATAGCATTGTAGGCTGAAAAGCAATCGACCACGAGAAAAATGACATCCTTTGTGATCTACTAGGGGCAATCTCCGACCATTACAGACAGTGTCACAACGCCCAAAGGGTAGACCCTTGTTCCTCCAAATCCGACGAGTGGAGCGTTTGTTGGAACCAATCGCTCCCTACTAATTCCCATCTGCTGGAAAGCGGGGTAGTAAAGGATATCAGCCGAGCTTATGTTATCAACCAACACTCGGTGCATGTTGTAGTCTCCTGCTTGTATGCCGACGACAAGTGCATCATCATGCGAATGATGAAGGCGTCGGGCATCTTCTTCCGAAAACCCAATGCTTGGGTTATCAACCCGCACAATCTTTGGTGCAAAGCCCGTCAACTGGACGCTTTGAATCATCCGTAAATATGTTTTACAGGCTTTTTTAGACGACCCTATAGTAGCGGTGCCCCCAACAATCATCCTTATGTCTCCTATCAGTGGTCTGGGACGTTCGTTTTCCCGTCGGGGGGCCTACTCCTGGGGTTGATCCGTTCTTTCCTTACTAACGAACCTCTATAGCCTTCCTTGTCTAATAGAAGCTTCTATTTATTGCTTTAGGTCACAACAGTCTGCAGTGTCGTGGCCATGATCCCGATGAAAACGACAGTATTTGTCCCTTAGCCTCTTGTTAGGATTTCCCTTCAACTTGCCGGGAAACGTCAAGACTCTTTCATCCTTAATCTGCATCAATACTTGGTCGATTGGGGTAGTAAGCGGGGTGAAGCTTGTGAACCTTCCCGCGGGTGGTTTGGAGCGTCGATCCTCCCGTCGTTCTCCAGTTCTAGCCATTTTCCGCCCCTATCCGATCGTGCGTCTTCCGGCCTTTCCCTTTTTCTGGGTTTCTCTTCTCGGGCCAGCAGTGCGTCTTCCGCGTTCATGTACTTAGTCGCCTTGTAAAGCACATCCGACATGGTTTTCGGGTCATTCTTATATAGGGAAAATAAGAACTTACCCTTCCGCAGCCCATTTGTGAACGCCGCTACAAGTATCTTGTCGTCTGCTTCATCGATCGAGAGAGCCTCTTTGTTGAAGCAAGTGATGTACGATCTTTGTGTCTCGTCTTCCCTTTGCCTAATGCTCATCAGACACTCGGTGGATTTCTTATACCGGTGACCCCCGATAAAGTGTGACACAAATTGAGCGCCTAGTTCCTTGAAAGTACTAATGGAGTTGGGCATCAATCTACTATACCAGATCCTCGCAGGTCCTTTCAACGTAGTGGGGAAGGCCCTGCACATGATTTCATCCGATACACCTTGAAGGTGCATTATGGTCTTGAAAGATTCCAAGTGGTCTAAGGGGTCCTTGGACTCGTCATAACTCTCCACCTAAGGCATGTGAAATTTTGGGGGAAGGGGGCATGAACTAACGGGTGCTATAAAAGGCGAATCAATTCACTGGACCAGGTCGTCAAGGTCGCTGGATACTCGACCTTTGAGGGCGTTCATCATCACATCCATCCGTTCCCTCATCATCTGCATCTCAGTGGCTATGTGAGGAGGGAAAGTGTCCGAGATAGATGGTCGGTTGGTGTCCTACCGCTTTGGTCTACTTGGAGCGTTACTACCCTCAGGTCCTTCCCGATTCCTCCTCTCAGCGCTTGTCCCTTCATGGTCTTCCTCCTGTGTGCTAGGATGTGCATTCCTTTGTCGCAACTGCTCCTCCAAATCATGATTCTACTTGGTTAAGCATTCAACCACCACCGCGAGCATTTGGACTTGTCTCTCCAAGGCCGTAGTGTGCAGTTCGTCGCCCTGATTGTTGGTTGTTGCCATCAAACGAGTGAGTACTATGCAACTTTTTGTCTCAGGGATAAAGCAACAGCTGATTACTTTCCCACAGACGATGCCGAAAAATCACCAATAAGCCACACGTTTCTCATAAGACTACAACAACACCTACACAACAAAAAGAAAAGTCCTAACAGAAAGCACCGATGTGGTGCCGACCAAAAACCCTCCGATGGTCAAGTTAGAATTTTTCGCAACCCTAGAGTGCCAGAGTTTAGTGAATTATGTGTACCTTGATTGTTGAGGGCTCATGGGTTTTTATAGTAGAGTCGGCCTCCGTTTCTTGCGTTCCAAGACGTTTCCTTCTAGGGAAGATCCTCTTTGATGAGCGTATATTACAGAATCCATTACTAGTTGGAATTCTTTTCATATTGAGATTCCTTAAAAATTATAGTAAGGCACAAGTTAATTTCATTTAAGAATCCTTGGAACCCAAGTGAGACAGATGAACGCCACGTGTCTTTTACGTCCATCCTCTATATGTCCGTCCACATTGGACTCGTCTACTACTAGCCTGCCATTTTGACATCATTACATCTATTGAAATGGATCCATCACCTATATCTTTTGATCCTCTTCAATCTATAATGGAAATAGTCAGTTGCGGACATATATGAAAGTGATATTCTAAATTCTAATGACAATTTGTCACAATTACAAGTTGTGAAAAATAAACAATATAAAAAGATTATATCTCCACCAAATCTCATCCTCTTGAATAAAAATCATGTGCATTTCATTTTATATTCCATCAATTATAATGTTATATCTATAAAATGAAACACAAAGTCAGACAATATTTTTATTCCTTTGCTCTTAACAGAAATATTTATTCTTATTATGCTACTACATAGTATAAACACGATTGCTCCCCCCCCCCCCCCCCCCCATAATCCTAGAACATTGTAGAATTCCAAAAAATAATTAGGGTTTTAAACTTCATGCTAGAATTTCCTTGAATTGAAAACTCTAGAAAATCTTGTATGTCTATGTGATAATTTTGTTGATTCAGTTCACAAACAAGAGAATTATTAAAACCCTAAAGGATTGGTCTAGTGATTCTCAAAATCTCATGAGATCCGTAAATCTTAGATTCAAAATGCCTAACCACCATCTTGAGACCACATCCAATGAATTCTTCCTGGTAATTACTTGGTTGGAAAAAATGCCCATACACCCCCTGAACTTTAGAGGAGTGGTCATTACACCCCCTAAACTTTTATTTTGGCCAATTTACTCCTTCAACTTCACACATTTACCAAATCACTCTCTCTGTTAGTTTGCTATCAAAATTCTAACAGAAAATGCACATGAGACACGTGAAACAAAGGAGAGAACTGTTTTTTGAGTGAAGGAGACACAATCAATCAGAATGACCATCTCTTCGTTTAACCACAATATGGATCCACACTAGACACACCCAAACAAAAGTCTCAAATCTCTATAATAGGTTTGTTTCAATTTTAAGAAGGTTCTAATGGATTTGGATATGAGGGAGCACCGCTAAAGCTCCCTAGGGATTTCCTAGAAACCCAAACAACTGGAGGTTTTTTGTTTTTAAGTTTTTAATTGAAAACAAAAATTCTGGGTTTTGAAGAATTCGGTGTTGTTGGGATTTAGAATTAGATGTGGGTTTTACCGTTTTGGTTAGTTTTCTTTATTGGGTTGGTAAAGAATGTTAATAAAGATGGTGGACTTGGCTATTGGGTTGTTGATTACTGCTCCCAAAGAATTCGTCCAGAGAATGCTTGAAGGGTAAAAGAATTGAAAGTCCAACATTCCATCCTTGTAAACCACGCTTCATTGTAGGAAAACAGGGTCCCAAAACTAAGGCATCATGGGAAATATTTAGAAGAAAATATCAGTAAAATGGTGGCTATTGAATAGGAGATCCATATTTGCAGCTGGACGGTGCAGTGGAACCATAAACGGCAAGACAAAGACTTCCAACCCCAGAAGTAGGAATGCCACAGTGGTGTTCTAACCATTGAGCTCTCTCTTCTCATCTTTTTGATTATGGTATTTTAAGCATCACGTGTGTCTCACACGTATTTTCTGTTAAAATTTTGACAACAAACTACAAGAGGTCATTGAAAGAGTAAGTTGGCCAAAATAAAAATTTAAGGGGTGTAATTACCATTTCAGGAAGTGTGGGGGCATTTTTCCCTACTTGCTTGGTTGTTTGCGTAGAAAAGGAGTGCTATAGATCCAAGGAATAATCAGGTGCGTAGAAAATGAGTGCTGTAGATCCAAGGAATAATCAGGTGCTCAAAAGCTCAGAACACACAAGTTCGCCAGCATGCGTTAGGCAGTTTCATATGAATAAACATTTCCTTTCCTATTTGGGCTAGGCCCAATATTATTTGCGATGACAACAGTCATAACCCATACCCAGCTATTTTAACATGCATTTTGAGGTTTTTGGTGTAGTCTCAATGTCCAATGCCCAGAACCTAGCCTTTTATTCAACTAATATTTATTCTGATTCCAGATGTGACACTCAAAACGAAAATCATTTCTTGGTAACGCTGATCTCTATCAACCAGATACAGATTCATTTTAATTAGAAATTATTAGAAATATATATCAGGGGTTGAGGAAGAAATATACAATTTAACCGAATCAAAATTATGTGATTATTCATTGTTACCTGCCATATCATTTTTATTTGAGTGAATACTGAATAGGGGATGTACACAACTGAAAGACAAAGCAGCAAGAAATAAATCATCCATAGAACAAAACTGTAAACAATGACTATCAGAACAATCAGGAGAGTGCACAAAAGTTATGGAAGATTTCAATTTTTTTTTTTTTTTAAAACTATCAATGCAACCTTGCTCCTTTAAGCAGGGGAAAAGGCTGCTACCACAGTAACCTAAATGCATCTGTATTCATCAACTCATCCTATCAACAATATCTAGAATGACTGTTCAATGTCAAGTACCCCAATCTTAAATAGTATTAGTACTGACAATTCAAAAGCAACAGATACCAGAGCAGAATATCCAGACATTAGAAGTTTCTACCATGAAAGAAAGTTAGCAAGGCCAACTTCATGCACTACAACAAAATGACTTTCACGGTATATCCAAAATCCACTTGCAAGCAGTTGGTGTTCATTTGATCTTGTCAATAATACCAGAGATAACTTCGCCCATGTCCAGATTCTTCATTGGTGTAAATGGTCGCTTCATATCCTGCAACAACCCAAGAAGAAAGAAGTAATTGGCAACTGAGAGAAAGGCTAGAGGGTTTTCCACAACGCTTTTCCACTTTAGTTCACTAAAAAATTTGATAGACTTTGGTATTAAGTTAACCACTAAATAGACCTGCACCTGCCTCTGGTAAAAGAATGATCAGGCCACAAAATTTTTGCCACAGCCAAACAACTTTATTATCATTATCAAGTAATCTTTGTGAAAAGAGATTGATTCTGGTAGGAGGAGTTGTGTATCCGCGGTTTAGTTCCTAGGGTTGGGTCCAATGGGGCCTGCCTCGGTGAGGAAATCTTTGTGAAAAGACAAAAGAGATGTACAACAAAAGAGAAATTCCACCAATATACAGATTTTGGGGTCTGGAAACTGATTGAAAGCTAAATGCAACATACCTAAGGTTCTCAGGCATCAAACACCAAATTGCAATTTGTTCTCAAAGACTTCATCTGAATGTTTTGTGATATCCAGACTGCCATTTATTTTGCCAATAACTCCATATTTCAAATCAGGATCCTTGTCTTTTCAAGGTCAAGATTTAGTTTCCAAGGATCTGAGGGTATATATGGTGCCACATCATTTAAAATTTATCAATAACACATTTTAAATAACATGACACCATGTACACCCATAGATTCTTGGAAACAATCTTCATCATGACATGGACTCATTTCATTTCAAAGAGAAACATAGAGAGTCCTCCCCATATTTTGTAAGAGGACAAAACATATTGAAGTTCATTCTTCACTTTCATTAAAAAATATATGTATAATACTTCATAATCAGAATTCCATTTATATTGCCAGTACCTCCACATGCCATCCAAGACAAAACACAGTGAAGCTAATTCCCTATACTCATGATCACCTAATATTCTCATGAGACAATTCCTAGCAGCCTTTTCAACAACAAATCTGTAATTCATTATCGCAATCAATGGTATGTAGAATACAAAAAACCCATTCAATTTCCAAGGGGCAGAAAATTCAAGTTAATTGCATCAACAGCCATCATAAGAACAACATACTGGGGAAAACCAGATTTGACATGCATAATGCATCTGAAGGTCAACACAATGGAAAAAAAAACACACAAATAATTTTGTCTTGTTTACCAGAAGACTGATGAACGTCTCGCCGCCTTTTTCTCGTATTTCAAAGCACCCCCTTCTTGGCTGTTGAAAAGAGGAAAAGTAAAAATGAACCAAATCACTAAGCCTATAATAAAATGGCAATTAACCTTTAAAAGCAAGTCACAAGGGACACTTTTGACATACAAGATGACCCTTTTGTTTCTATTGCATTTAAGTGGAGTGTACTTTTAAGACATATAATTAGGGAAAAGTCAATCTGACCAAAGGGTGTACTCATACTTCAGTACATAATTCACTTACTCGTACATCATCAAAAAATTTCCTATTCCATTATTACAATCAAAAATAAAAATGAAAAATCAATCAAAATTTCAAAATTTAATTGCAGCATAATACAACAAAGTATAAAAATGGAGCAAATATGAAAATTTAAAAAATAAAAATAAAATCTTTAGAAAGATGAAGAATCAACCTATACGCTGAAGTAATGAACCCTCCTGCTACATGACTTAATAAGTTTCAGTGAATCACACAAATAAATAAAACTTTAAATGAAAAATAAAAACTTGTAATATAACATCACACTTTACTAAACAATTTTGGATATTTCAAGAAACAGATTTGAAAAACTAAATTCATTGGTAAGGAAGGTATGAGCAACAAAAGGTAGAATAATTCAAACATCAAAATAGAATATTGATAATAAACAACATAAAATTTTGCTTTTCCATTCAAAAGAACAAGATTTCAGCTTAAGCAGCACAGAACAATAAACTTGTCTAATAATTTATACTCCAATGCCATTAAGGTATGCCATAACTAGAATGTTATTAAAGAATAAATTTTATGATAAAATTCAATCCTAAATGTTTGTTAGTTATCCATGCATATTCAAGAAAAGGCATTTTATGAATAGAATATCCTTGAGAATTGCAGATGGCGTATTTATGATTGTTATTATGATTAGTTTTCTACGTCTATTTTGCATGGGTTAAAAACGTTATAATAGATTCATTACTTAAAACAGTTTTTGACATTTTTCCCCTGCATCAAATAAACCATAAATTGAATCCACCAGATCAACATTAGTATGGATATCTTGTGCAATGGCTTTGCAAAGGTGCTCTCATAGTTTGAACCAAGACTCATTTTTTCCTGACAGGAGAATGGCAGATAAAGAAACTATTTTTCATAATTATCACATTCATACTAGTCAATCTCATGTTATCTAGTGGCTTTGCTGTTAAGAGATGTCAAGTTCAATGCAACTACTGAAATCATCAACAAAGTTAATAACATTCACCAAGCATACCTTATCAGGATTGACCAGCACTGTGATACCACTAACACCTTCCTCCAAACCTTCTTTCACCTGAATAGCTCTTGTCTTGAATGAATTGCATTGCTTGCTAGAGTAAAGCAACAAATAAATTAAAAAGAACACCATAATATGGGAAGCTTATTTCTCCTAAAAAATACAGGCTGTTGTCAGGGGCAAAAGACATCAAGGAACAACATCTGAGGAAATATTCCCCATAAGCATCAAAGAAAATGAATATATTGCATATAACAAGACTTCAACTGACAATGGCAAAAGAAGGGAACAATTCCAAACATAATATCTCCAATGTATGCTAAAAGCTGCTAATGAGATCAGATTCATTCAAGATATTCTACAAAGCCAAAAAAAAGGCAATATTGGTATTTCCTAATTTTATACATGCTATCCAAATTTGAACTGAATCCATTAATTACTTTCTTCCAGCAAATAAATATAGCAAAATTTGACTAAAAAAGATCACACCCTAAGTAGTCTGATTCAATCATCAACCTTCTCAATAGCCAGTCCCCTGAGAGTCGCAACAAACACCAAAATTGAAAAACAGGGGAACCATTCAAAACATATACGCATACAACAAGTCAAACTTGAGTTGATCTACTTTCTTATTTTGGATCCCCACGACAGTAATTACAACACTTAACATCATTTTCGCTACCTTTCTACCAATTCTGTAGCTAACAAACTGAAAGATTTACCATAAATGTTTGTGTGTCTGTACACTAATCAAAAGATAACAAAATCTTACGAACTGAACAAAACCACAGAAATCCAAAAGAACAACCAGCCAACTACTAAATTAACAGTCTTCAAGCAGCAAACTGTGTGGGTCTTCGGGAAGTGACAGGCAGAGTACTACTTATCAAAATAAAAGGGACTGGCAGAGTACCTTTCAAAACTCAATATGCTACCCACCCATTATCAGAACAAGGAATTTTATCAATGTTGTGTTTTCCTCTGCTACCAATAATGAATCTTCACAACCTGTACACCTCTATAATATATTGACTCTAATCTTTCATCATGTAAACCCAAATTAACCTAGAACCCAAGAACCAAGCATATTATAATAGAAAACCCTAATCAACTTACTAATAACAACAAAAGGAAAACAATATCTAACTCAGCTTATACAACAGTTTTGCTCACGTGAACAAAAAACCAAAATTCAAAACACCTCAAATCTTATTAATTTCTCTTAGCGCCTCAAAATTTCAGTTTGCTTTGATTTCTTCCATTTTCAACGCAACCAAACAATAAATTAAGCTTCTTTTCCAAACTAAAAAACCAAACAACAAATAAAAAACGACTAAATTTTTATCACTTCCTTGGCAACCAAACAACAAATATAAGGTATAAGCAAGCACTCGATGTACCTTCTATTCCAAACCAAAAGAACAAGAAAAACCATAATACAAACAAGACTAATTTTCTTTCACCTTCTCCGAAACCAAACAAGAAACATTAGATATAATAAGAAAAGCACTAAAAACCTAACCTTTCAAACGAAAATAGCAACAATACCACAACAAGAGACTAATTTTCTTCTTGCACTTTTCTCGGCAAACCAAACAAGAAACATTAGACATAATATGCAAAGCATTAAAAACCTAACCTTTCAAACGAAAACAGCAAGAAAACCATATCAAGACACTAATTTTCTGTTTCACTTTCCTCCGCAACCAAACAGAGACAAAGTACCCAAAAAAAAAAAAAAACAGAAAACCTAAAGAAAAACTCACCAGTGCTCAATCACAATGGTTTTCGTCCCTTCCTCGACTTCTTCCTCCACCACCTTGAGCTCTACGTCCTTCTCAGCCTTCTTGACCTTCTTCGCCTTCGGTAACTCGGTCTTCTGCAACTCAGCCACCGAGTTATCTGAGTTAACACTGGCACCTCTCCGAGCCGCGCTCCGAGTCACCCGCGCAGCCAACTCGGACTTCGGTTTCTCTTTCTCTCCTTCCTCAGCAAAGCGTCGTTTCCTGGGCGCCATTGAAGAAAAGCTTTTTGCTTTCTCTCCTTCTCAGACTCTCTCTCTCTCTCTCTCTCTCTAAAAACTTGAATTTTCTACTATACAACGCGCACTCTGCTTCAGTGAGTGTGTGCGTGACAATTAGACGCTGTGTGAGTATTTATTTCCATTTTCCCGCTCCAAATTTATGTACTACTACTTCTATTTGGTGATTTTGAACGGACGGTCTTGATTAATCTTTATCTTTTTTTTTTTTTTTTTTTACATGGGTATAGATGATTGAAGTTCAAATCTTCTGTCCCACTTTTCCTGCTCCACTATATACTCTACCAATAAAAACTTGCCACGTGTTCACCTAATTAATTAAATACTATTATTATTGACTTATTAATGTTACCGTTATTAATTAATAGTAGTATTTAATTAATTAGGTAAACACGTGGCAAGTTTTTATTAGTGGAGTATAGAGTGGAGCAGGAAAAGTGAGACAGAAGATTTGAATTCAGATGATTGATAGGATTCTGCAAAATAGTCACTTGCCTTCCTAAAATGGTAGCAGCATCAAGATCAAAACAAAAAAATTTCTAGAACCACATATCTTATGCTATTGGCCGCGCATACTTAGAGACCCTTCTATTCTTTTTAAACGTCTATAACTATAAGTTACAGCAAATAAGAGATTTATTCAATAACACCAATACTTTTAAGGTTTTTTTTTTTTTAAGGTTCATAAATATAGCAAATGAGAGATTTATTCAATAACTCATAAATTTTAAATTTGAGTACCACCTTTAAATGTATGTTTGTCATACACCTATATATGATTTTACTCGTTGGGGTTGGGATATCATTTTTTATGTAGCCTATTGAATCACAACATCAAACTAATACATATGCAAAAAAAATAATATAAATCTTTCACATTCAGCGTGCGTTTTACTATTTAACTTATTTTTGCTACAATTTATGTGTAACATTGAACTATTTTAGCTAACTTTTACCTTTATCTACAATACTTTCAGTAAAAAGTTTCTGTCATTAATCTAATAAATTATTTACAATGTGAAAGCCTTGCAATTAATGTTTTCAACAATACTACACATATAACAACATCAACCCATCAAGGAAGAAGAATGACATGTCATTGATAATCCAGTGAAACACAACCAAAATTACTCTTCTTGCGATTGGCATTACTTAAAAAGCCATTTTTTTACTATTCAGCTTATTTTTACAATTATTTATAAGTTTCATTGCACTTTTTAGTACTATTCATGAGCCTGCCATACTATTTTAGCTACCTTTTAGCTTTGTCTGCGGTACTTTCAACAAAAAAATTTCAATTTCAGCTAAATAAGTTCTTCCTAAACACACAATTAATCCACTTGGTCAACCTGCAAAAACTTCAAAATTGGGTCAATAATGGTAATCTCGGTTGCTGATGGAATCAAAAAACAATTTACATAAGATAAAAGATTTAAAATAGAATTATGAAAAGAAAAAAGTAACCCACAGTTGGTACAAAATTATTTTCACACAAGTTAATTTAAAAAAATGACATGAAATGAAAATTATTCTCACACTTCACGTGAAATGTGACCAACACTGCCCAATGCAACAGACTTAAAAGCATCGATTACCAATAGGTCGTTCCTCCTAGAGAGAGGGAAATAGATAAACCAAAAAAAGAAGAAAAAGAGAAATAGATGAATGCATGCGGCTGACTTTTTAATGGGATAAGTTTTTAGTTTGTGAAAGTTATCTTTGATTTGTTGTGGTTAAGCCAAAATTGTCAAATACCACTATTTTTTAAAATATTTTGCAATTTAACACTATTTTTAAAATACGTAGGGATCTATCACTAATTACTATCACTAATTAGAAATTTCAGTTTTCCATGATACTTGGATTTCATAGAAAATTTTTGAAAATTTTTTATGTAACTCGAGTTCCATAAAAAATAGCATGACAATTTGAACGCTATTTTTTCAAAGAATTTGAGTTTCTGGAACTCAAGTTACACAGCAAACTCAAATTTCACGAACTCAAGTTTTAAAAAAGTAGTAAATCGCTAAATATTTCACAAATAATGAAAATTCATACATATTTTCTCAAACTGTGGTATATGGCCATTTCGGCCGTTGTGGTTAATTTTAAATAAGAGTGGTGAGACATGTGATGATAGAGGAAAATTAATAGGTAGATTAGTGAGAGGGAAGAGAGGAAAACGAAAGGAGTTGGTTTTTTTTCCCAAATCCTCTTAAGTTGTAACCGCACCGGATGTTTTGGCCCCAAAAAAAAAAAAAAAAAAAAAAAACTCTGAATTAGAATTTATTTTCACTCACCTTGACAAAGTGGGGACAAACTTTTTTAACCTTTTTTTAAAAAGAAAGAATAAAAAATAAACTTGGATTTATTTTTGATAGAATTGTACTTGCAAAAAAAAAAAAGAGTGAGAGAGAGAGAGAGAGAGAGATTTTCTAAGTAATCTAGAATCTAGGATTTTAAACCTTAATAATTTTATTTAGATAAGTGAAAAAGAGTGGTGAATAACTGGATATTATTTTAACTACATGAGATGAGATAATCACATTAAAATTAAAATAAAAATTAAAAACTATAAGGGATATGAAGGGTTTTTTTTTTTTTTAACTAACTTAACATGGTCTAATTTTTTTAAACTATAGAATAACTTTTTTTTTTTGAAGGTGAGGACAAAAAAAATAAACAAAGAGAAGGGAGTAACCGTGTTTTGATTGGACTTAGAGTAATGTTAGCAAATTTGAATTTTTGTCATTTTTTTTGTTGATAAACTTGAATTTTTGTAATTGGTTGGAGTGGGAAATTACTTAACAATAAAAAATAAAAAATAAAAGTGAAAAGTTATTCTATAGAGGTATTTTTGAACCATGAAAATGAGAATCTCAAACAGAAAAAGACTCGCAAATAATAGTATAGATATCAAACTACAAGTGTTGGAAAAAATAAGTGTTGAGTTATATGAAAGTGTCTGATAGCCTGTTATAGTCTGTGCCATATAGAATAGTTATTGTGAATGGTGGAGAAAAAGTAAATAGTTTATATAAAAGTGACCAGTAACCCGTCATAGTATGTATTATATAGAATAATTGTGAAAAATGATGTAGTAATGAGTGTAAACGAATAATCATAGAATTACTATTAAAAAAAAAGTTAGTCTTATCAAAGAAGGTGAAAAATCAGAGAAATACTATGTTTACAACATTTCACAACAAATCTTAACTGACATGCTATTATCTATATCTAGATTCTATACTACTATTTAATGAGTTTTCCTTGTTTGGGATTCTCAATTTAGATGCCCAAAATACCATCAAATTCATCTGTTACTAAGACTTAAATCATAGGATTAGACATATAAAATTAGTATTAAAATCTCATAATTTTTAGTTTTTTTTTTTTTTTAAAGTTTTTTCTCCCACCTCCACATTTCTCTCTCATGTTGGTTGTCAAGTACTAATACAACTTATTTTTTTTTTAAAAAAAAACTGTTTTTTTATCCACAAATGTACCATTTTTATAATTAGTAAATTGTTTTTGTCCTACCTCCACATTTCTCTCTCAAGTTAGTGGTCAAGTAATAATTCAATTTTTTTCTTAAAATAAAAAATTAAATAAAACTGTTATGAGTAAAACATATAAACCCAAAAATAAATAAATAAATAAATAAAAAGCCTCATCGCACATTCAAAGTGCGTGTGATGAAGTTAGTTGATTGTTCTTGACATTAGTTGTCAAGTACTAATACAACTTATTTTTAAAAAAAAAAAAAAAACTTTTTTTTCCCACAAACATACCATTTTTTTTATCACTAAACTGTTTTTGTACACCTCCACATTTCTCTCTCATATTAGTAGTCAAGTAATAGTAAAACTTTTTCTTAAAATAAAAAAATTAAATAAAACTGTTATAAGTAAAACATATAAACCTAAAAATAAATAAATAAATAAAAAGCCTCATCACACACTCAAAATACATGTAATGAGGCTAGTTTGTTGTTACTGACGTACAAAAAGGTAATTTCAATTATGAACTTTTTTTTTTTTTGATACATTTATGAACTTAAATTAAAACCAATAACAATTTATCACTTATAATTTATTGTAAAAATATTACAGACTTTACATTTGCTGAAAAGTTATGAACTTAAAAGTTACTCTTTTATTGTATCCGCAAGTATTGCATCCCATGCAAGCTGAACAGCCATACTTTGTTTGCTTTGGAATAATTTATCATTAATTATTCAAATGACTGTATTTATTTCACATTAAATTATAATTTTGATAATCTAATTTTTTTACTTATTACTTTCAATCATTTACGAGACTACAAACTACCCAATTTCTCATCATTTATTGAATTGTCAATTTATAATAGAAGTATCATTGCTTTCATGTGGCTTCATCATTGATAGTCAAGTAGTTATATACTCATCACAACTTGACATATTTTTTGAGTGTGAAATTAGGTTTTGTTTCTAGACTCTTTTTTTTTTTTTTTTTTAAGGGGAACTTAATAAATAACACAGCATAATTAATGCCAATGAGCTTTAAAGATGGTGCCATCATATTTATCTTTAAATTTATACAAATTTTGGATAGAATTTTCATCCGAGCTTGTCTAAAATAAAACGTAGCGG
The DNA here is from genome assembly GCF_040712315.1 of Castanea sativa. Classification (NCBI taxonomy): domain Eukaryota; kingdom Viridiplantae; phylum Streptophyta; class Magnoliopsida; order Fagales; family Fagaceae; genus Castanea; species Castanea sativa. Next base: position 22,918,713 of record NC_134022.1, on the reverse strand, counting down.
TTAAAACAAGTTTTATATATATTTTTAATCATATGATTTATCTAATGAAAAATATTAATAAATACTTTAGGGTATTGGTTTAGAAATATTTTTTATGGAAAAAATGATAAAGAAATTAATTTTATTAATACTTTTTTATATTTTTTTATAAAAAATGTGTCAAAATTTTTTTTATTAATAACTGTGTCAAAATTTTATGACATGTGTCTAATAAGTGGCGGGAACATGGGTGACAATTACGAAGCATTTGAGCAGTGGAAATGGCGGCAGCAAGGCGAAATCTCCAAGAGCTGTTTCCCAAGATGTGGCAGTAAACATATGGATAGTTATTTTTCCAAAGTAACTGCTACGATTTCCTATAAACCTATATTGTTTGTGGGTGTCAATAGCTTGTGTGAGCAAGGGTGTTTAGGGTGTTAGATAGGAAAACGAAAGGTACACTGAGAAAACATTGTAACTATGTGGGTTTTAAGCCTTTGGTGGCTGCGTGTTTTAGAGCAAAGACAGGTTTTGGTGGGAAAAGTTTCAGTTATTTGGCAAGCTAGTTTAAATATATTTGTATACACTTTTTTACCCATATCAAAAATATTCAAACAACATAACTTAAGCTACTCTCCCAAACACCTCCTTAATATTCCTTTATACTTTGAGACAAAGTGGCAAACTAATAAAATGTTGGAAGTTTATGTGCTTGTGGTGTGTGCTTTACATTGTGTTGTGTATTGATTCACACAAACTAATTTGAGTGTCCCTTTATCATGAGTGTTGATGTTGACTAAGAATGTGTTTGGATTCAAGGCTGCGTTTTGCGTTTTGCGTTTCAAGCTTTTTTTTTTTTTTTTTTTTTTTTCAAGCCGCAGATGTTGACCAGTCTTCCGTGAACAGTGCATCTGTGCACTGTTCACGGACCCACAAATTTCACTTTTCAGTCACTTTTTCATTAAAAATGGGTCCCGCGGTACTATTCACACATTTTAAAATTATTTTGCTACAGTGTTTTCAGTTTTCAGTTTTCAGTTTTCAGCAATAAGTTCTATCCAAACGGACCCTAAGTGTGTATTTAGATACGGCTTATTTTGTTAAAAGCTGAAAATTTATTACTAAAAACAATAAAAAATAATTTATGGATTACTGTTCATTGCTGAATGTATTGTTCACTTGCCTTAAAACACTGTTCATGTTTCATGAACAGCGCAAGAGGCGCTGGTAAAAAAAAAAAAAAAAAGGCAAAAACGCCAAAGCTGAAACTAAAAACGCTATTCAAACGGGGCTTAAGACTAAATTGACAACTTAAGGTCAGCTCAACACCTAGGCTTAGGGCCCTATTATAAAAAATTCTCTTGCAATTTTTATTTTGTAATTAGAATTAATAAATATTATTAAAATTGACCATGTCACGAGAAAAGTAGATAGATCAACTACTATCAATTAACACAGAGATGAAAGCAAAACATAAAAACAAAAACTGATTAATTACCTTGCATAAAAAAAGGACAAATGATTTTTAAATCTTAAAAAAATATATAATTTAGAAAATTAAATAAATGTTATTTAATCAATATTTAAATACCGAAAATAATTTCACTTAAATTTATCGTCATATACCTTAAACTGTATTGAGCTAACACTAAGAAGATTCTACCCTATCACACCAAGAGACCAAGATTTCTTTTTGACTAACATAAGTACTCTTTCATCGGCTAAGGGATCTAGGAAAAAAATTGTTCAACTTGCGAGATTAACAGTACATTATAATTATTTTTCAAGAAAAAAGTATTCTTTCATTTGATATTAAAAGACTATTTTTATTTTATTTTTGCCATAAGATCAAGGGCTTAAATAAAACCCAGGGCTTTGATCCCGACATATAGATATTATTTGGTATGGTAGTAGCACAATGTGCATGGCTGCTGATCATTTTTCACGAGACAACTAGAATTGAAAATCAAAATTATTGAGTCCATGTGTGTGTATATATATATATATTCTTTTATAGCCAAATAAAAAAAATCCATTTATTAAATTAAAAATAAAAATTTTACGTTCAGAATATATATAACCCCAAAAAAAAGTAGGCAGAAAACTGTGAATCAGGGACAAATGGAAAAATCAATGACAAGCTGGCAGCCTCCTCAAAATCTTGACCGTTCAGCTTCTTGCCTCCTTTCAGCTAAAACTTTTTAGATATAGTGAAGCACCCAGATTATCTGGAAAGTGAACCTCACAATCTTTATCTAAACATTATCCGGGGTAACAAAGGTGAGGGCTAGAATCAAATGATGTGATTGTTGATTCCAGCAAAGAATAATACTGATAGAGAAAAGGCTTAAACTGTTGTATAATTGGAGAAAAAGTGCAGCAATTTATCCAGAGTTTCAGGATAGAACTTTCTGCCAAATAAAAAACATGGCTTTTTCATCCCATTCCACAAACAAGGTGTGACCAATACAGTTTTCTGCAACCAGAAATCAAAACAAACATCTTTTTAGATCTTCATTCTCCCATATAGAAAAAAATTATTAAGTACGCCAAGAATACAACGGCTTCGTACTCCCTCCTGTTGGTAGATCCCACTATAAATTTAATGAGTGGAATTTACCTAAGAAGAGGGAATACGTTGCCGTAATCTAAGAGTACTGTATGGTTACTTTTCACAAGAACACAGGAAAACAAAAAACTAAGCAACACCTTTAAACCACCATTCAAGTAATAAACTCAATACCTTTCCATCACTAGTGACATGTATGCTCTCGTCAATGGACTGAAATGGTTAACACGGTGTCATTAATGTTGCATCTAATACCAAGGAAATCAACTAAAAGCAAAAGATAAGATTTTTCTCACGTACTGTAATGTTCTTTAGGAGCTCATAAGTAATATCTTGAGCCCTATATGCTTTGGGATGCCATTTTCCTTCGGACCAATCGACATGTGTTACAGACCAATTTGCAATTCCATTGGGATCAATCATCTGAAGAACAGAAATTGAATAAAATGGCACCAATAGGAGAGATTAAATTGAGTTATACTTCACAGAAGATGACTCACATTAAAAAGAGTTGGCAAATAATGCTCATCAGAATAGCAGTTGCGCCCATCCATATTTGGCTGAGAAAGTTGAAAGCACCAACATCAAGATGTTTGTTAATGAAACTGGTTTTACAGTTTACACGTTTTCCATGGGCTTCCATAACACAATATTGGCAGCACAGAAGAAAAGATATTGAATCCAAAGTAGCAAACCATTCAAACTGCGATCTTTTTTTTTTTTTAACAGTTCATATGGCAAAATAATTTGTTGCGTTCAACATTGTTGTTTATGGCATGCATAAAAATATCAGACCATAATAACTTTGGAGAAACTTAAACCTTGTCCAACATTAGCTTGCTTAGATCCTCGTCCTCTTCCAACAGTAATATGAGATATCAACATTAAGATTTTTTTTTTAAAATGCAGCAAATAAAAATTTGATACTAGGGATAGAGCTTCCAAAAAGCAGTCTAAGAACATCAATAAAATAATGTCTTCATTCTAGGTTATGAAATTTGCTTACTAGAAAGCAGCCAATTGCAGGGAAAAACACAATAGACATTCCAAATTTATATAAAAATAATGAATGATACATGCAGCCTAAAAGGAGAAGATTTGGCTAAAAGCACTTTGATGAAACGAAGAAGAAGAAGATCCTCAAAAAAAAAAAAAAAATGAAGAAGAAGAAGCTAGGGTTCAACACTCTAGAATCCACACTAACTTTTCTGAATTATCTTTCAAAAAAAGAGAAATTCAACAGAATAACTTACAGAAAAAATAAAAACAACAGAATTTTAGCATTTAAGAGAAGAAAGAAGACAGAGAGTGAGGCAGGGGAAAGTAATGCAGTTTAGTAATTCTTAAATGTTCATTCATCCTGGGTTCTAATCGTGTTTTCAATTGATAGACCCTTTTTCATAGACATTCCAAAATATAAAAAACAGTTAAAGAAAAACAATTTTACTTCCTAAACCTAAGTTTTTTTAAAGTTGGTGTATTATATTGGTATCTCATTTCCAACTAAGATTACAAATCTCCTCCCCCTCCCAAGACCCCATCCCCCCAAAAAAAGGGAGAGATTGCAGAATCTATACAAATAGACTGCTTTTGGAATGCCTTGGAAACACCTCTACAAAACCCGCATAGGCACATACATAACAATATGTGAAAATTCAAATAAGCGAGCATGTAATTATAGGTATTTGTTGATAAATTATCCCATCATTTGTCCTACCTGCCCCTTAAAAGGTGAAAAAAAGAAAGAAAGAAAAGAGAGGATCATCTTATACTTGCTCCCTCCCATGTCCCAATCCCAACCCCCCCCCCCCCCCCCCCCCCCAAAAAAAAAAAAAAAAGAACAAAGAAAGGGAAAGAAGAGAATCCTAATAACAAGGAGCAAAATAATATCAAAATTCTGCAGCTGAGATGTAGCTATCCCTGGCAAAAGCAAGATTCCTTGCATCAACCATGTCAAGATCTCTATGTTCTTAATTTACACCATATTTTAATCTTAATGAATCAAGACCTGCCAACCTAGATCAAGACAGACATTGAGATATGCGAGGAAAACACAAATGCAGGCCCTACAGAATAGACCAGATTCTTCATCTAGCAAGCAATAACAAAAGCAAGGACAAGATCATGACTGAAAATGGATTACCTTGCAGTAAAGCCTGAATTTCCTGTAGTAAAGATTGTCTGCCGTAACCATGATAGCATGCTGCCGCTTCATGGAAAACCACTGCAATACAAACAACATTCACAAATAGCAACACTTGAGAAATATTTCAATCTTCTATGCTACAAATTTATATATCTGTTGGAAGAAAAAGAAATTAAGCCACAACCTATCTGTGACCAAAAATTCTACAAACAGTAGAATTTTCTGATCTACGTGAATTAAAAAAATTGAAGGTTAGGTCCTGATCTTTTTGCTGTTGAGCAGCCTAACTAATTCTACAAGCAGAGAACGGCATGATATGCCGTCAAGTTGCTTAAATATTCCGGAACTAACCAAAGAATGTGGCACATGATCTCAAATGGCTCTTTGAGGGTAGAGTGTCACAAAGTTTTAAAAGAATACCAAAAATTGAAAAAGCTGAGAGAGACTGTTAGAATAATGGTTAAATGATTAAATTCACCTTTCCTAATAGTTTAAGCTTTTGGAATAAACAATAGTTTATCATGTTATCGGAGCAGGTGGTTTATGGTTTGATCCCAATCTCCACTCTTCCTCCCATTTAAGAAGTTTAAAATCCCACATGTTAGACCCACTATTTAGGGTGAGTTTGGGTCCACGTGTGAGGGGAAGTATTAAAATAGTGGTTAAATGATTAAGTTCACCCTTTCCTATCAGTTCAATATAGGTCATTCTACACAATGCAGTGGAAAAAGTCAGCAAGCCTAAATTTGAATGCTAGTGTGGAATTCCTCAAAGGCTTCCATGAGTTCACACACATTAGTAATTGTTTTCCATGAGGGAAGGTTGCCCAGCCCAGTGAGAGAAAGTGGTCCTCATTTTTGTGCATGAAAAAACTAATATTCAAAAACTTCAATTATGGTGGGAACAACAATATGAAGCTTGGTGAGTAGATGCATTGCAGAGGAATTCATAAAACCAATCAAAAAGGGGAACCAATATTAATTTTGACCATCATATACCTTAATGTGAAAGATAAGGGGCCACAAGAATGTGTTCTGTTTAACATTGAGAAAACTTGTTTTCCTATAATAAGAATCTCTCTTACAAATAAATGAATAAGATCGAAGTTTCTATGTCAACTACAGTTCAATATGTTATAAAGACTTTACCTGTGAAGCCTTCCGAAAATCTTTCTTTTCAACTTCAGGCAACATGTGCTCTGAATACCTCCCAGTTCCATGTGGACCAGGATCAATGAAACTGGAGAGAGAGAAAGAAAGAGAGAGAAAGAGAGAGAGCAAAACAATAAATCATATATCAACTCAGCAGAAACATAGCATTGATATTGGATTGGAAAAGGTTTCAAAATTTTATCAACCAACTACTAAGGGGTTCCTTTCACAAATTAAAGCTAGCGTACCAGTCGATAAAGCTGACATTTGTATACATTAGATAGTGATACACATACTCGAAGTTATGCAGGGGTACACAACTGAAACAAAATTGTAAAAGAAATTATTCAAATACCATATGCTAATAACAAGCACAATTTCACAACTGTAGTAAGAGAAATCTGATAATTAAATCACCTATCAGACAGCAACACAAACTGTTGGTTATCAGGGTCTGTAAGTGCATTTGCCAAAAGCCTCCTCTCTGCATCAACCATGGAAATTTTCCCCCAGCCCACCTGCAACAGCTTTGCTCATTCCATCAACTTACTGATCTGGTTTCATATCAAATGTTTATATTACAAATCTGATATTTATAAATCTTGTATGAGCACTAACTTTTTGGTTTTTGTCTTTTAATAGTTTCAAGCTTTTGAGAAATAGTGAGTTGATTCAAGTTGAGGGAGCACAAAGAGGTAGAGGAAGACCAAAAATAACATTAGTAGAATTACTAAAAAATGATATGTCAATTAAGGAAGTAACAGAGAGTATGACTTTGGACAGAATAGAATGGCGGCAAAGATTTTATGTGGCTGATCCTGCCTAATTTGTTGAGGATCCAAACTCCAAAACATTTGGGAGTTGACTAATTTGTTGTTCTTGTTGTTGCAAGCTTTTATTTTTAGTAATGTAATTATCCTTTCCAAGTATATGGCAAAATGCTGAAACCTCCTAGGGTGAATCTTACAACTCCAAAATTTAACACATAATAAAAGCCTCCATGAGGTTAGGTTGGAGCATCAATTTCCATCCAAAAAGTCTCTCCAACTTTTCAATGTTGAAAAAGCTTTGCGAACATAATGAACTGATGTTAGTTCAAAGATAGAACTCTTTGGCATCTGTGTAAAAAATACACACACACACACACACACACACACACACACACACATATATATATATATAAATTATTGGTAAGTAATGCATGCACCTAATGGGTCTTAATCCCATTAACCCTCAAACATGTCCTAAGGGGGGAGGATACGCTGTTATAAAAATTACAAAATAGCTGTCATCTTGGACCAGAATAATAAGGATGATGCTGTAACCTCAATTGACTGAAAGTAAAACTAATTACTTACACAATCTAAGCATGTGCATTGTTCCTCATTTAAAATGCTTAAGCAAGAACAAGAGTATCACAGACTAAAGCTAGATACAAAATAATTCCAAAGATCCTAAGCTCCCAAGATCCATCAATATTTCAATATATATGCTTTGAGATATAAATTACTGAAGGGAGATTAATATGAAAATGTTTCCAATTTTTGACAGGTCAGTAGTAAGAACACATCTTTCCAGCTTCAATCATAAGTCTTGTCTTCTTTTTAGTATAATTCAAAGCCACTAATAAGGAAAGGAAGATTAAGAACCCACTGAGCCCACTTCATAGTTTGTGACTTTGTGATAATATTATAAAGTATATTTGTATATATGATAACTTACCTTCTCACTCCGAATGTCTTTACCAACAAAGTAGGGGCTTACATGTACTGGTTTTTGCTTAGATGAATGTACATAAACAGTGAATCTGTCCTCGTGGCCCTGCAGAAAGAGAATAAATCATATATTTTTTTCTTGAATAACAGAGTTTGTACCATCTGAGGAAATTGTATAATATTGAGAAGAAAATTAAGTAGCATTTTGGTAAACTGCAGCTAGAGTTAAAAATTCCTAAATTAAATCTTCAATGAATGTATGGTCTGCAATGCAAATATCATCCTCTTCTCAATATTCCATCTCTACATCTCACACTATGCATAACCCAGCCCTCAATAAACACGTGTAACAAGTGAAAATTCAGAATTTGCAGATAACCTTCTGATTAAGTTGCTTTTTTTTTTTTTTTTTTGTGTGGTGGTAAATACACATGCATCCAGTGGGTCTTGAACCCATTACTTGATCCTCCACCCTGCCCTTACAAAAGGGAAGAGGTGATATTTGACCCTGGAACTCATTGGCAACTTTCCAATCAACTAGTTAACTTTAACTAGTCAATATCCTAAAATTAATACAGCTCCAGGGCATTCCACTGTTCAATCTTCCTTACTTAGTTCATTTATATGTGTATGATTGCACACTTTATAACTCAATTTTCTAAATTACCATCTCAACAAAAATCTGTTGTGTATCTCCACTATTTTTATCTGCACTTAATATAAACTAAAATTAATGTGCATACACATTTTTGTGCAACCAAAGATGGAAGTTCAGGATTTTTCCCATGGCTTAATGATAATCCAATGTTTAAATTAAAGGACTTATCACATTCCATCTTCTCAAAGCTTGCATACAGCGAGATTTGAAGATTTTAACATGAGAAGTGAAACTGAAACTCCACACAACAACTAGAGTAGAACCAAAGACAGAGAGATAAAGTATAATCAATAGAATTTGAAAACACCAATTCAGGAATTATATGAATAAATAGTGCAAGAAGTAAAACAAACAAAAGAGAAATGATGAGAAGGGAATAAAGCCTTACATGGAAAAACTTATCCCAGAGCTTCTCAAAAGGTAATGAACCAGGAGTCAGAAACATGAAAGCAATTTTTGGGGTCTTTGATTGAACAGGTGGTGTCTTCAAAATTTCTCTAAAAACAACTCGAGCTGCCGTCTCATCATCAGTTAATTCCCGTGATGGAACATATGGTTGCTCTTTAATCATAGCACAACTACTTGGAGAAAAGAGAGAGCATGCCACAGATGTTCTTGGTGTGTAAACTAAGGCAGCAATCAGAAAAATGCTCACCAAAGAAACCAATATAATAATCCATGTAGGCCTTTTTAAATTTGGTCTCTGTCGCGATCCAAACATGATTATAATATCTCTTATGCCTGGGTGCAATGCATGAGCTATCTTCATTTAAGATGAAGGTATCATAACAGACTCCCAAAGCATCTTTCAAATTCTTTATTTTTCCAGTGAACTAGTCTTGTCCTAAATATAGAACGAATAGTATCTGCCAACCAGCAACTTCTACCACTGATACACCAGAATCTGAAATTACATTGGTATTTAAAGCTTCAAAACCATGTTTAAGCTCACAAAACATGCTTACGCAAAGTAGTGCTACCATGGTTATTTACAATCAAGATAAGCAGAATTTGGCACTTACATATTTCAACCACAAGCCTCTATTCTTCATTTCTATGAAGCACGCAGCAGAGAAAGAGAGAAAGATCACAATTTTTGCTACAAAATAATAATGCATACATGCACAATTATTAGGTGGAAACTAGCAATGTACTCTAAGCATGGATCACATTGTTTAATGCTATCCCATACAACCAAACCAGTCATAGAACCCTAACATATCAATGAAGCACATGAACATATACCATTCTCGAGGTATTTACTGAACTTCCTTCTTATAATTCTATAAGTCTATTTCTTTAAACATATATGACTCATTGGTAATAGTAATCATATATAGATATATTAAAGTCGAAACACAATAAGAATCCAAATTAGTTCTAATTGTAGTCTAAATTTTGCGTTTTCACGCTTAAGCACAGGTTATTGTAATTGCCATTCATTGACAGAGATACATCACATATTACATTCATGCTTACAAATCAACCAAGACAAATTAATTATAGATAGAGAGAATCAGATGTTTTCCAATCTCAATCTACACAATGTAGGTCCACATATATGTAAATGCATTAACCAATCTCATTGCTAAACAAAAAAACAGAGCTGATCATAAAGCTAAGTCTGAATCTAAAGCAAAAAAAAAAAAAAAAAAAACCCAGCGGATCCACATCTCCGTTTATAGCTTTGAACATCACGCGTTTCAAACAACAATCAAAGTATTGAAATCCAATTCTCAAAGAGAAAACATACACACAAATCACAATAATGAGAATATTGTGAAAGTAATATGTACCTGTGATTTAGAACACGAAAGATCCAAAAAAAAAAAAAAAACCAGAGAACTTTCAGTCACTATTGGATCGTGTAAATATTATAATGCTATAGACACACGTCTACAAAAATGAAAAATGTGTGTATGTATATATAAATATAATGCGTGTAATATATATATATATATATATGGTTATAGAAATCTAAATCTAATATAACAAAGAAAGAAACAGAAATGGTGAAATGCTGTCAAAACAGTGGTGACCATTTTGTGGTGGTGGTGGTGGTGGTATCTATTTGCATACATATTTTGTGAGTGGGATCATTATACTGTTATAGATTGTCGCCACCATTCAATGAGGTTTCAATTACTGCGATGTGACCACTTTATCCAATCAGAATACGCCACGTCGGCTTTAAATTGCAAACGCAGCAATGTGATGTCACGCTGTTAACTTTTCCGTTCATCTTCTTCTTCGTTTTTTTTGTTGAGCAGAGCAGGGAGACGGTAAGTTTAACGGGAGATTCAAAAATTTTCCGTTAGTTTTTGTATGCGTGGAGCTTAGTTGGGTTTTGTACTTGTGGACCAGTTGGATAGTTTTTATTGGATGGTTTGGTCATTGTCGCATGAATTAGTCCGCAGGAAATTTGGAGGCAACATTCGACATCACTCTGGTTAATACGACACAAACTCAATATGATTTTTTGTGGGTATAATTTTAATAACCTCACACTTGTGGAGCTTCCTTACATGTGAGGGTAGCTCTCATGCGCCTCGAGTATAAGAGATTTTTCTGTCAATAATTGGCAAATATATTTAAAATGATTAATTTTGTTTTGATTTGCTTAATTCTGTGATGAAACCAAAATGATTGAATTAGGATCCGTTTGGATACAGCTGAAAATTGAAAAATGAAAACTCAAAACTCAAAACACTGTAGCAAAATAATTTTTAAATGTGTGAATAGTGTTGTGGGTTCCATTTTTAATTTTAAAAAATCAGAAAAGTACATAAACAGTGCACCACTGTGCGGTTACTGTTCATGCACAGTGGTGAACACTACATCTTGTCTCCTGTTGGGACATGTGCACAGGAAGGAAAAAAAAAATCTCAAACGTGAAACACCAGACGCAGACTCCTATCCAAACCCACCTTTAATATATATAAATGTGAACTTTAAATATAATTATTAAGTAATTAAAAGAATTTTAATTAATAGTTATATTGATAAATTATAAATAAATAAAACTCTTGTTTTATTTTATTGTTCCTAGATTGTGCATTGAATTATGGATTGAATAATTGGTTATATTAGAGTTGTTACAGCTTGACACTATTATTAAATGGATCAAGTTAGGATTGAGTCCAAGGGCAGCTTGATGAATTTGGAGGCCTAAGGCGAAAATTAGTTATCTTGTTTCATATATAAAATTACCATTAATTAACATGAACCACGTAAAATTTTTATTTATTTTTTAACTTTATAAACACAAAAAAATTGACAAAACTTTTTACATTTGTTGATGTGGCAGATTGATAGTAATGAGTAAAAAAGTGATGTTAGTGGTGAATTTAGTTGAAAACTAGTAAAAGTTTGGTAACTCGATTATAGTAAAAAATGTTGTGAATTACTTTCTTTCTTTTCTTTTTTCTTTTAGAAGTGCTACATTCAGAATATTTTTCATAACAAATCTTAGGTGTTAAGTTGCTTCTTGTTTTTTAGTTGAACCTACCACTAAAATTATTTTTTTGCTGTCAATAACAAACTTTAACAATTTGCTATTTAGGATTTTTTGTAAAAATGTTGTGGACATAGCATTTCTTTCTCTTTTTTATTTGTTTTTCATTTGATAAAAAAATATTATTTTATTTATTGGTTAATATTTTGGCTTAATTAATACTATTAGTTAAAATTTAGAGGTCTTTTTTCACTTGGGGCCTTAGGCAGCTGTATCAATGGCTTATACCATTGAGCTGGTACTGATTGAGTCATGTCTTCAAATATCCATGTCTCAGCATGGCAAGAACATGATCCATTAATTTGATTTGTCATCATTAGATGAGACAATGTACAAAATCATCCATGTATATATTACGTAAACAAGTCACATAATTCATTAAATTGATTATCTGACTAAAAATAGATAGTATTTAGGGGAATTTTCCTCCAAACGATCATGAAATAAACTTTTTTCTTACAAGATTGTGCTCCATATTTATTTCCAAGTAACGATAAAATCATCCAAAATGAAAATTGTTCAATATTTTAGAAATAATACTATTTGTATAGTATTTGAATAGCCAATTTTATTGTAAATTTAATTAAAGAGATCAACTATTGTTCAAGTTGGAGTAACATTATTTTTTTAAAAATCTTAAGTAAATAATTGTCAAACATACTATGCATATTATTATTACTAGTTTATAATCCGTACTTACGCACAAGAATATAATTTTGGGTTATAATTACGCAAGGGAATGATGAATTGTAGTGGTGTTATTGATGTTAACTTGGGTTATAAAACATATAAGATACTAGTTCAACCATAATATTTGAAAGTACTAAAATAGTTTTTTCTTGCAATTTTCATGATATTAGAGCAACCACATCAGCTCATTTATAATATTCTAAAATAGAAAAAAATATCAATTTTACACATTCTAACCCAAAAACAAACACCCACATTAGTCTTTGTAAAAGTATGCAAATATACACCATGGTCGTGTAAATGAACAGTAACCGTGCATATATGCACGGTTACTGTTCACCGTGTAAATTACTTTTTTTTTTTTTTTTGGTCCTCTTTCCTCACCTCACTCTTTCCTTTTTAGCTTCTACTCTCACCTTAGTCTAGCCTCACCGACAAGATCAATATAGAAAGGAGAATTAGAACCACGACGAGCAATGACATCTCGGCACGATGAGCCAATCATGGAGGTTTTTTTGGTACTAGACTGGGCCTGATCGATGACATCTCGGCCTTGGAGAATTGGAACCACGACAAAGCTTGTTACTACCTAGACCTCCACGGCGAACCACGACGAAGCTCGTTACTACTAGTGGACCATGCTTGCATCGCCGAGGTCTCAATTTTTTGTCGGCTTTTGGTCTCGATTTTTTGTGGGGTTCGGATTTTTTGTTTAATTAGTGAGTTTTGGGGTGATGGTGGTTGATGATGGTGGGTGGCTGGGTGGGTTGATGGTGGTGGTTGGGTGGATGTGGGTTGATCTGAAGATGAATATTTTATTTGAATAAATGTGTACAATAGACAAACTGATGTGGGTGCTTTGTAAAAATAGGAGTGTAAAATAGAAAAAATAGGTTTTAGACTTGTAAATTTACAAATTTTTTGCATCCATTGATGTGGATGCTCTTAGTTACGCTAAGTTTCTCATTACACTGCTATTATGTATATAATTTTGAAAATCACTATTGGATATTATATATATATATATATATATATATATATATATATAAAATATCAATTTACAATCTCTATCCGTGAAATTCTACTAAATACAACACAAAAAAGGTCCAATAGTATCTCCTAAATTGAATGGGGATAGGTGCATATATGGGATAATTCAGCTCAATTACAATTTGTTATGTTCAAGATCCTGTTAGACACAATATTTCAATAGAAATAGTATAAAAAAATATACACATTAGTTTAGAGAAAAAATAGTAGCAATAATTTAAACAATTTAACATGTATGGAAGGCTAACAAAAACAAAATTCAATTTTGAATCTAATTAAATTTTCTATAACATTGGTGATATATATATATATATATATATATATATATATATATATATATATGATTAGGTTTTTTTTTATGGTTTATTTATATTGAACTCCTTGTTTTCTACATAGAATTAAATTCACTCGGCACAAAAATTAAAAAAAACTTATATTAGATGAGACACGTGGCGTAAAATTAAACACTAATTGAATTCCAATTTTTACCTTGAGTTAAAATAACTTGGAAAAAAATTTTAAAAACTTAGATTAGAATGAAATACGTGGTGCAAAATTAGACTCTAATTAAATTTCAATTTGAAATTTAATTAGATTTTCTCTCTGCTTTCTTAATATATATAGACACACAGATTATTGAAAAGCTCTATTTTTTTTAATATAACTCTCTTCTTAAGGGTGCATGTCAAAATATAGAATTGTTTACTTTAGAACCTTTTGATACAAGTTTAATTTAATTTAATTTGTTTGGAATCAAATGAGAATCCCTTCAAAAATTAAAAGGTCAATTTTAATCAATATGTAATTTTTGAAAATAAGATCATTAGGTAATTCTGGCGACCTTTTATCTCTCTATCTTATATACCCTCACATGAATGGTGAATCTTACCATTAATTTATTAAAATAACTTACTATTATGTAAAAATAATAAGCATGACATTGTTGTATTCTGGAAATAGTGAATAAATATTCGTTTATAAAAAATGTTAAACTTAAAACTAATTTCTAATAATGTGAAAACACAAACCTTATAATTTTGCATTTTGCAGAGGAATGTGAATCAGATTTAAACCTACTTTTTAAATGTAAACATGTCTAATCCAACTTTGAACAAAAAGTTGTCACAATAAGCAACTAAAATCAATAATGTTATTATTGGCTGACTTCAAAGTTCAAACATCCATGATGTTATTTTGATTGCTTGGGCAACTTGGACAAATCGTTATTCCTTTTGGGAATGTTACAGATAGTGATAAAAGACTGATTTGGGGGCATCTGGGGAGGTTTCCATTCGCCAAATTGCTTCTTTTTGTTTTGGAGGAGATGTCAAATTGCATCTGATCTCAATATATATATATATATATATATATATATATGTGTGTGTGTGTGTGTGTGTGTGTTTATAATGCTTGGCGTTTTATTTTTCAATAACAAAAGTAGGAAGATGAATTTAAACACTAATAAATGTCTTTGTTAGAAGTATTAAGAAGTGTCAGTCGAGTTAAATGACTCTTGGCTAGTGCTTAAAGTTTTATTATAACTAGCTTGCAACCTCATGCATATACATGGATACACTTAAAGATATACAATAAGATGCATAATATAATTCTTATATATATAATTTAAATACTATTGATAATCATTTTTATATTTTGTTAACTCTTTAAAAAATTTTGTAAGAATATTATTAAGTATAAAATGTAAATTGTCCATATTTAAAAAAAAAAAAAATTGTCAAACACTTTTTTTTTTACAATTAATTTATTCTAAACTCTTTCGTTTTTGTACTTAATAATTCACTTGGATGAATAATTGTGATGTGATTCCACATTTGATTCTAAAATTAAGAAATAAAACTCTTTAAGAATAAATAATTTAGGAACATGACACAAAATTAGAACTCTAACTTAGAATTTTAATTTGAGTTTCTCTCAACTTCACCTATTATATATATATATATATATTCCTTGAATTATAAAATAGCATAGATAGTTGATACTTCAACTATAATGAATTATTTCACCTTGCCCTTTTATCCTTTTTCATGATGTTGAAAGAAGCATTGGTTGTCATTTGCACTGAATGGCATATTCTCAAGTAATAGTACAAAATTCTCTCAGCAAGCCATCAATGTGGTGACTTTTATGGTCTCAAATCAGTGTTTCAAGTTACATCTCCAGCAAATACAAGGTCACATATCTTTTCCTCTAGGGAGACAGTTTCCAGAGAACGACTGTTTAATTGCAGGCTCTTCTTTTCCTTCCTATAGACACCTGCTTCACTTATTCTACCACAATTTTCAAGTCCAGCCAATACCACATTGTACGTGCCTAATGCAGGATAAATTCCTTTCTCTAGCATGGTTTTATAAATTTGAAGTCCCTTGTCAGCATTGCCTACTGTGAAGTAAACACCAATTAAAGCAGTGAAAGCAGCTGTGCTCTTCTGATCATCAGGCAATAGATCAAATATTTTTGCAGCACAAGCAGCCCTTCTTGCACAACCAAGCCTATAGATCAAAAGCACACTTAGATAAGTTCCAAGAGAATGTCCAGCCCCAATCATGGCCTCAACAACATTCACCACCTTTGCATATGAGTTTGATCTGATTAAAATGCCTATCAAGGAAAGATATGCAGTTCTCTCAATGATTATTCCCACTCTTACACTATATTTGAAGGCCAATAAAGCACCACTGCGTCTTCCATGACCACAATTTTCTTTGATGATTGCTGAGATAATTGCAGAATCCAATTGCATATTCTTATCCATAATCCCAGTAAGTAGGCGGTCAATGGCTACAAGATTTCGCTTTTTCAAGAAAATCAGTAAAAGCCCTCTGTCTATGCCAAAAGAAGCGTCAGAAGCCCTTGGTTTAATCTCAAATGCCTCCTCCATGCTGATACACTCTATAGAAAAATGAGGATTAACTTCCCTGAGAAGCACTGTACTCTTGCCAGAACTTTTTAAGGCTTCCAGTGCTTCCAGAAACACAGGATAACGCAGAACAAGGCGGCTTTCTTTCATATACTGAAGGATTAGAGTTAAAGCCTTTGTCTCCCCAGCTTTGGAACATTTCTCAACCAATATATTGCATGCAGCTTTATCAGGTTGTGTCCCAGCTTCTTGCATTTTGCTAAAAATCTCGAGGGCTTCTTCATATTTTCCTGGAACCCATTACAAAAAGGAGCAATTAGCCCCAGCATTTTTAGCACACAATCAGGGAGGTTTTGGGTGTTTTGTATCTGATCCTTTTGTCAAAGCTATAGGAAGTTTTGCTCAATAAAGACATCCCAAAGTGCTAAAAGCAGGAGCACCCTAAGTGAATATGCAAGGAATATATATTAAAGAAAAGTTTTATTGACTATGATAATTTATCATGTTACTATGATATTCCTTGCCACGTATTAATTTAAGCAAATAAAATATCTAAACCTTGATTTCACCATAATATCATTATGAATTTTCAAACTAAAAAGTTCAGAATTAATTATTGAGGACAAATATAGACAGCATTGACTGGTATCATTGTGATTAGCAGGAACTGAAAGCTACTAAATGAAATTAGAAATGGTGAGATGAAAAACATGACTCACAACAACTAATTACAATGCTCAAGTACACTTAAAAAAAAAATTTGTTTGAATGACAGATTCATGGAAGAAGTCTATAAGTGGACCGATGCCAATCAGCTGAAATGTTGCATACTAACCCATCCATTTCAAAACAATGAAGAGTATCTCTAATTTAAATAAATCGAATGTCAATAAGTATCCAAGGACTCTATAAATTCATCTGCAGCAAGCAACTTCTTATATATCACAAAGACAAAACTTCTCAAGTGGGTAATTGATTCCTAGAAAGTGGAAACTAAATAAATATAATTAAGTACCGTGCATAGTTTTAGATTTTATTTTAGTACAGTTTATTATTAAAGTTATTTGCTCCAAGCACAGTAAGCACCCAGGTAGACAATTTAACAAACAATTGAAGTGCACCAAGGATACAAAGAAGTACAGCACTCACCAGAACCCACAAGGTACTCCATTAAGATAGTGTAAGTATGACAAGTTGGAGAAAACCCAGATCGAAGCATCTCCTTGTAAACCTCAGTAGCCTCTTTAGCTCTGTTATTATCAAACAGAAGTTTCATATAAGCAGTATAGGAAACAACAGTGGGAAAACAACCATTACCCTTCATTTCTTCCCACACTTTGATTGCTCCATCAACATCACCACAACTAGAAAGCCAATGCATCAGCGAAGTGTAAGTCACAGCATCAATCTTCAACCCCTTCTCTTGCATTTGTTCAAAAACATGCTTCATTGAAGCAACCCTCCCAGCTTCTCCAAAAATGTCAAGCATGGTTGTGTAAGTAAACTGGTCGTGCTTAAACCCTTTTAGCTTTGAAGCCCAGTTGAAAAAA
This sequence comes from Castanea sativa, assembly GCF_040712315.1. Lineage (NCBI taxonomy): Eukaryota > Viridiplantae > Streptophyta > Magnoliopsida > Fagales > Fagaceae > Castanea > Castanea sativa. The sequence goes on along the minus strand of NC_134022.1, from coordinate 22,900,813 downwards.
AGCCAGGCTTTTTCCATTGGTGGATGGGTTTTTAGAACTTGATTGACTGTGTAAGAGTCCCATCTTATAGAAGAGAGATTGTCTAGCTCTTGTTTAGCAGAATCCCATGTTGAATACTTCAAAAGTTTGTATATTTTTCCCACTGTGTCTCTCATATATTCTTTGGGGTTGTCAGTTTCTTCGTTGTTAACTGATTTGAAAGGTTTCTTAGTCTTTCTGTTATAGAAATTGGTAATGGGTTTGTTTTGTTTGTGTTGGCGAAGGGAATGTAGGAGTTTAATCGAACTGTTTCGATAACGAACAGATTGAACACCATGGATAGAGAAAAAGAAGGCAATTTTTTTGAGAAATCCATGGGAATCGTTTGTGTTGCGCATGAATTACAATTTTTACAAGGTAAATTGTTGAGAGTCTTCTCCTATGTACGAGGTGGAACACTTAAGAAGGTGACAACAATGGCAGATGTGACGATGAGAATGCTGCGCAAACCAAAAGGCCAAAAATGAAAACGTCACCGTTAATGGACTGAGAACTGTTGAATGTTGGAATGAAACGAGTCGTTTTGGCAGACCAAGTTATATTAAAATGACGTAATTTTAAAAGACCTGCTGAGCTTATTATTTAGGCGTAAATGCATTTTTAATTTCTATATTTTGGTCATATTTTTATTTTGATCCCTACATTTTTATTTTATCACTTTTAGTCCATAAACCAATTAACGCGTATTATTTTAGTCCTTACCGTCACCCAACTAACAGAAAATGCTGACGTGGCTAATGGAGGGATTAAAATATTATAAAAAATGCCACATCGCCCATGACACATCAGCACGTCAGCATTTTAATTAATAAAAAATTAAAAAAAATTAAAAAGCCCAAAAAATAAAAAGCTAGGTCAGAAAATAAATAAAAATTTTAAAATAAACATTAATCTAAATTTTTTTTTACTTTTCATTTTTTTTCCATAAGAACCTACATGCTCAAGCCCAGAAAATTTCAAAACCAGACAAATTCACATCTCGGTGGACTTTTGAATCCTTTGATCTTAATTAATTATTTCTTAATCTAAATAAAGAACACACAAGTAAGAAGAGAAAACAAAATCAAAAGCACATCACAATAACCAAAAACCCAGCTCTAACATTCCAATTTTCAAAAACTTAACATTAATCATTACCCAACTCTAACATCAACCTCACAAAAACTTAACCTTTTTCCATTACCCACATCACAAATAACCAAGAATCCAGCAAACCCAAAAGATCTAAAATACCCACAAGAAAAACAAATCAAAAAACTCATCAATCATCAAATCTCAAAGGCCAAAATAACCAAGAATCCAAGCTCCAAATCCCCATCACCGAAAAAAAGTTGCTCCGCCGTGGGCGAGATTCCAAAGCACGTCGAGACCAAACCCATCTTCGAATCCAAACACACTAGCTAAAGAAACCCCACACCCACAAGAACACCCATCGAAGTAATTGCTTGGATCCGAGACTACCCAGATCGGAAAGAAAAACCCACTTTGGTTTTGAATGTTAATTCAAACAACCATTCCATTCGAGCGTTGTAGGCGAAGGATGTTGCTGAGAATCGAGAGTTTTTGAACGATCTGGAAGAGGTGGTGGGGAATCTTTGATTAGGGTTAGAGTCGGGAGAGGAGTACGGAGAAGGGAAGCCATTGTTGAAGGAGGAGGAGAAGGAAGAAGCGCTAATGGAGGAAGAGATGTAAGGGTGGAAGGAGCGAGGTTGGAGCTCCGATGGCATCATTTTGGCTCGCCGGAATTAGAGATAAACTCTGTTTTTGCTTGTGTATGAGATTGAAGAAAAGGATCTGAGATGAGTCACGGCTGGCTGCTTCGTTAAGCTTTAGCTCCAGAGTATAGAGTATTTTGGAGTTGGAGATTTGGGAGATTTGGGAGTAGGGGTTTGGAACTCGATTGCAGAGCCCTAACACAATTCAAACAACAAACCCAGATCCGAGACTAAATTTTTTGGGTTTATTTTGTGTTTGTTTCCTAAGAAAATATAGGTTTATGGGTTTGTTGGAGATTGGTCTGTTTACTGGGTTTATGAGTTTGATTTGTGAAAATCATGTGGATTAATGATTTGCTGGAGAATTCGGTCTTGAATGGTTGTTTGTTGTTGTTGTGTTTTTATTTTTTATTTTTATTTATTTATGGGTTTATGTTCTTAGATTTGGGTTGTGTTCTTGTTGTTCTTGTTCAAGGCACTCTTAGATCTCCATTCATGTGATTTTTTGTTTTTAATTTTTTTCATTTAGTTAAAATTAATAATTTTTTTAATTTAAATGCTGACGTGGCAATTTTTTAATACCAAAATATAATTTTTAATTATTATTTTAATCCCTCCATTAGCCATGTCAGCATTTTCTGTTAGTTGGGTGACGGTAAGGACTAAAATAACACGCGTTAATTGGTTTAGGGACTAAAAGTGGTAAAATGAAAATGTAGAGACCAAAATAGAAATAGGGCCAAAATGTAGGGACTAAAAGTGCATTTACATCTATTATTTATTTATTTATTTTTTAATTTAAAAAATTTATAGTTTTTCCCCTTGTTGAGATTGGTTAAAAATATTTACTTTAAGAAACTATGATAATTAGTTGAGTTATAAGACCCTAGTAAAAGACTTATTAATTCCTTAATATTATTTTTTTATTAATTCTTTAATATTATTTTTAAGTATAGTTCAGTAGTACACTAGGTTTTTCAATTAAATTTAAACATTTTGGTAGATTGAATTTAATTGTTCTTGAAAAAGACAACAATATTTACATTTTGTTGGTCAATACAACAAAGTGTTTAAATTTAATTGAAAAACCTAATGTAGATACTCTATTTAAGTTTTACCCTTGTTTTGTAATTTTCAATAACTTTCGAGTCAAACGGCACTTCATAAACAACTATTGCAGAAGGTTTTAGTAATTATGTCTTTAGAACTACACCAAGCAAAGTTTTGATTTCCTCTCACTCAACCTCAATTCTTGAGTCTTTTCACCAATAATTCTCATCAAAGTAATGTCTATGCAAAATCTATAAATTTATATCTAGATCACAATACTGAAAAAAAAATTACCTACTATATTTTGTTTTGTTTGTATTTTGAAAACTATTAGTTGACCAAAAGAGGATGAAATAAAACAATTTAAAGGCTACTAACAAAGACAATTGATGGTAAGTAAAAAATGGCTTAGAAAGGATTATCAGGTATGTTGATCATTTTTTATTTTGGATAAGGAAAAAATCAGGTATGTACACGTGGCAGAAACATAGGAGTACTTCAATTGTACTCGGATGCTACTGTCGATTCTCATTCCTACGTGGCACATCGGGCACCTCGTACCCCAGAAACAAAAAACAAAATGATCTATCTTTGATCTGATCTCTAAGGAGAGTTTTGACCGTCTGAGTCTGGAGAGTCCAGGTGAAGTGCAGCACAATCTATGGCATTGGCTGCTCATTCTTCAGCTCTCTCAATCTCATTCAGAGGCGCCTGGGCCCAGCCCCACCATTCAAAACCCAAACTTCTGTATTCAATTCCCTCCATATCCATATCCATATCCAAATCCAAATCCAATCCACCTCTCATAGGCCTAGTTTCACTTCCTTATCGCCACCGCAAACCATTAAGAATCTTTGCCTCTGTTTCAGTCTCCAACCCAGAGGTGCGGACCGGTCCCGATGATCTCGTTGCCTCTATTCTTTCCAAGGTATATATGTCCGTTTCCTTTTACCTTCAGTCTCTGATGTTTGGTTCTGCATTTCTTTTTCCTAAATTCTGCTTCTAACCAAATAAAGGAATCCAATGCCCGATCAAGTTTATAAATGTTTAACATTGTTGCTGCTGGTATTTATTACAGTAAGTTAATGAATTCAATCAACTGGGTCATTGGATAAGATATAACATTTACACAATTGTACCTTTGTGTCTGTGTTTGTGCGTATATATATGTATATATATGCCTGGCCTTCTCATTTGAAAACACCAGGAGTACTAATTAAGCTAAAATTCATTGGTTATACCCAATGGCAGTACAAAACTTAAACTGCCAATCTGGAGAAACGCCCATAAAACATGTATTTCCATTGGTCAAATGCTAGTAGTCTCTCTCTCTCTCTCTCTCTCTCTCTCTCTTGATAGGTAAGATAGATTTGAACTCCAGACATCCGTTCATGATGACTGCCCTTTACTATGCACTAAAGTCTGCATTTTTCTTTCAATTTCCTGATAGAAAAATCATCTCAAATGCTCATTAAAGAGGGCATAGATTGTTTGGCATTTCAATTACCTTTTTTCTTTTGCAAAAAAATGTGAGTGCTATTCCCCCCACTTTCATCAAATAAGCTGGGTTTTATCGGTGCAGTAGTCTAACGAAAGTTGATGTCCTCTATTTTCCCTGATTTCCAAACTTCATACTTGAGCAGTTATCCACTCTTCCACAGCCTTTAGGACAAGCTTTAGTTGTTGATAGTTGATACTTCAGAGCTTGGTAAACCCCTGATTGTAGTCAGCCATCTAATTTTCGATGTCTTCTTTGCTACTTTTGTTTAATTTATTTCAACCATTTCTGTGGTTCCTCATTTTCATTTGGTGTTCTTGAATTAATGTTTCTGTTGTTGCCTGCCACTAACCTTTGTTATTTTGATACCATTACCATTACGTTGAATCTACTTTTCAAGTTTGACTGCCTAATTTCTAGTTTTCAAGACTAAGATGATATGTTCCGACAACTCCTTGGTTTATGCTGAGGAGTTTAAATATTTGACAGTTCTGGAAACTGAGTTATATCTCTAAATCAGGTGACACAAACAGACGGAGGAGTTTTGCTAACAACGGAAGAACATGAAGAGGTAGCTGCAGTGGCTGAAGAATTGCAGAAATATTGTGTCAATGAGCCTGTGAAATGCCCTCTCATATTTGGAGGTAGAAGCTATATATTTTTAATTAATCATTCTGATTGATTCATTGAACTTCCCGCGTGCAGGATGGGATCCTCTGTTTCCTCACATACTCTCTCCCCCTTTAAATATTATCATCTAGTTGAAAGAAAGAAAAAAATTGAAAATAACATTGCCAACATATTGAAACAATTTTTCTTGTTTCATGCCAATAAACTTTAGCTCAAATGTTAACTCCTTGTAAAAAGGAATGGGGTGGAAGGTGAGGACCGTGAGGTTGTGGGTTTTATGTGTACCTTATAAAAAAAAAAAAAAAAAAAACTGATCTTGTTTCAATCTGTATTTATTAGTACCTTCACCTATTCACAAGGTGCATGAAATGTGCACAATGCTTCCTAAACAAGAAGTTTGAACCTCAGAGTTATTCTGCTTAACTCGTAAATCCACAATGGTTCCTAAATATGGCAATTTACGTACTTTTTAAACGTTGAATCATAGTACCATCTTTTTTCTGGCCATGTATTTCCTGTGATAGTCAGCTATTTACATACTTGGTCATTTTTGTTATCATGGCATGACAATACGAGTGTTTTTTTTCAGAGTGGGACGTGGTGTACTGTTCAATCCCAACATCACCTGGGGGTGGCTATAGGAGTGCATTGGGCCGCCTTTTTTTCAAAACAAAGGAAATGATACAGGCTATCAAAGCTCCCGACACTGTTCTAAACAAGGTCTCCATTAGGGCTTTTGGATTTCTGGATGGAGAGGTCTCCTTGAAAGGTATGCCATCAACAATTTTGTTGTATGAAATGGAATATCCATATTTGTATGTTCAATGATACAACATCTTCTTAGTAATGAAATTTAATCCTTATTGTTTCCTGAGTATCAGTCGACTATGGATTGGCTTGCCCTGATCAAGTTGCACACAATTTAGGGGAGGCAAGCCAACATTGTGTCTGTCTGAGGGTAGCTATAATTCACACTTCTTCACTAAATTTATGCATTCTTGGATTTGTCAAAGTCTTGCTTAGCACTAATATTATCTATTCGTTGAGGTTTCCACACCCCCCCCCCCCCCACCCCACCCCGGTAATTAGTACCAATATAATCACATCACAATTTATATTCATTTGTAAGCTGACCTCATTTTTAATGGAAGACTGGGTTACTAGGCTTATATGTTCCATATCTAAACCTGTCTTTGTGTTATCGACATGAGCTAGCTATTCGAGCTCTAAGCCGATGTCCAAGGTTGACCAAAATGAATGAATTTCTTGTAAGATATAAATCTGTACTTTTTATTTGTTGGCCTCAGGCTCAATTGTTATGCAGATGACAATTGATAAGTGGTCAGTGAGGTTCTCATTCCCTAAGCTTTCCCCCCATGACTGCAGTTAAATGGCTTTCAATGTCAGGATGTATAGCCTAGGTATATGGTTTAGCTAGTAATGGGAGCTCTAAAATGACAAGAAAATGTTTTTGCACACTTTATAATATCCTTCAAATGATGAATCAGATACATTACTTTTGAGTTCATCATTAGGTACAGGGTACCAACACTGACCTTTGTGGCCTAATCATGTCCACATAGCACCATGCTCTGTCTAAACTTCCATTTGTTAGTATCATCCATTTATTGAGTGTTCTCTCTTTGCAAATCCAAGAGTTGATGATTCTGACATTGTGTCTACATGTACATGAACAGGAACACTGAAGGCTCTGGATGACAAATGGATTCAAGTTGTATTTGAGCCACCTGAACTGAGAATAGGGCCAATATTGGAGTTCCAATATGGTGGTGAGAGTGAGGTTAAACTCCAAATCACATACATAGATGACAAGATAAGGTTAGGGAAGGGCTCTAGAGGTTCCCTGTTTGTTTTCCAAAGACGCAGTTAATCTGTTTGTAACATTAATCACTCAGAGGAAGATTTATTCTCTGCATAATATTATACCTAATGATGTGTAATATCAATAGTTTTGTATCATGAGCGAGCAGCTTTGCCTATGCAGTACTAGTGAGATTAGCTCAAGTTCTTTTGCACCTAATGTTAAACCAGAATCTCTTCTCTATTTCAAGTAGGGAGAAAATAGAGTTTATTTTATGGTTCAAATTAAATTTTATAAATCTAAAGCTCTATATACTGTCACGTAGTAATGGCTCTTCATTGGAAACACCAAGAGGTGCCAACTAGTTGAGCTAAGAGGCTCTTGACATCCTCTCCCTCAACTTAAGGTAGCAGTATTTTTTTCAATGAAAAAATAAGAACTATTCTGAGTGTTAAAAAAGGAAAAGAAAAAATGACAAGCAGTAACAGGTAAACACATCTTTTTACCATGCTACTGCCAAAAGAACAGACTTCAAAATGCAGAAAATAAGGACTTTCATTGTTTTATGTTCAATGAGATTGTCATGTCACCAGTCAAACAAGAAAACTGCCACCGTAAGGGGGATATGGATTCAACCGACGTTTCAGATACCTTCAGACCAGAGTTGGTCGCTTTGAAACTTTGTTTCCTTCTTAGAAAAAATATGCTTCTCAAACCTTTTGCACTGTATTTCTTGTTTTCTTCATAGTTGGTCTAGTGTTTTTGGAGTAATAAAGGGAATAACTTCTTGTTGCTACATATTTTAAAATTTTGATTTATATGAAACTTGTGCTGCTCAAAATTATGCCATTGAGACATTTTTCCACTTAGTAGCAGAATATATATATATATATCTTTATTGAATCAACAGGCATTTTATTCAAACCAGAAGAGACCTGAATTGCATAGCAAATTACAAAGAACTTGTAGCAGGACTGAAAACTACAAAAACGAAAGATTACAAGAATACAACCACTTTTTCACATCAGATTTCACATTTAAAAACAAGAAAACATACTAAAAAACTAAGCAGCACTTAGATGAGCAATCAGCAGCCTTTAAATTTCCTTATTAACTGAGTCAGGGAGATTCCTTATTAACCTTTACAATATTTGGAAGGAGAATGTTTTGCATCTCATTCAGATAGATTTCATTTATTGGTAAGTACGAATATTATGCCTATTAGTCCCTAATCAACCTTAACCAAGAAATTTTTTTCACAAGCATATACACCTGATCAGTCCGGTCCATATTTTAGTATTGGGCCTCACTGATGATGATGGGCTTTCAATTTTTGGGCTTTTGCCTAATAGTTTCGGGTTTTTTCTGGGAATAAAAAATATTTTTTTTTAAAAAACCTAATTGAGTAAAGCTCAATTTTTAGGCAAAATCGAAAGCAAAAGCAAAAGCAAAAGAAGGCGGGGAGATGGTTATCTCAAACTCAATCTATGCCAATCTAACTGCTCCTCTTCCAGGTTCTTTTTACATTTTCCACCGTTTCTTATCTTACTAATAATTACCACTTCTTTACTGTACTTTACTCTTTCATGTTATTTCAGGAGCTAGACAATGCAAATACACGGGCCAATCTATGGTATATATATAACTTTAATTTTTCTTTAAAATTCCGAGTTCAACTAAATGCTAATTGATTTTGATTTTGATTTTGGGCAGAGAGTTGTTCCTATACGGATATTAACGGTAGGGAAAAAGCGTTCCCCTGGAGTACAATTGATAGTGGATGAGTACATTCGAAAATTAAAGCATTATTGCACTGTTGATGATGTTCAAATACGGTCCAATCCTAGAAATGCAAGGTATTTATGTAGTCCACTTTTTTCTAATCTTGACTTTTTTATGTTTTTGAAGGGAATTTTTGTTCCATATCACTAATCAAATACTACATTGATTTGCTCATTTATGTGTTGGTAATTTTATGCTAAGAGTCATTTGTAGGCGTCTTATATGCAAAGCGGAAACCGATAATTCGATGTAATTATGGACGCACAAGCGGAAACTGATTTGCTCATTTATGTGTTGCTTGTGTTACTGTGTCCATACCCATACCCGTGTCTATGTCTGTGCTTCCTAGTTTTGGAGTCAGCTATAGACTAAGAAAAAAGGACTTAGAATATGATATATGGTGGGGATTTAGTAATCACATCAATTAACATATTTAGTTGTATTTTATTTATATACATAGGCATATTTTAGCTTTATTTTAAGCATACAAACTAAATAACAATTATCAAAATCTTGAAAACAAATCCATTTAAATTTTTTTTTTTCTTCAAACACATTGAGAATATACTAGGGGATTTTGGAGTGTTCATGCTTCTTCGGCTATAGAGTATAGATCTTCAGAGGGTCGGCCATGTATTCTTTTTGCCATTGTAAATTGTTTGTTCTTAATAATTTTATTTTAGTACTTTTGAATTGATGCCAAGTGTTGTAGTGATGCAAGGGCTCAGGTTGATGATGAAGATACAGCAATGATGAACATTATCAGGTCTGATGATTGGGTACAGTCTCAAACATGATTTGGTTAGGCCACCATTAAACTATCTTGCTCTTAATTTGTTTTTGTTAAGTGCATTTCAATTTATGCCTAAAAGAGAGAAGAGAAAAGAAAAAAAGGAATTGCTTTTGAGACTATCTGGATGAACATTGGTTTTGTTTATCTACTCCCACATTACTTTCTTTGATTTTTCTCGTTGCTGGTATTGCTCTTCTGTTTATCAGGATGTTGTGTGTTTAGTTGTTTGTGCAAAGAAGAATGCTTACAAACCAACCCCAGTTCCTAGTAAACTACTTTATAATCGCATTTAGACCTAAGTTCTCTGACTTAGAATGTCTTCTGCTGTCTGATCTGATAATGAAGTCAAAGTGTTGTCTTAGCTGAACCTATTCCCAACAATTTGTATTGACCCTTGCTGAGGATTTAAAGTTCAAGTTTGGGTTATATTAGTATATGAACTACTGTCACTTAGGGGATCATCTACTTCAGGACTTTAACTAGATAATCTATTAAGGTGCCATGCAGCATCTTCTGTATATTCCATTTGCTTGTATGTGTTGCTTTTGGACTGTCATTCAAGTTTCTACATACTCTCCATGTAAATACTCAAATAAATTTTGGATATAAATAATAATTGGATATTATTTGAGTTCCTATACTGTTCAAGAGTAGTTAAAGTTAAATTTAAGTTGAGAACCAAGTACATTGCCAACTAGCAATCGCTCAAATAGCACCTTCTCCTCTTGTAAGAGCAAGGTGGAGAGTAAGTTCGTGGGTTCAAGATCCACTAGATAGTAGATAAGTTTGTAACTTGCCAATTAAAAATGGGAGAGAATCAAGTATATTGTAATGCAAAGGGGTGTGGAAGGATTAAGGTATACAAGGGGTAAGAAAAGAAAGCAGAATATTCCAATGTTTAGGCTTATTATCCTCAAATGTAAAATTGTAAATACATTAACATGTGAATAAATATGCAAAAGTAACTCGATGCCTTGGGAGACTTGGTTGCCTGGTTACTTGAGGCCTTGCTGTCTAATGTACATTTCTATTACTATTAGTTAGTGACTCCTAATGAATAATATAAATGGGTATTGTGATTGCAAACTGCTCGTACGCACTCATGCCTATTAGGTCTTTAGAGCTTACTGATATTTTATGCCCAACCTGAATCAACTGCACTAGTCTGTCTGCGTGGTATTTTAAATGCATATATTTCAATATACCAAGACAACATTGTTTCAACTATCTGACCATATTATATTACTTGCTGCATTTTCTGCTGTAAGTCCATAGCTCAAATGCTTTGGAAAAGGAAGTAGCATGAATTTATTTCCCTGGGCCTTGTAAAAGCTGCTCTAAACTGTTGCAAGAAGTTTTGCAGCTTGTTCTTACATCTCTGTTCTATAATCATGCACTTTTAGGTTGTGATGTTGGATGAGAATGGACAAGATATTGGGTCTGAGCAGATGGCTGAGTTGGTGGGGGATGCAGGGAATACAGTATGAGCTACCTCAACTTTGATGCTTCTACAATTGGTCATCTTTATAATTCTTTTCAAAATATGAGCAGCATATGGCTCTCTTTTCTTCTCTCATTTGTATAGGCATTGATGCATCCCAATCCTGGTGATGATTCTATGATGTTTTAATATTTGGATATCTCATTCCTTGTGTATTAATGGTGCCCATATTGTGTTTTAAAAATTTTTGCTTTTCTCCAACAATTTGAACTCCTAAGTCCTAATTGTTGATTTCATCAATATTATAAAATGTTCTCCGATATATCTTGGGTCACTTTAACTTGACTGTGCTATTCAAGCTTTTGGCTCTTTGAGATGTTTAAGATTATTATCTTTTAGGCTAAAATATATTTGCATTCTAGTGCATGTGCTTATACTTTGACCTAATCAAGTTGGAATTCTATACCAAGAGTGTTTCCTTACTTAGTTACTCCTGTTTTTATGAGGAATAAAAGGATATCAGTTTGGTTGAAAGGGTATCAGGTCCTGTTACTGTGGTGACCTAAAAGTTTATATAAATAATTTTTGTTTTTTCTATTTCTGTGCAAAATTCAATTGAATATTTCTCCTAGGTGGTTCATAATTAATGTTAATGATGACTCAAACTCTAGCACTTAAACAACTTTCTTGATTTCCAACGTCTTGTATGTGTAACTTGAACTTGGCATTTATATAATATTTGAATTAATTATATTTACTCTCTCTGTCTCTCTTTGGTAGGGAGCTTCTAGATTATCATTTTGCATAGGTGGACCTTATGGTCATGGACGACAATTGCGTGAGCGAGCTAACATATCAATCAAGTTGTCTACGTTGGTCTTAAATCATCAGATGGCATTGCTAGTGCTGATGGAACAGCTATATAGGTAAGAATATTCTCTTCTCCTATTACATTTGGGATTCTATGTTAAACAGTTCCTGATTACTGAAATGTTGTCTTTTCTTTTCCCCTTAAATATTTTGCATGCGAATAGTTAGGGAATTTTAAACTAATAAGGCTTGCTTGCTTTAAATTAAGATGATTGTCTATCACTATGTTTAAGCAATTTTGTTAATTTAAAAGTAAGCATTCTTTGCAAGTGCAGTTTGTAGCAATGCGGAAGCCTCTAGCATGGTGAGCTTTGAATTTCCTATTTTATGGCTGCATCTTTGGCTACAACCATTATTGACTATCACCATTGTTTCCATCACCACTCAAAACCAACAATTTCCACTACCATTTCTATCACCATGAATAAGCAATGGTCTTCATTTAAAAGTATGCATTTTTTTCCCCACAAATGGTAGCAATTTGGAAGTCTTAACAATGGTGAGTTTTAAATTTTTCCTTGGTGCTGGTTGCAATTTAGGCTGCAACCGTTGTTCAGTGTCATTTTTATTTCCGTCACCATTCAAAGCCAACAATTTCCATAACCACCATTAAAAAAACACCACTGTCATGCTCTTGAAAATAATGTATTCTATTAAATTATAAGATTAACACATGCTTTTTTGTCTGACTTTTAGGTCGTGGACTATTCTGAAAGGACAAAAATACCATCATTAGCCATTCTTTCATGATCTGAATCATGTCTGATAGGTATTACTGGGATTGACACGATCTTGTCTGCTCCTCTACCCCCCCCCCCCCCCTTTCTTTGTTTCTTTAATGCTATGCTATAGTATGATGATTAAAATGCTTTGTCCACTTTTATTTGTTGAAATTTGTATCTTCAATTTTTGTGTGGACTGGCTAAGTCCTGTTGCCAAACCTGTTGATTTTAGTAGTTGCCTATGTTTGATTTTATCTTGTTTAAAGATCACTTTCTTGGATGTCTGTTTTGCTTTGCTGGACTGGCTAAGTTTTGCTGGATGTCTCAAATATTCGGAGCTAGTATTTGTTCTTTATGATCTTTTCTTTTGCCCCTTTTTGCCTCGAAAAGTGTTTCTCTTGCATACTTATTATGTTTAAGGTTTGTGCCCCTTGTGCTTTTGAAGAAATGTTGCATGTATACAAGCAAAAATAAATAAAGGGTACCATTTAATATGGTATAAATGAATTAAGTATTGAAATTTATTGTTCTATTGACAGGGATTTTCCAATATTGCTGACCTGGTTATCAACTGGTTGCAACAAGGTTCTATAATGGCGTAGGGTCTGACATTGATTACATATTTGGATGCAGCCCAATCTTCTCTTGAGGAGAACTGGAGAAGTTGCCTTGCTGCTATCTTTCCTTTAGATTTATATTTTGACTTCACAGTTTGGCAAATTATATGAGAGCGTTTCATTAAATAGTCTTGGTGGATTATTATAATAGAAATTTGAAGTTGTGCTTTGTTGGAATTGGAAGCCGCATCAGGACTGAATCGTTCCAGCATGTAGTCTATAGGACTTGTGAAGATGGAACTCATTGTAAGAAACTGACATTTCTTATCAGATGCAGCTCCTTACATGTAGTCTATAGGACTGAAATTTTTTTATCTAATGCCTATGTAGTTTGTATTTTTTTAATCCAAAACTAAAGAGTTTGGCTAAAATAGAATAAAATTTCATACTTTTCAACCCAAAAATTAAGAGAAAAATAAATTTTGAGCTAAAAATTAGAAAATGCAACCTACAAAAAGAATCAATTTAATGTTCAATTAGTCCAATATGAGACCAAATTAGACTGAAGTAGATCGAATTAGACCTAAATGGAGACAAAAGTGGACCAAATTATACCGAAATAAACCAAAATGTTACACTAATGTGGTTCAAAATGATGTCATATAAATATAGATATAAATTATTAGATCATTAATAAGTCATGCAAAATTCCCTTGTTCAATACTTTGTTGCGGATTTGTAAATACCAACAATCACTACCTTAACTTTATGCGACTAACCGTTTAACACTACTATAATAAGGCCGTCGTTTACTCCACACGAGAGAGAGAGAGCCGTAAAGCCACGTTGAACTCGTCCATTGGTTGCCATAAAGCCACGTCATACAAAACTCCCACGCCAACGTGTCACTTTCTCAACTGCTTAAACTAACTAACTCTCTCCTCTCTCTCTCTCTCTCTCTCTTTCCAAAATCCAAACTGCATAGTGCATACATGTCACTATGACTATTCTGCGTTACTCAGTCCCAACTCTTCCCCTGAAAAAGCTCATTATCCCATCAAATTCAACATTCACAAACTTAACTCTCTTTCACTTTCACTTCCACTTCCACACCATGAATTCCATCGCGAGACCTTCAGCTTCATCTTCTTCTTCAACAACATCATTCCACCAGGTTCCGGAACTAGACTCCGATGAAACACACCGCATTTCCGATCAAACCTTTCGAAGGTACTCTTCTTCATCCTCTTCAGCTTCCAGGACTGGCCGAGGGACCGCCATTCTTTGGTTCAGAAATGATCTCAGAGTCTTGGACAATGAAGCTTTGTTTAAGGCCTGGCTTTCCTCCGATTCGGTTTTGCCAGTCTATTGCTTAGATCCTCGCCTTTTCGGCACCACCTATCACTTCGGATTCCCTAAAACTGGAGGTAATATTATATCTGGTTCAGATTTTTCTACAGTTCTTAATCAAAGCTGAAAGCTCGGTTCAGAAGAAAAGCTTGTTTATATTCACCTGTTTAGTGAAAGATAAGTATATAATATTATAAAGTTGTAAATAAATTTTTTAGTCATGGTAAAAAAATAATTTGATCAAGTATCTCTTGAACGAGCTTTAAGCTTGTTTGACAAGAAAATGAACCAAGCTTTGAATATGTAATCTTGGTGATAAGCTCGTGTTTGAAATAAAGTTAAATGAACAAGCTTGAAATTTAATACTCGGCTCGGCTCATTTACATGATTACATCTCTATGTAGTTCCTAAAATCCTATTCATCCCTTTTGAAACGAGTGAATTGAATTTTAACACATAACATTTTTTTAAATGACTCTTATTTTGGTATTTATTTAAATTATTGATAATGTAGTAGAATCTAATCCACTTCTTTCAAAATGAATGGATATGATTTTAAGAACTCCACAGTGGAGTTACCTAAAAATTTTTGAGGATCTTCCATGCACCTTTGTGAATTTCTTTGACTTGTTCTAGTATAACAGAGTATATAAGTTTAAAAATTAAATTGGAGTGATTGCTTGGCAGCCTTGAGAGCGCAGTTTCTTATTGAATGCTTGGCTGACCTGAAAAAGAATTTGATAAAGTACGGCCTAAATTTGCTTATTCGACATGGGAAGCCCGAGGAAATTCTCCCTTCTCTTGCAAAAGCTTTTGGAGCCCACACAGTTAAGTGATTCCCACATTTATTTTGAATTTTTTTAGTAGAAAGAATGGATTAGATATGAGTATATGACTATTCCGAGTTATTGAAGTAAATGGGAGTATGGGTGTTTATAGTCTGATTTATTCTAGCCAGGTATATGCCCAAAAAGAAACTTGCAGTGAGGAGTTGAATGTCGAAAGATTGGTCAGCAAAGGTCTGCAACAAGTGGTGCTACAATCATCTTCAGAGTCAAGAAGAAATACTAACAACCCTAAGTTACAGCTTATTTGGGGTACCACTATGTACCACATTGATGACCTCCCATTTGATACCAGCAGTTTACCGGATGTGTATACTCAGTTTCGCAAGGCATGATGATTGATAATTCTTTTCCATTAGTTTTGAGTTCATTATATTTTGTCATGGATAAGTAGGAAAGCTATTTTATTTGGTCGCAGTGTTGTTTACAAAGTAAAACTTGCAGTCTGTTGAAGCCAAATGCAACATCCGGAGCTGCATTAGAACTCCAACATGTCTTGGGCCGCCACCAAGCATTGATGATTGGGGATGTGTTCCTTCGATGGATCAGCTTGGAGTCTACTCACAATCGCAAAATGTAGGATTTTTAATACATGCATCTGTGCTTCACGGATATAAATTGCGTTTCACTCTAATAAAAATTTTGAGATACAATCCTCCATCATAATATAATGTAGTCCATATTTTTTTCTTTTTAATACAGGTTAGCAAAGGAATGAAGTTTGTTGGGGGTGAAAGTGCAGCACTGGGCAGGGTGAATGAGTACTTTTGGAAGAAGGCAGGGGAAAATCTCTCATCATGTTTCTGTTAATGCTTGTTTTGAAAGCAAGACTGCCAACAATACATTGCAACAAGCATGGAAATTTAACTTCTTAAATACATTGCTGCATTAGAGTTGTTGGTTTTAGATTCCAATAGTTATTATAAAAATAAAAAGATTCCAATAGTTTTCTATGAATGTAGAATTATGAGGACAATAGCTATCAAATTAAAAATTGAGATTAGTGCGATTCATGAACTGTGAAAATAGATTTCATGATTTCATCTCATCTGTTTGATTGATGAGTGATGAGTCTAAATTTCTTCTGTAACCTCCATCCTAATTGCGGATTTGTGCATCAGATACTAAACAATTATGAAGGGCGGCATTTAAAATTCCATGGGATGAAAGATAGGCCAATATGATCATTTCAAAATCAAACAATAAACCAGTTGCAATAATTTAATTTTTGATATAGCTGCTTAAGCATATTTATAATAGAAAGTTATGATGTTTAAAGGAGCACTATTAATATCAATTATGTGGATTTCTAAATTATTCGTGCTTTCTTGTATATGTAGGACTTGCTAAGGATCTACAAAGAGACCAGAAATGGGATGTTAGGACCAGATTATTCAACAAAATTCTCTCCGTGGCTTGCTTCAGGAAGCCTCTCTCCTCGCTTCATACATGAAGAGGTTGAAAATTTCATTCAATTTTTCTTTTGTACTGCACAGAATAGATATACAACAATTTGAAGAATGAGACTAGTTTTTACTTTTATAGGTGAAGAGGTATGAAAAGGAACGGGAAGCAAATAATTCCACATACTGGTATGGTTTTCTCTCAAGATAAACTTATTGACAACATTTCAATTCTGTCCCAATTTCATATTTCTATTGAATTCATAATTTCTTAAGTTGTAAGTGGTTTAAGCCATTTTAGGTGAATAATATTCAGGTACTTTCCTCCAGTTTGTGGTGGCTGATTTCAATCAATGTGCATGTGTGTGGGTGTTTTATCATTAAGTAAACCCCATGATAGTTTCCATCACCGACTTCTGTCCCAAAATTCCTACATGCCCCTTTCCTTTATTATTATTGTTTAATAAAAATTCACATTTTAATGAAAAGTACAAATATATAATTTAGCAATGAGATGACATCAAAAGATATCATCATATGATATCTTTTCTTAACCAGCCTTGACCATTTCTCTCTACTTTCTTTGTTTTGAACTTCTGTTTTCAGCATATTTTTCTCTCTCTGCATTTCTTTTTCCTCAAAAAAAAGAAAAAAAAGAAAGAAAGAAAGGAAAAGCCTCTTACCACGTGCCAGGTTCACATGCAGGCTGAGAGGCTATTCAGTTAACATTTCAGGATAATTTGTTAACTTAACTATGGAATTGCAAAATTGAACTGGTGTGAAAGCAGGATTGCTGGAAATTCTGATTATAACCAATCTTTCAGCTGGGTTAAACTTTTTCAGATATTTTTTATATTTTCCTCTTCCTCTCCTGAATCTATGTTCAACACAACAGGGTTTTGTTCGAATTGATGTGGAGGGACTACTTCAGGTTTCTATCAGTCAAATATGGGAATTCCCTTTTCCATTTAGGTAAAGATTAGAACCATCTTATTCATCTAGTATTAATCAGTTCAGGTCATGAAAATTTGGACTTTGTTTTACTGAATGCAATGTTGTTGGATAATATAGTGCGTGTGTGTTAGAAACTTTTATACATCAATGTAAGTATCATATTGAAGACTTAAAGTTAAGTGTTTCTTGTATGGAGTGATTTGAAGTTCTTTTTTTTTTTTTTTAAGGTGGTCCAAGAAAAGTGGAGCACAGATGGAGCCAAGACAAGAATATGTTTGAGTACTGGAGAGATGGACGTACAGGGTATATTGTTGCTTCCACTAATGTCTGTGTTGCTATCTTCTTTTCATTTCAGCATGTACTTATATATGTGCATGGCCACATGGAAATGGAAAGAGTATTATTTTGATATCTGCTGCATTAGTACTGATCCTGCTTCTTTTTTGTTCATTTTCTGTAAGTAACATTTTATTGACACTCCCTTATCTGAAGGAAATCTCTAACAATCATAGCCTTTGTGTTAATGATTTTATTCCCTCTAATATGGAACTTCTCTTCTATTTTTTCATTTCTTTTTTCTTTTTTGCTTGATATATATGTATTATTTTGGTTATCTGTTATCTTAATGTTACTGTACTCACCTCTATTTTTCTTTTCTTTCTTCTGTTTCATGGTACATGAAACAGGTTGATCTTATGCCCTGGAATGTAGTCAAATATTGAGTATTAGGTTTTTGGAAACCCATTAAAATTTTATATCTCCATGATTTACATA
Organism: Castanea sativa; assembly: GCF_040712315.1. Classification (NCBI taxonomy): domain Eukaryota; kingdom Viridiplantae; phylum Streptophyta; class Magnoliopsida; order Fagales; family Fagaceae; genus Castanea; species Castanea sativa. The sequence goes on along the minus strand of NC_134022.1, from coordinate 22,882,568 downwards.
ATTAAGGTTGTTGAACTTCCAGGTACCCCCTCATAGATGCAAACATGAAAGAACTATCAACCACTGGGTTCATGTCAAACCGCGGACGGCAGGTAAATTCAAGACTGACTTGAGACTGCTTCTTTGAATCTCAATAAATTATATGGTCTACCAAATTACCAATCATTAATTTTATTTCTCCAGATAGTATGTTCCTTTCTTGTTCGAGATATGGGTATTGACTGGCGTTTGGGAGCTGAATGGTTTGAGACATGCCTTTTGGATTATGATCCATGTTCCAATTATGGAAATTGGACATATGGAGCAGGTGATTCTCATCTTCATGTATCTTCCCATTGTCACTTATGCATAAAAGTATGTGTATTTGAGCATTTCCCTGTGTAGGCAAGACTGTATTTTGGCATATTGTAGGTTGTTGTTTCAAAGTTGTTGCTTCATAAACTGAGAAAACAGTTTACATTATTTGATTTATCTAAGTATATCAGTGTCAGTTGTATATGAACTGTATGACCATCTTGGTAGCACCCTAGGACATAACATGCAACAGGATAGTCATGACATGAGATAATTCTAATTATTTACCCAGAGGTGTTTGTAATGTGCACTTCACATTTCAAAATGTTACAATTAACACCTTACTTCGTGATTAATTTGCAATGTTCCTCAACATCCAAGTTAAGGGTAAACTATAGAATTTTTGTAATTTAGGGTACACATTGCAAATGACCTCATAATTTGGGGTAGATAGGCTACACACTGAGCTATTAATTTAGACCTTGGAGTGGACATTGGAAATTAATTTTGATTACGAGTTTTGATTGTAAATTTTTTTGATGGCTAGTGTGCACATAGAAAATGCCCCATAGATTGTAGTTAATCCCTTCTTTTCATTATAAATGTGGTCCAGTCCATCTTTACTGCGGTTTGGGGTATTTATTAAGGTTGTGAGAAAAAAAAAAGAACTAACAAGTGGCAAAATTTTTGGCTGAGGGGACACACACACACACGCACATAGGAAAATTTAATTGACTTTCATGTCAATCCATGGTGATCTTTACATAATAGTAATATAGAAATGGCACCTACTTTCTGTATTTTATAGGAGACACAAGAAAACAATGAAAAACTGCAGAGCATTGAACAAGCCTTTGTAATTGTTCACGTCATATCTGAAACAAAAATATTTCTGAAGTAAGGAAGATATCTCTTACTTCATTTGTACAAGTTGTCCCTTACAATCTTGTCCTTTATTTATGGCAAGAAGGTTTGATATCCTGTAAGTATATCAAAACAAGTGGTATATGGAGGATGCAAAAGGAAATACATGATACTAAAGAGGGTCGGGGGGGGGGGGTTAGTATGTGTATCAAAATATTATTGATTTGACTGGATAACCACTTGACTTGACCATTAAGAGCTACATTTTATCCATGACCCCCCCAAAAAAAAAACTATTGAACGCTGTTATATTCTTGAAATGCAACTGCCAGGTGCTACTCCTTTAAAATTTGCAGTTAATGAGATCCTTTGATAAACATGTCATTCTTTGTTCTTCTTGTTTAGGAGTTGGGAATGACCCTAGAGAAGATCGTTACTTTAGCATCCCAAAGCAAGTAAGTGCTTTCATACAATTTCTCTTTCCTTTCTGGGAGGTGGTAGACAATCAATAAACACTGTTCAGATGCTCTTATATTATTATTCTGAAATCAGATTCATTTATGGATCAGGTTGGGAAGAGGTAAGTCTGTTTTCTGTCCTCGGTATTAGAAAGCAGGAATAAACTAAAACATATTGCGCTTAAATTTCTGAATATAGTACAGCTTTTTCTTTAGTTATGATATTCTTGTTTATGTTAAATGGTAAGTGGAAATATGCTACTGTATACCTGAGTTGCAATTAGTCAACCCAAATTAGCAGCACCGTCCAACTCCTTCATGATTTCTATATAAAAGATGTAATGCTGATTTAGTTATACAGAAATGTAGGTTATAAAATTTGAATTGATAGAGAAGTTTAATACTATTTTATAGATATAAAAGTGTGTTGAGTGTATCAGGACACAAAGATAGAGGATATAGGAGCTTCAAAATCTCTTGTCATGTATAATGACACATACTTTTGCATAGACATGTAACCTATACCTAAGATACTAAAATTGCAGGCACAGACGTATGATCCTGAAGGTGAGTATGTGGCGTACTGGTTACCACAGCTACGAGCACTTCCAAAAGATAAAAGGAACTTTCCTGGGAAGTCATATACTGAGCAAGTTGTACCACTCAAGTTCAAGACTGTCAGTAAACACAGTAGTCAGGATATGGCTTTGGCTGCAAGACGAACCAATTTTAGAGGGAGAAAATAAAGGGGCATGATAGATAAACTTGAAAAAGATGAAGATACAGCACGTCCTGCTTCTAATATATGAGTGATGAGGAATGTTTTTCAGTAAGCTGTTTTTCCTCAATGCTGTTTAATATCTTATAACTTCGACAATGTAGGAAACGTAGGCATCATATTTCATTTGCAAGCTTTCGAATTCATATAGATGCAAATAAGTGAGGTTGTTGCATTAAATACAAAGGCTTTGTAGTTCAAGTAAGGGTTCAGAGGACATTTTGCTGGATTTTCTCTACCTCTATTGTTGGGGACATAGTAAGATTTTGATATTGAGCACATCTTACAACTAGCAAAGCTGGCTTGTTTCCTTCAAGTATGTATAACACTTGTGAAACACTGCCTCACTTCAATATCACCAATACCAACCTTGGTTTCCTTCCACATATATGGTAGCCATTGTAATCATTATGTTGATCAGCAGCAGCAGCTACTGTACCTGAGAACTGAGCATCTTATGCCAATCTTTTTAATAATAATAATTGAAAGCTCGGATTTGGGTAAAAACACAAGAACTTGTTTAGATTCCCAAATAAAAAATATGGCTAGATTGTTTTTACTCTAACTTAGACTAAGTGCGGAACAAGAGTAAATGAGTGCAAACAGCTGATAACACTACCCTAAGCTATATTCATCCAATATCAACAATAAAAGGAAAGCTTAAGAGTAGGGAAGAGAGATATAAACACAAGATAACACCGAGACATGTTATCGAAGAGAAAAGAGAAAATTGAAAAACTCAGTGAAAAACCTTTTCGTGACCCTCCAAGTCGAAATCGATCTACTAAAGAATAAAGTTAGAGTACATGAATAATAAAAGACCTTTCAAGCTTAGTCTACTCGATGTACTTGAGCCCTCCAAGCTCCTACTACCAACTGGCTTCTCGGAACTTTGTCTTCTCTAACTTTCCGGATCCCGCAATTCATCCTGATTGCATTTGCTAATGAATGACTCCTTCTAATACTTCTCAACAGCACCAAAATCTCACTTGACACTTAGAATGGGTGTGGTAAGTGTTTGGGCTATCAACCTTTCAAGGATCTAGAGATGGAGAGGTAGGAGTTGAGGAAAACCACAAGGAAATGTGTAGATGATTGTGGGTATAACAATTTCTAACTCTCAAGTGTATTTTCAAGGGTTTTCTCTCTGAAAATCACTCTTTACAATTTGTGGGTAATGAGAGTATATATAATGTAGGTAAAGCCTTGGTAAAACAAAATATAACTTTTTGCCAAAGAGAATGTTTCGCAAGTTCTTTGCAAGATGACCTTTCCCGCGAGACACTCTCAAAATCCACTTGTTCATCCTTTTAAGCTTGAGTCTTCACACACTTTCACATTTATCCCTTACAATTAAAAACCGACATACATACAAGGAAATATGATTGAATAAATTACAATAAAATTTGGCACAGAATTAAAGCCAACACAAAATAGTTGTAAATTACAACTTTACAATAATAATAATAATAATAATAATATAATCTTTTCCAAAAAAAAAAAAAAAAAAAACTTGGTGTTGTGATGGAGAGAAAAGGTTTGAGCTTAAGATATGAGATAACATTTTTTTAAAAAAAAAAGGGCTTGTGGCGTGATAAGAAGATTTCCATTCTGCTCTAAGAATTTCTTCTAAAAGTGAAAGCATTACACATTTTCTTAATGAAATTGAGGCAAAGTTTTATTCTTTTTGTAAGTGCACCTTATAGGACCTAATCTAAGTGGACTGATGTGGACCGAATTGAATCGAAATGGACCGAATTGGATCAAATGGACTAAATAGACCGAAGTGGACTGAAAGAAATCCAAAATTTTTCCTGGATAAAAATAAAAATTTGGCTTATGTTATGTTGGGTAATAATCTGGTTTGGGTTGGGACTCTTTATCTAATAACAATCCAAAGGCCTTAGACAACCCAGAAAAATAGAGATTGGATTAGGCTACAGGCCTATAGCCGAAAACAAATTGGGACAGTCTGGCCCAAGTGCTTCTATTACCCCACACCCCCAAAAAAAAAAAAACACATATATGGGAAACACAAAAATGAAGATGTAAAGAATCTAGCAGGGTGTATCGCCTCGCGACACAGCCGTGAAGCCTGGATTGACTAACCAAAGAAGCAGCAGCCAGCACCTACCACCTATAGTCAGAGAAAGAGAGAGAGAGCACAGCAAATGGCTGTGAGTATAAAAAATTTCCTGTATTTGGATTTGTATTTTGGCTCTCTCTGATTGATTGAAATGTGGTCTCTATCTCTCTTTCAGCTACTAATTGGGTGTGGAGAATCGTCGTCTTCGGCGTCCCACATCGTTGTTCTACGATACTTGAATCGAGCCCTAGACTCCATCAAACACGACATTTCTCACCTCTTCGCCAATCTTTTCTGCTTCAACACCAACTTCGATTCAAATGCCAAGTAACTTTTACTAACTCTTTCTCTACTCCCTTCACACTCTTTTTTTACTTTGGGTGAATTTGTGAGCGTGTAATTTTTTATTTGTTTTTCTTAACATTAATTTGTGAAGGAGTTGTGGGAATGAGGATATAATGCCGCCTTCTTTCGAGGATCTGTTGGCAACGATTGGTGAGCGTTGCGAATTGAGAGCTCGAGACTGGCTTTCGAAGAAGAAAGATGATAAAGGGGATCCATATGCTGTTTTCAATGTGTTGGATACAATGCTAAAGGACAGTTTGGAACGTTTGAAATTGATGAGGTTAGTTTTTTTTTTTTTTATAAAATGTGTTGGGTACAAATACAATGCTAAAGGTTCATTTTTGTTTCTCTCAGTATTTTTATGAATAGACTGATGCAAGGGACTTAAAATTACCATTATATGATGATGGATAATGTTACTTGGGAAGGAGTATTGATACCTGGATATGACCAGAGGAGTTTCAGCAATTGATAGTGTAAAAATTTTGGTTTTTCGATAGTAAAAGAAAGAAAGAATGTTAGTTTGTTATATTAGTTGCCTTAAGCTTGATGTCTTTGTTTTGACAAGTTCGGTTTTTCTAGAATTAAACGGTCCTATTGAATGACTGACTTAAATATATTCTACTTGTCAATGTCAGCAACTAAAGAAATTTTTTTTTTTTATATATAATTTTTAATTTATTTATCGATATATTTTTGATTAGAAAGAATGAGGGAGGGAATTCAAACCCTGGTTTTTCCTGTGGGAAGAATGCAGGAATGCCACTGACCCACAAGGCTTTTGGCATCAAAAATCGAAAATATTTGACATGTACAGCTAAATGTGTGTAAGAATAAGATGCCTATATATATAAAAAAAAAGGTTTGTAAGATGCAATTGCTCATTGGTTTTTGACTCCCTTTTGTGACAATGGGATATTAAATATTGTTGAGGAATGTTTGTCAAGTCTGGCGAATGAGTTCAGTCATGCAAGAGCTTTCGATTAGTTATGCTGGAATATGTCTGACAATATTCTTATTATTTGTTATATGATTCTAGAGTTTATAGCATGTCTTCTGTTTTTACCTTAAATTATGCAGGGAAAGCATAACTCTGGCAGAGATTGGCGTTCAAGGGTGCGCTTTGGAAGTAAATTATGTTGAACATGCACAAATAATTAGGAATTTGTGTTTGGAGGGTAAGGTGGGTGTGGCTTTATGGCTTCGAAGAAAAATGATACATAAAGGTGTTGTACCTGATGTATTTACACACAATTATCTTGTAAATGGCCTGTGTAAAACTGGTGACTTGGAGAAGGCAGATTGGCTAATTAGGGAGATGGTACAAATGGGTCCCGCTCCCAATTGTGCCACATTCAACACTTTCATCAAGGGTTATTGCCTCATGAATAATGTAGATAGAGCTCTCTATCTTTTCTCTACAATGGCTAATTGTGGTATTATCCCAAATAGAGTTACGTGTAACATACTTGTACATGCATTGTGCAAGAGAGGTCTTTTGGAGGAGGCTGGGAAACTTCTTGGAGAGATACTAGAGGAAGATAATGACAATGGAACATCAGATTTAATTACCTCAACCATACTTATGGATGGTTACTTTAAGAGTGGAGATATGGCTCAGGCTCTTAGTCTTTGGGATGAGATGGCCCAAAATAATACCCGAATTGACGTTGTTGCATATAATGTCCTTATCCATGGATTTTGTTTGAGTCGGCACATGAACCTTGCATATAGGTATTTCTGTGATATGCTTAAAAGAGGTGTACTTCCTGATGTTTTTACTTATAATACTCTTATATCTGCTCTTTGCAAAGTTCAAGAATTTGATGAGGCTTCTTATATCTATGGTGTTATGTCAAGCTTGGGAGTTAATCCTGATCCCATTTCATACAAAATTATTATTCAAGGCTTATGTGTTTATGGAAATGCCATCAGAGCTCATGAGTATCTTCTTTTTATGCTAGAACATTCAATAGTGCCCGAGCCTCACATATGGAACCTAATAATTGATTGTTATGGAAGATGTGGAGATCTTGGTAGTGCATTCTCCATCAGAGATAAAATGTTGGCTTTTGGTGTTCGGCCAAATGTGTTTACCTATAATGCACTGATTCATGCACAAGTAAAAGGAGGGAACATTGCTGATGCTTATTCTCTTAAGAAGGAGATGCTTCTGTCTGGCCTTTATCCTGATGTTGTTACTTATAATTTATTGATAGGCGCAGCTTGTAACGTAGGGCACATCCGTATAGCACTTCAATTAAATGATGAAATGCTGAGAAGGGGATATGATCCTGATATAATAACTTACACTGAACTCATTAGAGGTCACTGTATTAGAGGCAACATGAAGGAAGCTTTAGAGCTTTTTGCGAAGATACAAAGATCTGGTTTACCAATTGATCATGTTCCGTTTCAGATACTTATTAAGAAGTACTGCAGACTGAGGGAGCCTGACATGGCATTTGACCTCTATCAGAAGTGGTTAACTAGGGGCAAATGAGATTGTCATCTTTAATGGACTTTATTTATGCAAAGGCATGATGGAGTTGATCCTGGAAAATAAGGGCCAACTTTAGCTTGCAATTCAGAGCTTCTGCCTTGGAGAATTCTATATGATGGTGGCATTTTTTGCTTGTGGTGAATTTGAAACTTCCATCTACTCTTCAAAAATGCATGTGTCTTTCTGAATGTTCCATGCATTCTTTTTGGTATGTTGAAATATTTTTGTATTGATTGCCACTTATATGTTAGGTCTGTTGTTTCGAACCTAGCCCTCCACTCATGTATTCTCTTTCTTATTTTCATAGGATTGATCATTATCATCATCATTATTTGATTTAGATGGGAAATGCAATGCAAGGGCCACTCATACGCAGATGTTATTGGGATCACTGGAGTGCATCTTGCCTACACACTACTGGTGAAGTAATCGTCATATTTGAGAGAGCAAAGGTTTGCTGGATGAGATAACTGTAAATCACAGGTTCAGATGGTCAGCAGCATCATAATCAGGTAAGCACCTTCAAAATTGTTGCTGCTGCTAGTCATAACATGATTTAGATGCTGGGATCAGTTAGACTTATCCCCCACACCAGAGAGAGAGATTTTTTGTGGTTGGACCTGGTAACTGCACATGATAGGTGCTGCTTTGTGCCTTTAAGCTAGTTTCGGGAAAACCCTGAAGATTTAAGATTAAAATAAGAATAACTCTGTTTCCTGTAGCCTTAAAAAAATTAATCCAAATCTGTTTATTGTCTTTATTGAATTTGGGGGACTTTATTTTGTGGATTGTGTATATTGGTGCACATGATATAAATACTTTAAAAATTGAACAGGTAGAAGAACTGGATTATTCAATATTCTTTTGCTTTTAAGGAAAGAATGAAGTGTATTCATATATTCAAGCATCAAAAAAAAAATTTTAATGTATATTATAGATTTGGATTGGTGTTATTTTTTGCAGGACATATAATTAGAAATAAAGGAAACAGCACCAGGCATGTGACAAAATTTCATACAGGGACTGAATCTGTACACGCAACTGGAATACACCACTTTAATTCTTCATCCTTTCATCACAAATAGGAGAATATGGTCTCTCTACTGTAGCATGGTGCAGTAGTTATAGGTTCTAAAACTGTTAACAAATTCCTCTTAAGACTCTGTTCTCTCACTGAATTGTTTATTTAGAAATCTAAGGGCTGTGATAGTTTACTTTATGGATTAAAAAAAAAGGATATGCTTGACTTCTGATATACAAGAAAAGTGAATCATTTTGAGGAAATATTGATAAGATTATTTTTTTTCTTTCCTTCTTTCTTTGGCAACATTGAACATAAAGGCTGGAAAGGGGAAAATGCTTCTTTTCCCCTTTCATGTGCATGCATGCATGCATGTTTTATTTATTTATATTTTAAGTTACATGTGCACCCTAGTGCCAAGAACTTTGTAGCTCGATGGCATTGCCTGATTTCCTTTATGAGAACTAGGACTCAAGTCCTCTCTCTCACTTGTAACATTTGAATTAACAAAAAGACAAATAAAAAAAGAAAAGAAAAAAGGTTACACATGCACCCGGTGAGTGTTGAACCCAAGATTTCACATTTCAACCCATTCTTCTTTTTCCATTAGATGTAAGCTTTATGGACTACTTATGAATATTACTGTTTCTTGGGATGCCACTGACAGTTATGTCCTGCAACCTACCATCAATTGCACAAATTTTAGCCTCCTGTGATCTTAAGACACCTTCCCATGCTCACCCTTCTTAGATTTAGTTGTTATTCAATTTCTTCATATGCAGTAAAATGAAAGGAAAAAAGGGAAAAAAATAATAATAAAGAATATAAAAGTTGTTACATGGATGCTCTAAGATGGAAAAATATTCAAAGATTTACCATTGGCATTGTTAATATAATTGAAGGAGGCTGCAGCCCATGGATTTGAGTGTTATTGTTGACAAGTAGTTATAAACTTATAATTGGTCAGTGTTTCACCTCTTACTTCCAAAAGTTCAAGAAGTGTTCTGCTTATAAACTGGAAACTTGCCTGGATTACAAATCCATCAATTTGAAGCATTTGATTGACTCCTGATTGTAAGTAAATTAACTGTGAGGCACAAGCACTGCTTAATGTTTTGGTGTAACATTCAGAGTAATCTCTCTCTCAAAACATTAAAAGGATATCAATGTCAGATTTTTAACTGCAAGGATAAAATGGTGACTGGGGATGTTGCATCAGGGTTTGTTCAAAGTAATCAAAACAACATCCTTGCCCTTTTCCTCTACCAATTTATGTTGATTCATTGCTAGGGGTCATTCTTTATATTTTTGCGTAAAATCAACTAACATTAGCGTTCATGAGAAAAGTTGAGAGATTAGAGGGTGATCGAAGAAAAAAAAAAAAAAAAAACTTTGGTCCACGGTGGAGAGAGTACAAATGTGAAAAATCTCTTATGCACCAGGCGCATGAGATACCAGCTCGCACAAATGATGTTAAATGATGGTAAGTGCAATGAGCTACAAAAACCCAAGTGTTAAGGATTTACTCTCTTTATTTTCTTTTCTTGTCAATTAAGTCATGTGGTGGGATTAGAACCCGAGTGTTCACTTTCCAGCTCATATTTAGTGCTTCTCTGATGTAACTAAAATAAACTTTGATATAGCATTAGTGAAAAAAAAAAACTTTGATGTAGACCAAAACCTGTCTTTCTTGTAGCTATCTGGATTGATTAATAAGTAGACTCTCCTTTATTGCTTGCCGACCTGCTTCGGCTTGGTCAAATTATGATGTTCCTTGGATCGTGTGGGGGAGAAGCCTTTATTTCTTATAGTTTTGAAAACCAAGAAATTAGAGTTGATTTTGAAAGGGGATTTATGCAACTTTATCTTAAATTCTCAGCCATTAAAGATGACTCCTCTGAAGTTAGTTGGGTCGTTCAACCCATTTTTGAAGATACCTAACAAGTGAAGGTTTTTTTTTTTTTTTGGTGTGTGCTTATAAATTAGCCTATTGTGTTGCAAATGGTAAAGCGGGTCTATTTCCATTAATAAAAAATTGAAAAAATTGATTGAATTAGGGATAAATAATGTATAAATTATATATGAGATGGATATTGATCTTAATCATCTTGAAAATTTGTTAATATAAAAAATATAAGAAAAAAAATGTAATTCAAAATTTTTTTTAGAAAGGAATTCAAATTGAATTTGATGAAATTCACGGGGAATTAAAAAATATATTGAACTAGGTAATATTTTTTAAAACTTAAAAGAATTCGACGGCATATATTAAAACATTATTTTGGTTCTTACATTTTGAAGTCACGGTCAATTTGGTTCTTACATTTTTGTAGAAGTCAATTTGGTCCTTGTTATTTTTAACTTAGAGTCAATTTGATTCTTACCATTAACTCACTAGCAAAAAATGCTTACGTGGTTAACAGCGTGCTTTGTTGACATATACGCCAAAAAAAAAATATAAAATCAAATATTTAATATTTAAAAGGCCACATAAGCATTTTAATATCAACAGAAAAGCCCATGTCAAACAAAAAACTAAACTGGAAAATTTAATTTAAGAAAAAATAAAAAAAATTATTTAAAAAAAATCTTTAATTTTCTTGTGTATTTTTGCACTCTCTTAGCTACCAAACAATACACCAATCTGAAAAATCCCAACCAAACATTTTCTTATCTACCAAACATTTTTTTCACTTAAAAAAGTCTGAGGCATGCATTAATCATCAACTTTGAAAAACATTTAATGAAAAATGAGTCACTGTTTTTATTTACTAAAATAAAATTACACAAGTGGAAAGTGACAGCCCAGTTAATGGCAACCATTTGTCTAAAATAACAGGAGAGTCAACGCTGAAATCGAGATTAAAAAGCTTGGGTAAAAAAATAAAAGAAAATGAAGACAGATTCTAGAAGTGGGAAAATGAAGAAAGGCAAAGGCGTTGAAAGTGGGGAGAAAGAATAACATGAGAATTGGGAAATGAAAATTGAGTGGAATCGAAGTCTCTCTGTTATTTATAGCATTTGTCAACAAAAAAAGAAAAAGAAAAAGAAAAAGAAATTGACTGAAAATCGTTGTTGAAGCTATTCGACGTGCGTGGCAGCAGCGCGTTAGCCGAAAGCGTAAGCCCAAATAGGCAATAGCCTTTACCCACCCCCAACCCCTCTCCCCTCCCTTCCTTTCCTTAAACATTTCTGAAAAAACCATTTTTGATTTTCTCAAGAAACAAACACAAACTCACACACACTCACGTACTCATTCTTAGATGCCTCGTTTTTCCATAGCATAATAATTACTCCTTCTTACGTTTCTTTTCCCACACGGACTTCATTTCCCGATTCTCATCATTACCCCTTCTCTCCCTCCGTGTGTGTGTGTTGAGATCTGAAGAAGAAGAAGAAGAAGATTGAGATTCGTTGATTGAAGCTACTTATCTTGAAGAAAGTTTTCTGGTAATTTCTAGATCTATTCTCTTTTCCTTCGTTTTCGGATTCATGATCGTCTCCTTCAATTTTTTTTTTTTTTTGGATTTGGTTATAGTTTGAGCTTATATCTAGGTTAGGAGTCTCAAATTTTTTTTTTGTTTGGTTAATATTATTGTAGTATTCGTAGATTTGGAGGGGAAGAAAATGGCGGAGGACAAAGGGATTGGAGAAGGTGAGAACAAAGACGCTAGTACTAGTACTGCTGCGGCTGCTGCTACTACCGACGGCAATGACAAGAAGAAGACGCAGCGCCAGGGAATTCTCTCTCGCGTTTGGAAAGGAATCTTCAGATTACACGGCGACGATTTCGAGAAGAGGTTGCAGTACATTTCTAAGGAAGAGGCTGCTGTTGTTGCCAGATTGAAGCGGAGATCATATACTTGGAGAAGGATGACTCGGAATCTTATTGTAATCTCTGTCATTTTGGAGGTACTTTCTATTTGTTTGTTACTTTGTTATTATTGTGTTTGATTGTGCCTTTGATTTGGTGTCCTTCTAGTTCAATGCGAGTTCTTTTAGTGCGAAATAGAGAGGGAAAAAAAAATATTGGAACATAGACATAATTACATATCGTGAATGTTGTTGAAGTGAATTACTTTCAATATTTCAGCAAAGAGCTTTGTAGCTCAACTAGTTGGTACCTTCTGGTGCTTCCAATGGGGACATCCAGGGTTCAAAACCCCCCTCCCCCACTGTGTAACTATTGAATTATAAAAAAATTGCTATATTTCAATGTTTTTTTATTGAAACACTGGCTTGTCTGGTATGTTCTTAGATACCCTCACACAAACACACACACAAACTTGTGAAGAGACTTTTTTTTTTTTGGTTATATATAATACTAATTTTATTGAAAAAATGGACACATGATGATGAACTCTCTGGACAGGAAGAAAATACAAAAAGCTCAAGAGCTATAGCTAACAGATCGTAGGAAAGCAGAATTGAAATACATTGTGTAAAACCCCAAATATGAGCCCACTGAAATAAAGCACCAAAAAGAAGATGTTTTAAAAGATCTAAGGATCTCTCATTATTATCAAAGATATGGTTATTATGTTCCTGCCAAACTAACCACAATAGACAAACCTGTAAAGAGACATGCATGTATATTCTCACTTATGAACAATAGGAAATGATGAGTGACCTATGATAATAGGATTAGAAAGTGGCCATTTTCAATTATGTACACAATTTTATTGTTATGCCCTCGTCATATAACAAGTAATTTTGTCCATTGAAAGAAATTCACATATCTTTGAAGATAAAGATTCTTCATTTCTCCTTCTTAAGACGCAGCTAGTGGGCGCATTACTTTCATGGCCAGGCTCACTCCTTTTCTCCTGATTATGCTTCTCATTTGTTTTCTTTCATAGATAGTATCACTGCATGCTGAATTTTATTTTCAGTTTCTTTGTATGTTCTGCGTCATACAGGAAGTATGCTACGACTCACTTTTTATAATCTTTTATTGAATTATTTACTTTTTTCTGATAAAAAAAAATAATGCCCATTGAAGGTTTATTACAGCAACATGGATAATGCAATAGCGTCCTACATAACAATACTTATCAAAAAGCGTACCCTACCTATCAAAAAAAAAAAAAAAAAAAAAAAATCAAAAAGCGTACTTTAAATTTATTATGGACTTGTTGTAATGTATGTGCAATATATTTGGTTCCTGATTTTTGCCCCCATAGTACATTCCCAATGTACTCGGGTTGGCTACTTTTTAATATTTACATTACCTATAAAAAAAAAAAACCCTCCCACCCTTTTTTCTTCCCTTCTTGTTTTCTCAAAGAACAGGTGAAAACACCCATCTCTCCTCTCTTTGCTTCCCCCCATTTTCCATCCACCCTAAAATCCGTCAAACAAAATAGATGTTTTGGGTTTTACCTAAATTAGTTTCAATTTTCAGGTTATTGCCATTGGTTATGCAATTATGACAACAAGATCAACGGATTTGGACTGGAAGATGAGAGCATTTCGGATTTTTCCAATGTTTCTTTTGCCTGCTTTATCTTCTGCTTCGTATTCGGCGTTTGTAAGCTTCACAAGGATGTGTAAGTATCTCAACTTTACATCTAGATTGTTGTCTCAAAATTTGTCTATTACATGTCCATTGCGCACTTTAAATCTTTGTTTTTATTTATCCCACAAAACTTTGTTGTACCCACAAGACTTCAGCTCTACCTAATTTGACAATTTTGCTCCAAATTACACTTTATAGAGTTTGTTGCTCTTTCCCATGCTTTAAGAAGTCTCTTAGCATTTTCTCTTATCACGTTTTGGAATATTTGATGCTAGTTCCTACTATAAAGTTTTGAGTGGAAACTGGGATCATAGGTTTCCATTGAAGAATATATGGACAACAAGGATTCTGCTCAAGGTTGCATTTTTGGTTGGACAACTGCATTGTGGAAGATTTTGACAGTGGATAGGCTTTGTAATAAAAGGGGTGTAGCTATAGAAGATTGGTGTTGCATGTGCGAGGAAAGTGGGAAATAGTAGATCATCTCCTACTCCATTATTTTGTAGCAGGAGGAGAACTCTGGTCTGGTCATTGGTCTTTTCTTTATTTGGGGTTAAATGGGCGATGCCATCGCTTGCTGGCAAAGGAAGTGTGGTCTGGCTAGATATTGCAAAATTTGGAAGGCTATACTGATGAAAGTATTTGTCAGTATTCATTCTTCTTTGTTTGTTTGTTGATATTCTAAACTTTTAGATTATAATTTTTGTTTGTGTCTGGAGTTGCTGTAGTAGACTTCTTGTGTATCAGAGTATTCTTCTCTTACGACAAATTGATTCTTTACTTATCAAAATTTTTAATTTTCTCATAGGATGGTGGTAACCTGCTTGATACTCATTTTAAAACAGTGTGATACTCTTGGCTGATACGTATTTATGTAAAATATGAGACATTTCAGCTTTTATTTATTACTAAAAAACTCTATTTTTTTGGCATACACATCCTGTTGCTCTGTCTGTCTGTCTGTCTGTCTGTCTGTCTGTCTATGAACTTTATGTAAACTGTGAGTTTAAAGATAACCAGATTTCATGCACATCCAATTCTATATTCTATGAAGCCCATACAGAAGCACTACTTGCTAAGATTTCAAGGAATGCATGTTTTGATTGTTGATTAAATTATAATCTTTTGTATTATAAACACATTCACTTTCAAAACCATTTTTTTGATTGAGAATTATTTAAAAGTTCATACTGGTCAACAAAAATAAATAAATAAAGGCCAATGAGCTCTAGCTCAAGTGTCCCTTCCCTTGTAAGGGCAAGAAGGATGAGGTTGTGTGTTCAAGACCTACTGTGTGCGTCTATAACTTACCAATAAAAAAAAAAAATACCAGTCTGAGAATTAGGTAGCGATTCCTACCTAGTTTTCAGACCGGCATTTTTTTTAATTGGTAAGTTAAAAAAAAAAAAAAGCTATTGATTTTCTTAGAAATAAAATTAGGTGGTGATTTATAATCATGAGGTATTGAGTACATGGTGCTGGTTTTTATCTCAAAGCCTTATGTTAACTTTTCAGTGGTACATTATGATGTGGTTGTTACTTATGCAAAAAAAAAAAAAAAATGATGTGGTTGTTGTATTGAAGTTGCATAATAATGATTTGTATCTCATCATGTGATTGAATAGGCAATCGGAAGGATGAGAAAACTCTGGACAGGCTCCGAGCTGAAAGGAAAGCGAAAATTGATGAGCTTAAAGAGAAGACAAATTATTACACCACTCAGCAACTCATTCAGGTTGTTATTAGAAGCTAGTCCTGTTGTATCACTTTCAACATTCTTTGTCTTGTCTAGAACTTTTTGTTGAGTTCTGTAGACTATTGTGCTGTTAATTTTTATTAAAATTGCAAAGCTTGAGGATTTAGCCTTGATGCATAATTTCACCCTCTTTTTTCAAAAAGAATTTTAAACAAGTTGTTAACAATTGTAGAAATCTTTGGTGTGAGGTTCACCTGTCATGTTTCTATGAAGTAATTGTCTGTTTTATATCAAAAGAAAGATATTAAATTATGGAATTGTAGGAAATTGCAGCAGGAGGGTTAGTTTGAAGTTTCAGTTGCCTATATTGTGAATGACAGAATATGCATTGATGGAAAATTTGTGTAATGTCTAGATAATTAAAAAGAGTCAGCTTCCACCTAGAAAATACATGATTCTTCTAATGCTTGTGAAGAAATTATGAATGAAGTAAATCTCATGTTAAATATTTATTGAAGAAAAATCAGTTTAGTGGGTAGAATGACCTTATATATATGG
Organism: Castanea sativa; assembly: GCF_040712315.1. Taxonomy (NCBI): domain Eukaryota; kingdom Viridiplantae; phylum Streptophyta; class Magnoliopsida; order Fagales; family Fagaceae; genus Castanea; species Castanea sativa. The sequence goes on along the minus strand of NC_134022.1, from coordinate 22,866,447 downwards.
TTGGGTAGAATCTGTTTTTGATTTGTTTTGCAAGGCATACTATGAGCTGAAACCTCATGGTTGAGCCTTGAGGTGTTTCTCTGAGCCTCACTTTATAGTTTTTTTTTTTTTTTTGGGGGGGGGGGGGTGTACATATTTTGTACTTAGTGTAAGCTCTTCTGTGCAGAGATATGACACTGACCCAGCAGCAAAGGCAGCTGCTGCAACTGTCCTGGCATCTAAGTTGGGTGCAGACTCGGGCCTGAACATACAAGTTGGAGATGAGTCTAAGCTTAAAGCGCCAACAGGGAAAAGCAGTGATGTTGAATTGGTGCAATCTGGTGGGCTCCGAAATCGAAAACAAGTTCTCCCCAGATCCAATAGTATGGTGACTTCTCAATTACATCATTCTGATGGAGAAACAGCTCATTCTGAGGGAACTGAGGTTGATCCTCGTACTTCTGAGCATAATCAGCTGGTAGTTAGTCATCACAGTCATCAAGGATCAGCCACAATTGATGGAGGATGGATTGCTCGAATAGCAGCAATGCTTGTGGGCGAGGATCCAACACAGTCTTATGCGCTCATTTGTGGCAACTGCCATATGCACAATGGTGAGTGTCAAAGGTTCCATCTCTTTTTATAGAAAAAAAAAAAAAAAAAACACCTGACGATGCACACCTGCACAGACATGCACTTCCCACTGTGTTAGCTGTGTTATCTGCAGAATGTGGTGGCATGGAGAAAGCAAATTCATGTATTGTTTTTGTGCAGGGCTTGCTAGGAAGGAGGATTTCCCATACATTACATATTACTGCCCACACTGTCATGCCTTAAATAGGCCAAACCAGTCAGAGGCGCAAGTTTCTGGTTTGGATTCCCCTAATTTGGGCTCCTTGAGAACACAGGGCAGTGGTGATGTGATGGACAATGCCAGAGTTTCTGGTCCTAGTACCCCTAATTTGGGCTCCTTGAGAACACAGGGCACTGATGATTCGTTCGACAATGCCAGTGGTTCTGCGAGTGAGAGTGGTCTGACAAGTAACAACACTGTAAGAGCTGGTTCAGAGATTGAGGAAGTAACTAAAGGGGCAACCTCCGAGCATATAGATACTTGAAATGCATATTTGAGTGGAACTACGTAATTAGGGGAGACAGATTATTTTCTTCACTAGGGCCTTTTTGTTTATTATTTCTAAGGAGTGCTGGATTTTCAGTTGATTTACTTCTATTTGGTATTTGAGATGAGATTACCTACGAGGAACTTTTTGTGCTTTCAGATTTATACATAGATTACGTGTTGATGTTGATTGTAAACTTGTAATTATGGAAATCGTTTGCGTGTTCTTCTTTTTCTTTTTTTAAATCCTATCCTGATGGAAAAGAAGAAAATTCTCCTCCTTTTTGCTTCAAAATCTACTTGATTTTACTCCGCTTTATTTATTTTTTATTCATTGTCCTTAAACTTCTTTATATTTTTTTTAATAAATTATGTTTCAATAAAATATATTGATGTTTTTTTTTATAAATATTTTATTAGTTGCTCAGTCTTGCTCGTGTTTTGAAGCCATATTGATTAATCAAGAAAAACAGTCACTACAGCTTGTATGTATCTGAGTGAATTTTTGTGATCAGTCAATTTTATTTCGTTCTAAGAACATATTCATTACTGAAGATGTTATCTGAATTGATCTGAAATGTATTATGGATAAATCATAGTATAGAAGCTTGACAAGAGGAAACAAAAGAACATTGACTAAAACTTTCTATATAAAAAAATTGAACTGTAAAATGTCCATATCTTGAAAAAAGAATCTAGCTATAAAAAGAAAATCATAATATTTCTAGTGCAATTGAATTAATTTTTTCTCCCTAGATTTACTCTAAATTTTTAGTAAATATCAGATTTTTCTTTTATGAATAAGCAGTGTTGTGTTTGTCTTTATCCAGTATTATAATAATAAGAGTGTAAAGAAAAGCAAACAAAAGTAATTAATTGGAGCTGTAAAATCATCATGTCAGTCAGTCAGAATGCTGGTACGCTGTAAAAGTCACTCAACCTTAGTCCTCTCTGACTTAAGCTTGACCCCCAAAAAATAAATTAAAAAAAAACTAAAAATTAAAAAAAAAAAAAAAAAACTATCTCTCTCCCAAAAAAAAAAAAAAAAAACCTCTCTGTTTCTCTGACTCTGACCCTTCCTCCCTCTCAGACCGTGTGACCTTTCCTTGCCAAAAATCATATTCATATATATCCTTTTTTTTTTTTTTCTTTTTTTCTTTTTCACTTATATAGTTATATACCAAAACCAAAGAAAGAAAAGGGGTAAAGTTTTGTGAGCAAATTTATTTGTCGGTGAAACTCCAAGTCAGAAAAATTAAAATTTCATTCAAATAAACTTTCATCCCAAAAAAAAAAAAAAAAAAAAAATCATTCAAATAACTTCAGTAAAGTTTCTCTCTCTCCCTATCTCCCTCCCTCTCTCTCTATTTTTTTTTTAATTTAATTTATCTGTTTTCTGTTTTTTTACTTTTAAAGTTTGTATCTTTTGATCTTTCAGTTGGCTACAGTCAGAGTTTTCTTTCTCTTTGATCTTCGCTCTCATCAGGTATTCACACCTTAGCTTCTTTATCTTTCTCACTTCATTATATGTAAAACTTAGAGCTTTTCTACTTGTAATTTTTGTTTTGTTTTGTTTTTTTTTTTTTTTTTTATAGATTGATTTCCGTTATTTCGCTTTGATTAATAATAACAACCAATTCCTAGGGTTCTTTTTGTTCCTCTTTCTTTCAGTCTTGTGTAAATTAATCATGATTATTTTAAACAAAAGATCAAATTGAAAGATGGGTTTCTTGAATTACATTGTTTTCTTTAATGGGTGTCAAAGAAAACCCTAGAATTAGCGTAAATGCAGATAGTGAATGTAGACTTTTTTGCCCGTGGAGAGTGCTTAATGATTATTGGTATTGGTAATTATAATGGATTCTTCTCAGGGTGCAATGCTTGGGTAGAACTTTTTTTAAGTGAAATGTTCTTGGAAAACAAACAGAGCCTTAGTTTCACTTGCTTCAATGCACGTCTTTCTCTGATGCTTCACCAAAGAAAAAAAATATTTTGGGTTGCTCCTGAATTATTCTCTATGAAAAAAGGCAGACCCGGATGATATAACTTGGGTTTTCAATTAAATAAGCAATCAAAATTGGATCCTGCTCAAACTACACCTCTACCCTCCATAAGAAAGAAAGCAGTGGAGGGTAAGATTGGGGGTTTAGAACCTGCTGTTGTGTCTCCTGAAGCCCCCAAAAAGTAGTAGCTTCGTGCATTGGGTATGACCTTTTTATAGTTTTAAGAATTTCAGGAGTGATTTGCAAAGCATCTTGCATTTTCTTTGTAATTCTTGAGGCTTCTTCGTGTTAAATACATGTGCACATTAATTAGATTTTTTTCACTATCATTACTTATTATAAAAAAGCGCATTTTTTGCATGTAAAGAGAATGAAGTGTGATACTTATGTCATTAGAAAATCTTGTTACTTGTGTCAACTGCAGGGTCGGTCAGGTCATTAAAATGAGCCGGCCAACTACGCGTAGTAAAAACAAACGACACAGACAAGAGGATAATGTTGATATCACTTCTGAAATATTGAGGTAAATTCAAGCAAGTATAAGTTTTTATCTGTGAATAAAGAGAAGGATGTTATTTTTTCTGTTTGAATATGTTTGTGCTACATTAAAAGTGCGCTTGCGTGTTTGTGTGCGTGTTTTATCTTTGCTCTTATGATTTTGGTCATTGTGTAGGAAAATTCACACAACTGGTGAAATAACGGATGACGATGTAAATCAGCTGTATAAAACTTGGAAACCAGTTTGTCAAGGCTGCCGTGTGAATACTAAAGATAACCCGAATTGTTTTTGTGGGTTAATTCCACCACTCAATGGAAGTCGGAAAGTTGGCCTGTGGCAGAAGACGTCAGATATTCTTCAAGCTCTTGGCCCTGACCCGACCAAGGATCTTCGTGCTTCTGACACTCCTGTGGGTCTAACAAATCTTGGTGCAACATGTTATGCTAACAGCATACTCCAGTGCTTGCACATGAATAAATCTTTCCGAGGAGGTATCTTCTCTCTTGAACCAGACGTTTTGAGACAGAATCCGGTGCTGGATCAGCTTGCACGGCTTTTTGCAAAACTGCACACCAGTAGAATGGCTTTTATAGACTCAAGTCCATTTGTAAAGACATTGGAGTTAGATAATGGAGTTCAACAGGATAGCCATGAGTTCCTGACCTTGCTACTATGTTTGCTTGAGCGTTGTCTGAGCAACTCTAAAGTTTCCAAGGCAAGAACGATTGTTCAGGACCTTTTTCGTGGAAGAGTGTCACATGTGACCACGTAAGACTGGATTTATTTAAATGCTAATTGCATTTTTTTTTTTTTTTTTTTTGTTGCCATTCAGAGTTTTTCTTTGTTTATTTGGACATTTAGACCATATGATTCTTCTTTTGTCATTTTTTTTTTAAAAAAATTTGGTTGGCTCCTCTTAAATTATGATACATGGTAAGGACAATAAGGGAACCAAAGAAAGCAAGACATGTAAGAAATTAATAAGCTATAAAAGAATAAAAGAGTTGTCATGAGTATTTATTCACTTTAAACAAATATCTTTCTCATTTTTGTAACTTAATCGAAAAAAAAAATTGATAAATCAACTTTTAAAGTTTGTCATCTCATAATTTTAAAAGATATTTAAAATTTTATACAAACTTTTCCAATTATTGGAATTCCTCTGCCATGTAGTTTTTGATCATTTTCATGTTTTTGAGGAAGTACTCTTGCTTCATTTGAAATACCCAACATTTAATTTTTTTTAATTGGTACTGAATACTACAGGAAGTCCAGTGTGGTAACTAGGGTTTCAAATTGATGATCTAACCCCCAGTCGTTTTTTATTTATTTATTTAAACCTTTAGTATTGCCTTCTTTCGAGTGACTTGATTACAACTTAGTTGCAACTTTTAAATGCAAAGTTTGTGTTTATGAATAGCTTTGAATTGTGCAATGAGCAGGGGTCAGCAACTTATGCTAACATGTAGACACAGTAGTTTCAACTGCTTTGTATATATCATCTCTCTCTTGGTTGAATTTGTATTTGTTTTGGTTGCCGGTGCTATTATTGCCTTCTTTCTAGTGACTTGATTATAACTTGGTTGCAACTTTTAAATGGAATGTTTGTGTTTGTGAATAGCTATAAATTGTATAATGAGCAGGAGTCAGCAGCTTATGCTTACGTGTAGTAGTTTCAATTGCTTTGTATAAATCATCTCTCCTTGGTTAAATTTGTATTTGTTTTGGTTGCCGGTGCTAGTATTTCCTTCTTTCTAGTGACTTGATTATAACTTGGTTGCAACTTTTAAATGCAATGTTTGTGTTTAGGAATAGCTATAAATTGTATAATGAGCAGGAGTCAGCAGCTTATGCTAACGTATAGTAGTTTCAATTGCTTGTATAAATCATCTCTCCTTGGTTGAATCTGTATTTGTTTTGGTTGTCGCCAGTGCTTGTATTATGATTTGAGTGCATTGTTAAATAACAAATCTGGTTGGATTCAATTGTTTGACAGCCTCCTCCCCCAACTATTGAATATTCAAATGAAAAAAAAAAATACTATGATTTGAGTGCATTGGGTGAGCCATTTTAGTACTATGATATGTTATCTTTGCATTGGTGGGTCATGGATAATCCTCCTCCACATGTGCGCCAGGGGTGAGGGAGTTCCTTTTTTTTTTTTTTTTTTACCAAGTGAATGATCTGTTTTTACTTTTTATAATCAAATGAAATTTATATCTTCATTTTCTTTTGAGTGAATTGAACTCTGGAAATCTTTGGTGCTTTTAGTTATATGAGGAATATAGTAATTAATTTTAAAGTTTATTTTTTTAAAATATTTTCTTTTCTATAATCATTTTTCTGTATGCATGCACATGTATGTCTATTTGTGGAAGAAGGGGGTTTTAACTGGCAGTTGTCTTTATATTTTCTCAAGTGGTGAAAAATATTGAGGATCAGTCACTGTCTTTAAAAATTAAGTCTGCATATTTGGCTTAAGTTAATCTTACATTGCTGTTTATCAGCTATTTTCTACTTTAGATGTTTCACAGTCAATATTAGTTACTTTTAGTCAAAAATATTTTTCACTCTTATATCTTTGCTATGTATGTAGGTGCTCACAATGTGGAAAAGATTCTGAGGCTTCTTCAAACATGGAGGACTTTTATGAGCTTGAGCTGAACGTCAAGGGTTTGAAAACATTAGATGAGAGTTTAGATGATTATCTAAGTGTGGAAGAACTTCATGGAGATAATCAATATTTTTGCGAGTCATGTAAAACAAGAGTCGATGCTACTCGCAGTATCAAGCTACGAGCATTACCTGATGTACTTAACTTTCAGCTTAAGCGTTGTGTTTTTCTTCCAAAGGTACTTCTTTATACATTTTTGAGAAAGTAATTTTCAATTTATTGGCTAATGTTCTGAATATACAAAGCTAAACTGAACTTTTTCATATCCTTTCATTTTCCCTAATTTTCTTTCTTTCATTTAACCAAATGCTTCATGGAGATGATGAGAGTTTTGAGTCAGTACTCTTGCATTGGTGTAAAGCTGTTAATGACTTGATAAGGTTATATAAGCGAGTTACTTATCAAAAAAAGGTTATATAAGGGAGTTCCCATATTTGTTAATAAAAGAGAAAGCTTACAAATGAATGACGCTTACTTCATGGCATTTGAGATAGTTACAACTTTTAGAAGAATCGGTTCTTTTTTTATTCTTTAAAGATGGATTGCAATGGCAGGATTAAGTTCTGGACCTTCTCTACTACATTCTTTGAACTATCAATGACTATTCTTTTTTTTTTTTTTTTTCTAAATGTCTTGCCTTTTGTCTTCTCCTTTTTTTTTATTTTTATAAATAACATGTAGTACGATTGGCAAAGGAAAGCTGTCTAAAGTGGTAATGTTCTTTTCTAGTGGCTTGGTTTTGCGGCCATTTTATTGTCTGATTTATTTACTGACTGTTTTAATGATAATTCCGATATGCATGATTTGTCTGGTCAATGGAAATAAATTACTAATTACGTGTCTCACATAATATTACTATATGGATGTGTGCATGCAATAGTGCCTGGATGTGTGCATGCAATAGTCAATGTATTTATGCAAACGAATTATACATTGCACGATATTGTACATTATATATTTTTTAGACATGTATTTACATATTGTTTTATGTCAGTAGACTACAATGAAGAAGAAAATCACTTCTGCATTTTGTTTCCCTGGAGAACTGGATATGCGACAAAGGCTATCTGAGCCTTCTCAGTGTGAATTGATTTATGACTTGTCAGCAGTGTTGATTCACAAGGGAACTGCTGTAAATAGTGGACATTATGTAGCTCATATTAAGGATGAAGATACTGGACAATGGTGGGAATTTGATGATGAGCAAGTCTCAAATTTAGGTCGTCACCCTTTTGGAGAAGGGTCTTCAAGTTCCCCTTCTAAAACTGTTGAAACCAAGCCTGTTCATCCATCTTGCTCAGAGCCAAGGAATATTGTAGCCAATGGAAACCACGTAAATTCTGTTGAGCCAAAATCTTCAGAGTCTAGTACTAATAATGCAGAGATATTTTCATCAGGCGATGCATATATGCTGATGTATAATCTTAGGCAAGCCAGGAAGGACAGTGAAAAAAAAGATAAGGTGTCTGGTGCTAGTGATACAGAAATAGAAGCTGATACAGTATCTTTACATGATGGTGTTTCTCTTCCATCTCACCTTTGTGAAGAGATAAAAAATTGGAATGCTTCATATGATGATGCTTGCCAGAAGTATGAATTAAATAAGGAAGGAGAGTTGGATCGTATCACTAAAAGGAGACAGGAAGTGCGGTCAGTTCTGTCTGAAGCCCCTGTACGGTCAACTGAGGAAGCATTCTTTTGGATTTCTGCAGAATGGCTTCGGCAGTGGGCTGACAACATAAATCCACTGTAAGTATGAGATCGTATTCTACCTTAATTATTTTGGGTCTCTCCCATCTGCTTATGTATGTAATCTACTGTTGCTGCTCTCTCTCCCTCTACATCTGGCGTAACTTTGGGTTAATGTTACACCACTCTATAACTCTTTATTGGTTAATATTTTTAAGATTCCTGCATTCTTAACACTCCAAAATTCATGGCAAAAGGATATTGTTTAATATTTAATCCATAAATTCATGTTTTGTGTAATACTTCGAAATACAAAAGACCTGAAATTCAAATATATTATATTATATATGAAATAGTTATTGATCTCTAATACAATTGTCAAAAAGCTCATTTGATAGAAAGTTATTGAATGTTGTAAGTGACTAAGGGCCTGTTTGGGATGTACTTATAAGCTTGATTATTGCTTATTTTTCCTTCCTACTATTTGCGGGTCTCACATGAGTCACCCACTTGTTTTATTTAACTTTTGCTTATTTTTCCTATTATTTGAGGGTCTCATGTGAGCCACCCTTTTACCTTTTATCTATAGCACTTTACCTTTTATCTATAGTACTTTCAACAAAAAGCCTGATAAGTTGTTCCCAAATGGACACGAAGTGTAATATTGACAATAGTTACACCAGATGTAACTTAAACCTAATGAACTAACTAACTAACTAACTATATATATATATATATATATATATATATATATAGGATTTTAGAAAGATTTCTTACCAAGAGTAGGTACCATATCTGCCCAGGACATCACCTGAGGATTCATTTTCACTAATTCTGTTATTTCCACTCCACATGACCTTTATCCTTTTATTTAGATGGTGTATATTCCATTTTTTCCTTTACGTGATAGCACTTAAGGGCAACTGTCATGTCAGTCTTAGAGTTGTGCATTCTTTTATAGATTATTTGTAATTTCCTGCAGTGTTCTTGACAATACGTCTATCCAATGCTTGCATGGAAAAGTCCCGCTTTCAAAAGTTAGTTCCATGAAGCGATTGTCAGCTAGAGCTTGGAACATACTTCTCTCTAAGGTAATTACTCTTTAATTAGTTTGACTTATGATTGCCAATGAGCTCTAGCCTAAATGGCACCTCCTTCCCATTTAAGAGGCTAAGAGCTACACAGAGGGCAAGGTTGTGGGTATGTGTAGTTACCAATAAAAAAAAAGGTTCAAATTTTATGTCATGTTCTTCAGTTACTTTCCCTGGGCAGTTGTGTTAAGATGCTTTTATTTGTGGATTTTATGGCTATTTTGCAACACGCAGCTAGATTCAATTTTTAAATCTATATGAATATCTGCTAGATTTACTGAACAATTATATTTTGGAGCTCTTTCATGTATCCCAGTTTGCTTCTGTTGGGACATATTTTTTCAATTTCACCATCGATGGTTTTTGCAATAAATAAAACATAATAAATTAAAATTAAGTGATATGGGTGGATTCATAATAGTTGTAGATATTGAGAGTTGAGATAGAATATTAGTAAAATTTTGTTTTGGGAGAAGAAACAATTGATTTACAAAAAGGGGAGGTGGGGAATTTCTCTAAATTAATTAGTATTTTTCCAATAAAAAAAAATTAAAGAATTGTTTTTTTTTTTTAATTATTTATTTACATTAGTTATCTACATCTGGTTTAGGTTTTCCTCTCTGTTCTATCCTCTTCATTCATTGGTTCTATCAATCCGTTTATGCATTCCTGTCTCCTTTTTGCTACTGACTTGCTTTACCATTCCTTCTTTTATTTGGTGAGTTACTAAATGCTTGTAAATTCAGTATGATGGGGGGCCAACACTGGCCAATAATGACTACTGCATGGATTGCCTTATTGATGGAGCCCGTACTGTGGTATGCGGTGATAGCTACCGGGATAGAAGAACAATAATGAAGCAAATTGCAAACGAGGCAATTCAAGGGACCTCTGTGGATGGAGCGTATTATGTATCTAAGGCATGGTATGACTGTAAATTATCTTATTCCTTCTCATCTGTTCCCGAATATGCTAGTTTATTTTAATTATTTAGCATATGATCACCTGTGTGGGAAATTTTCTCATCTTAAATATAAACTGATCAAAAGAAAAACTTTTAGTTTCTGATGATCCCTTGCACTTGTTATGTGACATGAATGGAAGAAAATACTGTTTTTCTTCTTAATTTGTGCTTCTCATCATGCATCATACTATCTACCAATTTCACAGTGATGCAATTCAGGTTTTGATATTTGTAGGTTGCAACAGTGGCTAAAAAGAAAAATCCTCGATGCACCCTCTGAAGGTGATGCTGGACCAACAGAAGCAATCACATGTCCTCATGAGCAACTTAGGCCTGATCAAGCTACTGGTGCTAAGCGAGTTCTGGTTCCTGAGAATCTTTGGCTCTTCTTATATGAAGATGCTATTGCAGTTAAACCTGATGATCTGTCGGGGTGCTCAGCCTTTCCTTCTGACTCTAAACAATGTCCTCAATGCAGTGATGATTTATCTGAAGAGGCAGTCAAGGAGGACTCTTTAAGGTGATTCCAACATATATAAGTATTGTAGACCTAACATGCTTTTATAGCTGTCTGACTTCAATTACATATGCTGTAGAGTTGTGAAGCTCAAACAGCGCCAGAATCATGAGAAATTAGCAACGGGGAAAAGTATTCCACTTTTCCCAGATTGCAAGTATTACTTAGTACCCTCCTCGTGGCTTTCAAAATGGAAAGACTATATTAATGCAAGTGGGAGGAATGTCTCTTTATTTGGGAAACCTGAGACTCTGGACAGTGTCATTGATATGCTGAAGTGTGAAAAGGTGACTTTCTACTTTGCTCTGGACTGCTTCTATCTTATTGTATTCTTGCATCTCCAGTGCTTTGTGTGTGTTTGAATCTCTTTGGTCATTGCTTATGATTTTATTTAAGTTAATGAAAGATGATGATGGTGATAGTAATGGTGAATGAGGTTTTGAACAAACGGTCCATAGAACTTTCAAATTGTGCCAAATAGACTCACTGCTAAATTGACTGCAATCCAATTTGGGCATACTGCTTCATATATGATCTTCAACATGTTCTCCATTGTTTTCAAGATAACTATTGTAATATAAATCTTGTGTTTTTGTTTGATCAGCATACACAACTTCTTGAAAGGCCACCCGAACTAGTTTGCAAACGTGGTACCATATTTCAGAAGGTAAGTATATGAAACTGATATATCATACCTGTCATTTTTTATCAGCAAAGGTGTAGTTGAAGTTTTCAATGTCTGAAAGTTACTGGTGTTAAGTAGCAACTTTCTGCTTCGAGTCAATTCTTGTATAAATGCTGATTTTTTTGTTGTTCTCTTGCCGTTGTTGATTCTAGACAGATGGGTTGACAATCATTACTGAGAATGATTGGAAATGCTTCTGTGAAGAGTGGGGCGGTACCAAGGAAAAAGGCATATCTGCGATAATTGAGTACAGTTGTAATGCAGGAAATTTTATGGTTGGGAACTGTGAAGAGTTGCCAGTATGTGAGGAGCATCTGAGTTCCCATGAAGAAGTGAACACTGAGAATGGGACTAGACAACCTGCAATCAGGACTTGTCCAGAGGTAATCTGAAACTTTGCCCTTGTCTCCGTTCTCTGTGCTGCACAGTGAGGAACATTTTCTCTTCATTTTTTCCCTTTATATTTTTTAGTCAAATTGTCGCATATTAAGGTTATCTTATTTACTAAAAGTGAGTTAAAGTCCTCTGGTAGAATTGTTAGTTTGTTGGGTTGACTTGCACAACTAGCTTTTCATTTTTTTTTGAACTATCTTAATTTTCATTTGCACTCTTCTGTATGATATGTGCTGGACTTTTCACATCCTTTTTTGTGAAAAATATATGTATATGTTTATAAGAGCATTGTAGTTTGGTGATCTGTTAGTAGCATCTTCTAAATGTTGAGTAAATGTTAGCAACAGTCAACAGGCCATTAAAAGCCTGTTTGAACAAATCAAAATTTGGAAGGTGTAAATTCTGCAATTGTAGCCTCCATGGGATTTCTTATGATTTGAATATGCTATTTGGGGATCAATCTATTAGGAATAGGGCTACATAGTTATGGTACATTTACACTAACATCTAATTGAAGACAGGATCTGATAAATACAAACATGGGACAGCATATATATATAAGAAAATATTGTGTAAGCCATCGAGAACCTTTTGAATTACTACTTTACTTTTATTCAAGTGGTTCTTACAAACAAAGGACAAACATATATGGTTAAAGTAAAATTCTGATGCATTTTTTTGTCTTTAATTTAATTTAAGTTAAATTTAAGAGAAGAAAAAATACTTCTTTTTGGTTTTTTAGTTGTAAGATTTTTTAAAACATATTATTCTAGTTATAGTACAGTCTTGCTTTTTTATTTTTTATTTTTTATTTTATTCAGGAAAATCTTTTATTTATAAAAAGAATTAGATATAAGAGTTTCAACCTTGTCAACTGATGCCTATTCAGCTTCATGAATCTGTTACTAAGTATAATTTTTTTTAAGATGACATCATTGTTTCTCAATTATTCGAGTAATTATATTTCTTATTTTCTGTCACACTGTTGAATTTGATCACATCGTCACTTCAATGCACAATTCTAAAGTTTTAGTTTGTTTTCACATTGGTAGATTGTTAAATTTAATTCATATAAATCAATTTGTTTATTCTTTTCCTTCCCTGTGCTGCTTTTTCTGGTGGTTATTATAAATTTTCCAGATATGTGAAGAGTGCATTGGAGAAAGAGAAAGTTGTGAGTTAATGCAGAAACTTAATTATTGCAATGAGGACATATATGTATTTTTTGCACGAGACAAGGAAGCTCCAAAATCATTTCTAGAAGCATCTGATACATCCTTTGAGCCAGATCGCCGAGTCTCCAAGCGATCTCGTAAGACGAATAATGGGGATCTGATAAATTTAAAAGTTTCAGGTTCCACATCAATATACCAATTGAAGATGATGATATGGGAATCATTTGGGGTATGCTACATTCAGCAAAAACATAGAATTTTTTCTTTTTCTTTTTCCCTTGTAATTATTATTCTATTGAATGTATTTAAAGTGGTTATCTTTTTTTATGAAATATGTGTGCTGACGGGCATCTAATCACTGATTCAATTGATTATGCAGGTTGTCAAGGAAAATCAGATACTTCGAAAAGGTGCCAGGATAATTGACAAGGAGTCTGCCACTCTTGCAGACATGAATATATTTCCTGGAGATAAGCTTTGGGTGAT